>NC_138310.1:84117483-84282483 GCF_965601325.2 Salmo salar
GAGGAGCGAGTGGATGAACGAGCAATGGGTTATTGTGTGATGTGCAATATATCGCCCATACGCATTCACAGCCTGGTGCGCTCGGTGACAGCTCCTCACCGGTGTAGGGAGAGGATGGTCATTCAGCCAAAAAGGAGTAGGCCTGCTCAGCATGCCCGGTCTCCAGTTCGCCTCCATAGCCCGGTGTGTCCTGTTCCTGCTCCCTGCACTCTTCCTGAGGTGTGTGTTACCAGTCTGGCGCCACCTAAGCCAGTTCCACGCATCAGACCTCCAGTGCGCATGCCCAGTTCAGAGTGTCCTGTTCCTGCTCCCTGCATTCGTCCTGAAGTGTGTGTTATCAGTCTGGCGCCACCTAAGCCAGTTCCACGCATCCGACCTCCAGTGCGCATGCCCAGTCCGGAGTGTCCTGTTCCTGCTCCCTGCATTTGTCCTGAGGTGGGGGTTACCAGTCTGGCGCCACCCATGCCAGTACCACGCATCAGGATTCCAGTTCACATTCCCAGTCCAGAGCTTCCGGCGACAGTTCCCCGTCCAGAGCTTCCGGCGACAGTTCCCACGTCCAGAGCTTCCGGTGACGTTTTTCAGTCCGGAACCTATTGAGACGGCCAACAGTCCGGAACCTACTGAGACGGCCTACAGTCCGGAACCTACTGAGACGGCCTACAGTTCGGAACCTACTGAAACGGCCTACAGTCTGGAACCTACTGAGATGGACCTCAGCCCAGAACCTTCAGCGACACTCCTCAGTCCGGAGCCTCCAGAGACACTCCTCAGTCCGGAGCCTCCAGCGACACCTCCCAGTCCGGAGCCTCCAGCGACGCCTCCCAGTCCGGAGCCTCCAGCGACGCACCTCAGTCCGGAGCCTCCAGCGGCGCTCCTCAGTCCGGAGCCTCCAGCGGCGCTCCTCAGTCCGGAGCCTCCAGCGACGCCTCCCAGTCCGGAGCCTCCAGCGGTGGTCTGCAGCCGGAGCCTCCAGCGGCGGTCTGGAGCCCAGAGCCTTCAGCGGCGGTCTGCAACCCAGAGGCTTCAGCGGCGGTCTGCAGCCCAGAGCCTTCAGCGGCGGTCTGCAGCCCAGAGCCTTCAGCGGCGGTCTGCAACCCAGAGCCTTCAGCAGCAGTCTGCAACCCAGTGCCTTCAGCGGTGGCCTGCAGCCCAGAACCTTCAGCGACGGCCTGCAGCCCAGATCCCCCAGCGGTGGTCTGCAGCACAGAGCTTCCGGTAATGATCTACAGTCCGATTCTTCTAATAATGATCCACAGGTTGGTGTTACAGAAGCAGAGGGATCTGCGGGCGGAACGGGGGTTACGCCCGGAGCCACCTCCGTTACTGGAGGATCGGAGGGATAGGAAGGTTCTGGGTTTAGCACCAGAGCCGCCATAGACTTTTGTCACCCTCCCTACCCTCCCTTTGTGTTTTTGTGGTTGTTTTGTTGGGGTTTTTTGTGTGCAGTTGGGGTCTGCACCTTTGGGGGGGGGGGGGTACTGTCATGTTCTGACCCTTGTAAGAGGTCATTTTCTATAGTAGATGGGTCAGGGCGTGACAGGGGGTGTTTGGTTGGTTTTCTGGTTTTCTATTTCTAGGTTTTGTGTTCTAGGTTTACTATTTCTATGTTGTTTTTTTGGGGGGGTTGATCTCCAATTGGAGGCAGCTGGTCCTCGTTGCCTCTGATTGGAGATCATATTTAAGTAGGGGGTTTTTCCATTTGGGTTTGTGGGTTGTTCATTTTGAGTGGTGTGTTTTCCTCTCTGCGTCACGGTTTGTTGTGTTTTGTATTTCAGTATTTGGTGTATTGCAACGTTTCACAATAATAATAAAAAAGGTGTGGAACTGCAACCATGCTGCACGTTGGTCCGATCATTCTGACAGCCGAGACATTAACATTAGCTGGCTGGCTCGCTAGCTGACGTTACGTGTATGATCTGTGTAGTAATAATATTTGTATCTCAGAGCCATTTGCATTGCTAGTTTAGCCTAACATTGAACCTAGTTGGTTAGTTTTAGCTACCTGCAGCTACCTGCAGATTCATGCAGGGATGCAATGTTATGAGTTGAGATTATGATAAAAGACTCCACTATGCAAGTAACCAGTTCACTGTATCGTTTAGACCTTCTGTATCCTGTGCATGTGACAAATAAACTTAGATTGTATTTAATATAGTGTGTGTTTACAAGAGGGGGTAATGTGAAGAACAACATGATCTGCACCAAAGTCAAATTAGAATATAACGTTAGTCCAACGAGACAGTGTCCAAGTTCTACAATTCTCAGGTAGAATGCCCTGCTTTTATTTTGTCACACTCACAACCGTAATCTATTTTCTGTAATTAGCTCGCCATTAACTTGTAAATAATGATCTTGTTGTTAGTTTATTTTCTGTAATAATCAAAACAAAATAGCTAACTTTAAGACGTTGTCAGCTACATGATATGGTCATTATTTGAACTGGCTAGCCAACTAACTTAACATTAGCTAGCTAACAGGCTACAAACGAACCCAAACATTGTTTAGAAAGTAGCTTTTACGTGCCTGGTTTGCTAGATTGATATCTACTCAATTAATTAACGGATGGGTTTATTGGTGTTAAAATACACCTGTTATGCTATTTTGGGCCACCAGGCTGCTGATGTCATGCAGCCTGTCGTTTTTTTGTTTTTATACTTTTTCATAACGGAATCAACAAGTTTGATGTCGGACAACAATAGAATGTTCACGATGTCACTGTGACAACAGTCTACAGACATGTTGATAGACTTAGTATAAACCAGCCTTGAGTCTTGAAATATTTGGTTGTTTAGTACCCTACCATCCTAGCACATGGCCAGATATGAATCTATAAAGAACAACTCTCTAGTAGGTTAACCATTTTCTCAAAAGTGGGGATACAGATTTATCATCTTTCAAGGCAGAATAACTTCCCAATTTTTGTTCCTCAACTCTAGTGTATGATATACCATTTTCTAGTCTCTACTTTTATCCAATGTAAAAAACATAATTTCAAATTTTGCTACATAGGACTGAATCGAGCCAGTCAGTCACGTATGTGAACTAATCATGCAAAGGTGATATAGCACAACAACATGTCCACACGGCTTTGTAGACATAATGTACATACTTGTGTGTTTACATGTCAGCAAGCACACTCATTTGGGCTATTCTCTGCATGTTAACCTGCAACTCTGTGACAACAAACCCAAGGGGACATTGGCTACAGTGCCTTGCAAAAGTATTCACCCCCTTGGCGGTTTTCCTATTTTGTTGCATTACAACCTGTAATTTAAATTGATTTTTATTTGGAACTCATGTAATGGACATACACAAAATAGTCCAAATTTGTGAAGTGAAATGAATAAAATAACTTAATAAAAAAAAACATTTAAAATGGAGAAGTGGTGCGTGTCACGTTCCTCGTATTCTCCCTCATCGGAAGATATGTCGAAATCACTCGATGACCAATACGCAGCAGGTTGACTGTTCCACATCATATTTATTTTAGATGGAAACGACAAAACAAAATAAACACGCAGAGGAGAAAGGTGACAGTTTCACAGGTGAAACGAAACACAGTGCAAAATTACAATTACCCACAAAAATCAAACAAACACACCCCACTATATGGGACTCTCAATCAAAGGCAGATAGACAACACCTGCCTTCAACTGAGAGTCCCAACCCCAATTAACCAAACAAACATACACTCACTAAACTCCACATAGAAATACCTAACCTAGAACCTACCCCAACACTCACAACCCCACTATACCATAACCAAACATAACTGCCACGTCCTGACCAAATATAATACAAAAAAACCTAAGTATATGGTCAGGACGTGACATTACCCCCCCCTAAAGGTGCATACACTGAATGCACAAAACCAACAGAAAAAAACAAAACAAAAAAAAACAACACACAATTAACCTCCTAACTAAAGGGAGGGAAGGGAGGGTGGCTGCCGTCAACGACGGCACAGTGCTACACCCCCCCTCCCCAACCCACCTCTATTGGAGGTGGCTCCGGTTCTGGCCTACTGTCCAACAGACCGTAGACAGACCTGTTGGGCTTAGGACAGTAGGCAGACTTCTTTGGTTCTGGTTCGTGGGCCGACTCCGTCGGTCCCAGGCTGTAAGCAGACTCCTTCGGTTCTGGGTTGTAGGCAGAATCATCACAGTCATAGTTAATCAACTTTATTTTAGAATTGTGACCAGACTCACCCGGTTCTGGGTCACAGGCAGCTCCCCTCAGTCCCGGGTCGCAAGAGGTTGTCGGATACTCTGGTCCGCACCCCGGTGTCGGATCCTCTGGGCCGCACCCCGGTGTCGGATCCTCCGACGGCCCTGACCCAGGATTCACCAGGCTGGGGAGACATGATGGATGCCTGGCCCTGGGCACAGGCACAGGACTCACCAGGCTGGGGAGACCCACTGAAGGCCTGGTCCTGGGAGGTGGCACAGGATGAACCAGGATGGGGAGACCCACTGGAGGCCTGGTCCGAGGAGGTGGCACAGGACGGACCAGGATGGGGAGACCCACTGGAGGCCTGGTCCTGGGAGGTGGCACAGGATGAACCAGGATGGGGAGACCCACTGAAGGCCTGGTCCTGGGAGGTGGCACAGGACTCACCAGGCTGGGGAGACCCACTGAAGGCCTGGTCCTGGGAGGTGGCACAGGATGAACCAGGATGGGGAGACCCACTGGAGGCCTGGTCCGAGGAGGTGGCACAGGACGGACCAGGATGGGGAGACCCACTGGAGGCCTGGTCCTGGGAGGTGGCACAGGATGAACCAGGATGGGGAGACCCACTGAAGGCCTGGTCCTGGGAGGTGGCACAGGACTCACCAGGCTGGGGAGACCCACTGAAGGCCTGGTCCTGGGAGGTGGCACAGGATGAACCAGGATGGGGAGACCCACTGGAGGCCTGGTCCGAGGAGGTGGCACAGGATGAACCAGGATGGGGAGACCCACTGGAGGCCTGGTCCGAGGAGGAGGCACAGGATAAACCGGGCTGTGGGGGAGCACTGGAGTTCTGGTACGGACACTCTTTACCCACACTCCAGGCTGAATGCCCACTTTGGCCCGGCACGGGCGGAGAGCAGGCATTGGGCGAACTGGACCCTCCCAGCGCTCTGGAGACACAGTGCGCAACGCCGGCGCAGGATAACCTGGACCGAGGAGGCGCACTGGAGACCAGACGCGCTGAGCTGGCACCATCCGCCCTGGCTCGATGCCTGCACTCGCATGGCACTTGCGGGGGGCTGGTATGTAGCGCACCGGGCTTTGAATGTGCACTGGGGACACCGTGCGCTCCACAGCATAACACGGTGTCTTACCAGTACCACGCTGCTTCCGGTAAGCACGGGGAGTTGGCTTAGGTCTACCACCTGACTCCGCCAATCTCCCCGTGTGCCCCCCCCCAAAAAAATTGTGGGGCTGCCTCCCGTGTCCGTTGCGCTCCCTCTCCTCATACCAGCGCCTCTCAGCTCTCGCCGCCTCGATCTCCCACTGTGGGCGGCGATAATCCCCAGCTTGAGTCCATGGTCCTTTCCCGTCCAGGATTTCCTCCCAAGTCCATGACTCCAGATAGCCTTTCTCCTGGTGCCTCTCCTTGTGCTGCTCCTTCCTCTGCTGCTTGGTCCGTTGTCGGTGGGTAATTCTGTCACGTTCCTCGTATTCTCCCTCATCGGAAGATATGTCGAAATCACTCGATGACCAATACGCAGCAGGTTGACTGTTCCACATCATATTTATTTTAGATGGAAACGACAAAACAAAATAAACACGCAGAGGAGAAAGGTGACAGTTTCACAGGTGAAACGAAACACAGTGCAAAATTACAATTACCCACAAAAATCAAACAAACACACCCCACTATATGGGACTCTCAATCAAAGGCAGATAGACAACACCTGCCTTCAACTGAGAGTCCCAACCCCAATTAACCAAACAAACATACACTCACTAAACTCCACATAGAAATACCTAACCTAGAACCTACCCCAACACTCACAACCCCACTATACCATAACCAAACATAACTGCCACGTCCTGACCAAATATAATACAAAAAAACCTAAGTATATGGTCAGGACGTGACAGTGCGTGCATATCTATTTTGCTATAAAGCCCCTCAATAAGATCTGATGCAACCAATTACCTTCAGAAGTCACATAAATAGTTAAATAAATTCCACCAGGGTGCAATCTAAGTGTCACATGATCTGTCACATGATCTCAGTATATAAATACCTGTTCTGAAAGGCCCCAGAGTCTGCAACACCACTAAGCAAGGTGCAACACCAAGCAAGCGACACTATGAAGAAAAAGGAGCTCTCCAAACAGGTCAGGAACAAATAGTGGAAAAGTACAGAAAAAAAATTCAGAAACTTTGAACATCCCACGGAGCACCATTCAATCTATTTAAAAAAATGGAAAGAACATTGCACCACAACAATCCAGCAAAGAGAAGGCCACCCCCCAAAAAACTCACGCACCAGGCAAGGAGAGCATCAATCAGAGAGGCAACAAAGAGACCAAAGATATCCCTGAAAGCTCCACAGTGGAGATTGGAGTATCTGTCCATAGGACCACTTTAAGCCTTACACTCCACAGAGCTGGGCATTATGGAAGAGTGGCCAGAAAAAAGCCATTGCTTAAAGAAAAAAATAAGCAAATACGTTTGTTATTCGCCAAAAGTTATGTGGGAGACTCCCCAAACATATGGAAGAAGGTACTCTGGTCAGATGAGACTAAAATTGAGCTTTTTGGCTATCAAGGAAAATGGTATGTTTGACGCAAACCCAACACCTCTCTTCACCCCGAGATCACCATCCCCACAGTGAAGCATGGTGGTGGCACCATCATGCTGTGTGGATGTTTTTCATCGGCAGAGACTAGGAAACTGGTCAGAATTGAAGGAATGATGGATGTCGCTAAATACAGGGAAATTCTTGAGGGAGACCTGTTTTAGTCTTCCAGAGATTTGAGACTGGGACAGAGGTTCACCTTCCAGCAGGACAATGACCTTAAGCATACTGCTAAAGCAACACTTGAGTGGTTTAAGAGGAAACATTTAAATGTCTTGGAATGGCCTAGTCAAAGCCCAGACCTCAATCCAATTGAGAATCTTTGGTATGACTGTACACCAGTAGAATCCATCTAACTCGAAGGAGCTGGAGCAGTTTTGCCTTGAAGAATTGGTAAAAATCCCAGTGGCTAGATGTGCCAAGCTTGTAGAGACATACCCCAAGAGACTTGCAGCTGGAATTGTTGCAAAAGGTGGCTCTGACTTTGGGGAGGGGGGTTATTGTCATGCACGCTCAAGCTTTCTATTTTTTTGTGTTATTTCTTGTTTCTTTCACAATAATTGTTTCACAATAAAAAATGTTTTGCATCTCAAAGTAGTCGGCATGTTATGTAAATCAAAAGATACAAATCCCTTAAAAATCTATTTTAATTCCAGGTTGTAAGGCAGCAAAATAGGAAAAAGGGGGGTGAATACCAAGGGGCGTGAATACTTTCGCAAGCCACTGTATATGTTTTACTCCCTGCATTGTGAGAACATGTCTGAAATGTGTGTCCATATAAAGTGTGTCTGTGTGCATGCATATTTGTGTGTGTATGTACGAACCAATCACATCGATTCTACATTGCTAATTTTACGTCTGTCAACAGAAACATACCAATGCAACCCAGAACCTTGTTTCCATGACATTCTATTTCACTTTCCAAAGGTCATGACAGCTTTAGGCCTGTGCTTCTCTCAACAATAAATCATAAATGTGCTTTGAAACACACTTTATTTTCAACTGCACAATAACAATTGTGAATCAGATGAGTAAGTGTATGTCTTTGTTCCCGAGTGGAGTCATTGTTTATTCCAGTCTGCGTCTCAAATTCATTGAAGTGACCTCGGCAGCGCGACCCCAGTCATCGCAATCTGAGACAGTAACAAACACAGCCAGCCACCAAAACCACAACAAATGTAAGATTCAGTCCCTCTAAACACAGGAGCGTGTGTGGGTTTGTGTTTTGTGTCAGTGTGTTTTGTGTGTGTGTGTTGAATTGTGAATATTGTGTATACTTAAAACATTTAAGTTGGCTTGGAAAAGCTATCTAACGGGACTTGGCATACATGGGGAGCAGACAACTTTACCCAATCTCTCTGATGTAAGATGCTGAAGAGGCAGAGGGAAACAGGTGGAGAACAGGTGGAGACAGAGGGGAATAGGAAGGAACAAGTGGAGGCAGTGGGGAACCGGTGAGGAACAGGTGGGAAACAGGTGGGGAGAAGGTGGAGGCAGTGGGGAACATGTGGAGGCAGTGGGGAACAGGTGTGGAACAGGTGAAGGCAGTGGGAAACAGGTGGGGAACAGGTGGAGGCAGTGGGGAACAGGTGTGGAACAGGTGAAGGCAGTGGGAAACAGGTGGGGAACAGGTGGAGGCAGAGGGGAACAGGTGGGGGCAGAGGGGAACAGGTGGGGGCAGAGGGGAACAGGTGGGGAACAGGTGGAGGCAGTGGGGTACAGGTGGGGGCAGAGGTGAACAGGTGGGCGCAGAGAGGAACAGGTGGGGAACAGGTGTAGGCAGAGGGGAAGAGGTGGGGAACAGGTGGAGGCAGTGGGGAACAGGTGGGGAACAGGTGTGGAGAAGGTGGAGGCTGTGGGGAAAAGGTGGGGAACAGGTGAGGCAGTGGGGAACTGGTGGGGGCAGAGGGGAACAGGTGGGGAACAGGTGGAGGCAGAGGGGAACAGGTGGGGTCAGTGGGGAACAAGCAGGGGCAGATGGGAACAGGTGGGGCAGAGGGAAACAGGTGGGGGCAGAGGGGAACAGGTGGCAGTGGGGAACAGGTGGGGGCAGTGGGGAACAAGCAGGGGCAGATAGGAACAGGTGGGGCAGAGGGAAACAGGTGGGGGCAGAGGGGAATAGGTTGGGGCAGTGGGTAACAGGTAAGGGCAGAGGGGAACAGGTAAGGGCAGAGGGTAACAGGTAAGGGCAGAGGGTAACAGGTAAGGGCAGAGGGTAACAGGTAAGGGCAGAGGGGAACAGGTAAGGGCAGAGGGGGACAGGTAAGAGCAGTGGGGAACAGGTGTGGGCTAGTGGGTAGGAAGCAGGAGAAAGTAGGTGGAAGGAACACAGAAACAGAGAAAGTGTATTGTGAGACATACAAAGTATTCTCTCTGAGGTACTATCTGGCAGGCTGAGACATGGTACAAAACAGCAGGTGTTGCCTTAGCACTCTCCTCTCCCTTCTGCTTAATCCTCTCAGCTAACTCCCCAGTGTGTGTGTGTGTGTGTGTGTGTATGTATACAAGCATGCCTTGCCATACCCATTCCTCTACCCAGAGAGGCTAAAGCGCCTGAGGCTAGCTGAGGGGGTTCAGGCTGCCATGGGGGAATAGAACAGTCTCCCAGAGCAAGTCACAGTTAAACACACACACACACACACACACACACACCACACACACACACACACACACACACACACACACACACACACACACACTTACGCTTACTGTTAAAATAAATGTTTCGTAGCATAGACACACGGATGTTATTGATCTTGGTGTGTGGCTTCTGGATTGTAAAGTAAGATGAGTGATAATAGAAAACCCTTATAGTCCCTCTCCTGAAAACTAACTCACAGCACTCTCTAACTCTGGAAACAAGAAGCCTACCAATCCCCAACTCTGCCTGACTCCCTGACCCTGCAGAGAGCAAATGCTCAGGATTGGTCCCCATTGTTTACAGGCTCCTCTGTTTGCACATCTGGAGCTCTCCGGTTACGTGCTACACACAGTGACGTCTGTTTGGGACATTTGACCGCCAATCACCACCTTTGACCATGCCCACCTGCATCTCCTCAGGGCATCTGTCCAATAGGCAGGTGGGACTGGGACAAGTATAATAGCAAAGTCCAGACCAGCTCACTCTTCAGCAAGCAGTGGCAGACTGAAGACCATACACCGCTGCCCTGCACATCAACCACTGGACCCTAACCCATGGACCATTTCTCCTGCAGCCCTGGACTCTCCCAACACACACTATGGAACTGCACTGAACTGGGAGAGGGCACTTTATATCTGATTGTACTGTAAGCTTGGATGTAAATATCGGACAGCCATTCCTGCCATAGGCCTTAAGATGGCCGCTGGCCAGTGTTGTTGTTATTGTTATGCAACCCAATATGGCAGCCCCCTGTGGCCTTATCCAACGTGGTTTCTGTTTACATATTTACATTGTTAGCCACACAGCATGCTACATAGCTACTAGCCATCACTGTTATTACTGTTATGCAATTCATTCCCTTTCTGTTCAATTACAGAAACCACTATCACTATCAATGTCACCATCAGTCCTCGTTCTGTTTGCCGTGTGTGTGTGTGTGTGTGTGTGTGTGTGTGTGTGTGTGTGTGCGTGCGTGCGTGCGTGCGTGCGTGCGTGTGTGTGCGTCTGTGTGTGTGTCTGTGCGTGTGTGCGTGTGTACATGTGTACGTGCGTGCGTGCGTGCGTGCGTGCGTGCGTGCGTGTGTGTGTGTCTGTTTTTTGTATGGTAATAAAGTGTGAGTTGAATCCCTGTCTCCTACTGGGCATTTCCGTCCTCTTACCTGGACGCCGGGACAGTTGCATCATTATCTAAACTGGCGCTCCTGTCTGAGTCCACCACATGGTGGCGCTCTTTTACAGTGATGCTGTGCTTAGCTGTCTGCTCTGTACCTATCAGTAGTGCAGCAGACACTCACACTTACCTGCTCAATGGTCCACACACACACACACACACACGCACACACACACGCACACGCACACGCACACACACACACACACATACACATGCACAGGAGGGAGGAGTGAAGAAGAGGAGGTCATGTTGGGATACAGGACAGATCCATCACAGACATGTCCTTCCAGACCAGACACACTCTGTGACCCAGAGCCATCCTCTGATATCTAATGTATCTCTCTCTACGAGGCTACTGTACACAACATAATGATGGTGATGACATTGGTAGTGATGATGATGATGGTGATGATGATGTCGATGATGATGATAATGATGGTGATGACATTGGTAGTGATGATGATGATGGTGATGACATTGGTAGTGATGATGATGATGGTAATGACATTGGCAGTGATGATGATGATGTCGATGATGATGATAATGATGGTGATGACATTGGTAGTGATGATGATGATGGTGATGACATTGGTAGTGATGATGATGATGGTAATGACATTGGCAGTGATGATGATGATGGTGATGATGATGATGATGATGATGGTGATGGTGATGATGATAATGATGGTGATGACATTGGTAGTGATGATGATGATGATGATCATGGTGATGATGATGATGGTGATTATGATGGTGACGGTGATGATAATGATGATGATAATGATGATGATAATGATGATGATGATGATGATGATGGTATGATAATGATGTTATGGTGATGAAATTGGTAGTGATGATGATGGTGATGATTGTGATGATGATGGTGATGGTGATGATAATGATGTTATGGTGATGAAATTGGTAGTGATGATGATGGTGATGATGATGATGATTGTGATGATGGTGATGGTGATGATAATGATGTTATGGTGATGAAATTGGTAGTGATGATGATTGTGATTATGATGATGATTGTGATTATGATGGTGATGGTGGTGATGATGGGGATGATGATGGTGATAGTGATGATAATGATGATGATAATGATGGTGATGATGATGATTATGATGATGATGGTTATGGTGATGATAATGATGTTATGGTGATGAAATTGGTAGTGATGATGATGATGGTGATGATGGTGATGATGATAATGGTGATGATGATGACGATGATGAAGATGATGACGATGATGATGATGATAATGATGTTATGGTGATGAAATTGGTAGTGATGATGATGACAACGACAACGATGATGACAAAGAGGATGATCATACTGAAGATGGTGATGACACCATTTTTAATGCATTGCCACAGATGTGTGTGTCTACCCTGGTGTGTGTCTACCCTGGTGTGTGTGTCTACCCTGGTGTGTGTGTCTACCCTGGTGTGTGTGTCTTGTTGGTTGGGAACTCCTGCCCATCTTGACTGGTTCTGCCTGGCTGGGACTTGGCTCCAAGGCCCCTCTGTCTTCATCTCTACCGGGACAGCAGCAGGTGTGGACGTGTGTGTTTCTCTATAATGTTGTGGGAGATAGTGTGTGTACAGCATGTGGTTGTAATAGTTTTCTTACTTTGCGTTTATGTTTGAAGGCTTTGAAAGTGTTAATTTTTGTGGTTTTGTGTACATATTGTAAATAGTGTGACATATAAAGTAGGTGTTTTCTGTCTTTTTAATTGATTATGTTTGTTTAATTCTGCATATGTTTGTGTGTGTGTGTGTGTGTGTGTGTGTGTGTGTGTGTGTGTGTGTGTGTGTGTGTGTGTCTCAGCCCTGTTGTCCCTGTGTCTCATTAGCCACCTGTCGTGGGTGGTTCCGTCATCAGCCAAATTTGCTGCCATTCTCCTGGGCGCTACGGCAAAACTCCTGTAACCATCGGCAACTGGCCTTGTTTACGTAGGAGATGAATGGGACAGATCCCTGCTCATCTCACCTAAAGTCTACTCAGGGACAGGTGGTGTGTGTGTTTGTGTGTGCGTGCGTGTGTTTGTGAGTATTCAGCAACAGAAGGTGCTGTTTCACTCCACAATTTGATCTTGTTGGGTTCCTCTTGTCCTGGGCCATATTTCCTGATCAAGGCTTGCCATTGGAGGTCATTCCTGAGATGAAGAAAGAGACGGCTCAAACACCAAGGTCAATGCTTCTCTCTCTCTCTCTCTCTCTCTCTCTCTCTCTCTCTCTCTCTCTCTCTCTCTCTCTCTCTCCTCTCTCTCTCTCTCTCTCTCTCTCTCTCTCTCTCTCTCTCTCTCTCTCTCTCTCTCTCTCTCTCTCTCTCTCTCTCTCTCTCTCTCTCTCTCTCTCTCTCTCCCTACCCTCTCTCTCTCTCTCTCTCTCTCTCTCTCTCTCCCCCTACCCTCTCTCTCTCTCTCTCTCTCTTTCCCCCTACCCTCTCTCTCTCTCTCCTCTCTTTCCCCCTACCCTCTCTCTCGTTATATTTCCCCCTACCCTCTCTCTCTCTCTCTCTCTCCCCTCATTCTCTTTCTCTCTCTTATTCCTACTTCATCTCTCTCTCTCACATCTGCAGTGGCTCAGTGCAGAGACAGAGAGCCTACAGGCTAGAGACGGACTTCAATTGAACAGTCAGTTGTGTTCTATTGCAAACCAGACAACAGTGACATCTTTGAGTGATAAACATTAATATCAGACTGCCAATTGGACAATACAAATGAAAATGGCCATCAATATGTTTTTTTGTTTAATTTGAGAGTAGTGTATATGCCGACATCCAATCAGATTGTTCCACATGTTGATCTTGTGTCCTTGAACTTGTAGTTTATCCAACAGTTGAGAATGAAAGCCAATTGTTTTTACTCAGGTGGGCCAAGACAATGCTGACCCATTAACCTCTATGGGCTAGGTGGGACGCTAGCGTGCCACCCGTGGTGCACTCCATCAACAGCAGGTGCATTTCAAGAGCGGCAAATTTGAATCCAAATAAATGTCAAAATTCAAATTTTTCAAACATACAACTATTTTACACCCTTTGAAAGATAAACATCTCCTTAATCTAACCACGTTTTACGATTTCAAAAAGGTTTTACGGCGAAAGCATAAATTTAGAGTATGTTAGGACAGTACATTTACAAGAGTTGTGTGTAATGTTTTGTCAATTCAAAGACAGGGTCACCAAAACCATAAAACCAGCTAAAATGATGCACTAACCTTTTACAATCTCCATCAGATGACACTCCTAGGACATTATGTTAGACAATGCATGCATTTTTAGTTCTATCAAGTTCATATTTATATCCAAAAACAGCGTTTTACTATGGCATTGATGTTGAGGAAATCGTTTCCCTCCAATAACCGGCAGTCAAGTCAGCGTCACAAATTAAATAATTAAAATTAGAAAACATTGGTAAAATATTATATTGTCATTTAAAGAATTATAGATTTACATCTCTTGAAAGCAATCAACTTGCCAGATTTAAAAATAACCTTACTGGGAAATCACACTTTGCAATAATCTGAGCACTGCGCCCAGAAAAATACGCGTTGCGATACAGACTAGACGTCATGTTGGGGAGATCTAAAATCGAAAATACTATGTAAATAATCCATTACCTTTGATTCTCTTCATCAGATGTCACTTCCAGGTATCACAGGTCCATAACGAATGTAGTTTTGTTCAAAAAAGCTCATCATTTATGTCCAAAAATCTCCGTCTTGTTAGCACATGATCTAAGCCAGCCGGACTTCTCGTCATGAACGAGGGGAAAAAATATATTTACGTTCGTTCAAACATGTCAAACGTTGTATAGCATAAATCATTAGGGCCTTTTTTAACCAGAACATGAATAATATTCAAGGTGGACGAATGCATACTCTTTTATAACGTATTGGAACGAGGGTACCCAACATGAACTCACGCGCCAGGTGTCTAATGGGCCATCATCGTTCCATGGCTCTTGTTTGGTCAGATCTCCCTCCAGAAGACTCAAAACACTTTGTAAAGGCTGGTGACATCTAGTGGAAGCAATAGGAAGTGCCAAAATATTCCTCAGCCCCTGTGTTTTTCAATGGGATAGGTTTAAAGGTAATACAACACATCAGGTATCCACTTCCTGTCAGAAAATGTCTCAGGGTTTTGCCTGCCAAATGAGTTCTGTTATACTCACAGACACCATTCAAACAGTTTTAGAAAATTTAGGGTGTTTTCTATCCATATGTAATAAGTATATGCATATTCTAGTTACTGGGTAGGAGTTGTAACCAGATTAAATCAGGTATGTTTTTTTTATCCAGCCGTGTCAATACTGCCCCCTAGCCCTAACAGGTTAACTGTCTTTACTCAGATGGGCCAATACAATGCTGACCCAGTAACTGTCTTTACTCAGATGGGCCAATACAATGCTGACCCAGTAACTGTTTTTACTCAGATGTGCCAATACAATTCTGACCCAGTAACTGTTTTACTCAGATGGGCCAATACAGAGCTGGTTTAATTAAAGCCTGTATTTAGAGCAGGTCCCTACAGGGGTGTTAGACTGTTAAGGCCTGGCAGACAATGAAAACAGGTCACACAAGTTCTCTCTCTCCCCCCCTCTCTCTCTCTCTTTCAATCTCTCAATCTCTCTCTTTCTCTGTCTCTCTCTCATTCACTTTCTGTTCTGTTCTTTCATTCTCTCTCTGTCTCTCTCATTTTCTCTCTTTCTCTGTCTCTCATTCTCTCTCTGTTCTGTCTCCCTCTCTTTATCTCTCTCTTTCACCCCCCCACACTGTGTTTCTCTGTAGCATCTAAACATGTATTATTAATCTTAATTACAATGGGCCTTCATCAAGTTTTAACCCACTACCTCGTATTCACAATTTATAGGTTACAAGTTACCGGCCGTGCAACAAGTTGGCGGCCGTCCTACAAGATACCGGCCGTGCTACAAGTTATCGGCTGTGCTAGATTAATGAAACAGTAAAGCATGACAAGTACAGGGGTAGGTAGTAGCATGCCTAGTACAGGGGTAGGTGGTAGCATGGCGCCATTTGTGAATGGCGCCGACAGAGATGGTCGCCTTGCTTCACGTTCTTAGGAAACTACGCAGTATTATCTTTTTTTTAAATGTATTATTTCTTACACTGTTACCCCAGGAAATCTTAACCTCTATGGGCTAGGTGGGACGCTAGCGTGCCACCCGTGGTGCACTCCATCAACAGCAGGTGCATTTCAAGAGCGGCAAATTTGAATCCAAATAAATGTCAAAATTCAAATTTTTCAAAAATACAACTATTTTACACCATTTGAAAGATAAACATCTCCTTAATCTAACCACGTTTTACGATTTCAAAAAGGTTTTACGGCGAAAGCATAAATTTAGAGTATGTTAGGACAGTACATTTACAAGAGTTGTGTGTAATGTTTTGTCAAGTCAAAGACAGGGTCACCAAAACCATAAAACCAGCTAAAATGATGCACTAACCTTTTACAATCTCCATCAGATGACACTCCTAGGACATTATGTTAGACAATGCATGCATTTTTAGTTCTATCAAGTTCATATTTATATCCAAAAACGGCGTTTTACTATGGCATTGATGTTGAGGAAATCGTTTCCCTCCAATAACCGGCAGTCAAGTCAGCGTCACAAATTAAATAATTAAAATTAGAAAACATTGGTAAAATATTATATTGTCATTTAAAGAATTATAGATTTACATCTCTTGAACGCAATCAACTTGCCAGATTTAAAAATAACCTTACTGGGAAATCACACTTTGCAATAATCTGAGCACTGCGCCCAGAAAAATACGCGTTGCGATACAGACTAGACGTCATGTTGGGGAGATCTAAAATCGAAAATACTATGTAAATAATCCATTACCTTTGATTCTCTTCATCAGATGTCACTTCCAGGTATCACAGGTCCATAACGAATGTAGTTTTGTTCAAAAAAGCTCATCATTTATGTCCAAAAATCTCCGTCTTGTTAGCACATGATCTAAGCCAGCCGGACTTCTCGTCATGAACGAGGGGAAAAAATATATTTACGTTCGTTCAAACATGTCAAACGTTGTATAGCATAAATCATTAGGGCCTTTTTTAACCAGAACATGAATAATATTCAAGGTGGACGAAAGCATACTCTTTTATAACGTATTGGAACGAGGGTACCCAACATGAACTCGCGCGCCAGGTGTCTAATGGGACATCATCGTTACATGGCTCTTGTTCGGTCAGATCTCCCTCCAGAAGACTCAAAACACTTTGTAAAGGCTGGTGACATCTAGTGGAAGCAATAGGAAGTGCCAAAATATTCCTCAGCCCCTGTGTTTTTCAATGGGATAGGTTTAAAGTCAATACAACACATCAGGTATCCACTTCCTGTCAGAAAATGTCTCAGGGTTTTGCCTGCCAAATGAGTTCTGTTATACTCACAGACACCATTCAAACAGTTTTAGAAACTTTAGAGTGTTTTCTATCCATATATAATAAGTATATGCATATTCTAGTTACTGGGTAGGATTAGTAACCAGATTAAATCGGGTACATTTTTTTTTATCCAGACGTGCAAATGCTGCCCCCTAGCCCTAACAGGTTAACCTCTATGGGCTAGGTGGGACGCTCCCCACCTACTCAACAGCCAGTTGAATCCTGTGTCGCGTTATTCAAATACCTTAGATATGATATTACTTCAATTTTTCAAAAATATGACTATTTTACACCATTTTAAAGATAAGACTCTCGTTAATATAACCACACTGTCCGATTTCAAAAAGGCTTTACAACGAAAGCAAAACATTAGATTATGTCAGCAGAGTACCCAGCCAGAAATAATCAGACACCCATTTTTCAAGCTAGCATATAATGTCACATAAACCCAAACCACAGCTAAATGTAGCACTCACCTTTGATGATCTTCATCAGATGACAACCCTAGGACATTATGTTATACAATACATGCATGTTTTGTTCAATCAAGTTCATATTTATATCAAAAACCAGCTTTTTACATTAGCATGTGACGTTCAGAACTAGCATACCCCCCGCAAACTTCCGGGGAATTCGCTAACATTTTACTAAATTACTCACGATAAACGTTCACAAAAAGCATAACAATTATTTTAAGAATTATAGATACAGACCTCCTCTATGCACTCGATATGTCCGATTTTAAAATAGCTTTTTGGTGAAAGCACATTTTGCAATATTCTAAGTACATAGCCCAGGCATCACGGGCTCGCTATTTAGACACCCGGCAAGTTTAGCACTCACCATAATCATATTTACTATTATAAAAATTTCATTACCTTTTGTTGTCTTCGTCAGAATACACACCCAGGACAGCTACTTCAATAACAAATGTTGGTTTGGTCCAAAATAATCCATCGTTATATCCGAATAGCGGCGTTTTGTTCGTGCGTTCCAGACACTATCCGAAATAGTAAAGAAGTGTCACGCGCTTGGCGCAATTCGTGACAATAAAATTCTAAGTATTCCATTACCGTACTTCGAAGCATGTCAACCGCTGTTTAAAATCAATTTTTACGACATTTTTCTCGTAGAAAAGCGATAATATTCCGACAGGGAATCTCCTTTTCGGCAAACAGAGGAAAAAATCCCAAAGGCGGGGGCGGTCGGGGTCATGCGCATAAGCTAGTGTCTCTTGATCGGCCACTTGAGAAAGGCGATAATGTGTTTCAGCCTGGGGCTGGAATGACGACATTCTGTTTTTTCCCGGGCTCTGAGCGCCTATGGACGACGTGGGAAGTGTCACGTTAGAGCAGAGATCCTTAGTAAATGATAGAGATGGAAAAGAAGTTCAACAAATGGTCAGACAGGCCACTTCCTGTAAAGGAATCTCTCAGGTTTTGACCTGCCATTTGAGTTCTGTTATACTCACAGACACCATTCAAACAGTTTTAGAAAATTTTGGGTGTTTTCTATCCATATGTAATAAGTATATGCATATTCTAGTTACTGAGTAGGAGTGGTAACCAGATTAAATCGGGTATGTTTTTTATCCAGCCGTGTCAATGCTGCCCCCTAGCCCTAACAGGTTAAAATAGCTTTTCGGTGAAAGCACGTTTTGCAATATTCTCAGTAGATAGCCCGGCATCACAGGGCTAGTTATTTAGACACCCAGCAAGTTTAGCACTCATCAAAGTCAGATTTACTATAAGAAAAATGTTATTACCTTTGTTGTCTTCGTCAGAATGCACTCCCAAGACTTCTACTTCAATAACAAATGTTGGTTTGGTCCAAAATAATCCATCGTTATATCCAAACAGCAGCGTTTTGTTTGTGCGTTCTAGACACTATCCTAAAGGGTAAATAAGGGTGGCAAGCATGGAGCAATTCGTGACAAAAAAATTCGAAATATTCCATTACCGTACTTCGAAGCATGTCAACCGCTGTTTAAAATCAATTTTTATGCCATTTTTCTCTTAAAAAAGCGGTAATATTCCGACCGGGAATCTTCTTTTAGGTAAACAGACAAAGGAAAAGAAAGCATTCGGTCGAAGCGGGCACGCGCCTAAGCCCATAGTACTCTGAGTGGCCACTTGCCAAAAGCGATAATGTGTTTCAGCCAGAGCCTGCCTCGATATCGTTAAACTTTTTCCCGGGCTCTGAGACCCTATGGAAGCCGTAGGAAGTGTCACGTTATTGCACAGATCCTGAGTCTTCAATAAAAAGAGCCAAGATGAAACACTACTTCTCAGACAGGCCACTTCCTGCTTGAAATCTTCTCAGGTTTTGGCCTGACATAGGAGTTCTGTTATACTCACAGACACCATTCAAACAGTTTTAGAAACTTTAGGGTGTTTTCTATCCAAAGCCAATAATTATATGCATATTCTAGTTACTGGGCAGGAGTAGTAACCAGATTAAATCGGGTACGTTTTTTATCCAGCTGTGTCAATACTGCCCCCTAGCCCTAACAGGTTAACAAAGCTAATCTGAAAACAAGGCTCCCTAAATTTGATCAGCATATCGAATGCGTGACCCGGGCTGGCAGTATTCTGGATCATTGCTACTCTAACTTCCGCGACGCATACCAAGCCTTCCCTCTCCCTCCTTTCGGCAAATCTGACCATGACTCCATTTTGTTGCTCCCAGCCTATAGACAGAAACTAAAACAGGAAACGCCCGTGCTCAGGTCTGTTCAACGCTGGTCCGACCAATCTGATTCCATGCTTCAAAGTTGCTTCGATCACGTGGAGTGGGATATGTTACGGATAGCCTCTGACAACAACATTAATGTATACGCTGATTCGGTGAGCAAGTTAATTGGCAAGTGTATCGGTGATGTTGTACCCTCTGTGACTATTAAAACCTTCCCCAACCAGAAACCGTGGATTGATGGCAGCATTCGTGAAAAACTGAAAGCACGAACCACTGCTTTTAACCTCCCTGGGCAAGGTGGGATGTTTGCAACTAGCATGCATCACAAATACCCAAAAACACAGCTAAATGCAGCACTAACCTTTGACGATCTTCATCAGATGACACTCCTAGGACATCATGTAACACAAACATGCATTTTGTGTTCGATAAAGTTCATATTTATATATAAAAACAGCATTTTACATCGGCGCGTGACGTTCAGAAAATATTTTCCCTCAAATACTGCCGGTGAAGCAGCGCCACAATTTACAAAAATACTTGTCATAAACATTGATACAAAATTAAACTGTCATTCAAAGAATTATAGATGAACATCTCCTTTATGCAAACGCTACGAAAGATTTCAAAAAACCTTCACGAGGAAAGCACTCTTTGCAATAATCTGAGTACTGAGCTCAGAAAAATACACTAGGCTATACAGATAGCCGCCATGTTGGGGACATCTAAAATCATACATTGCATTAGAAATATTCCCTTACCTTTGATCATCTTCATCAGAAGTCACTTCCAGCAATCCCAGGTCCACAACAAATGTTGTTTTGTTCGATAAAGTCCATCATTTATGTCCAAATAACTCCTTGTTGTTCGTGCGTCCAGTAAGCTACTCCAAGTGTAGAAAGCGCGCGGACGATGTCGCGACGAAAAGTTAAATAAAATTGTATTTATGTTCGTTCAAACATGTCAAACGTTGTAAAACATCAATCTTTAGGGCCTTCAGAACGTGAAGATTAAATAATATTTCAACCGGACGGTTCCTGTGTCTTGAAAAAGGTTTTGGAACGGGAGGATCCACCCTCGTGAATGCGCCCCAAGAAGTGATGTCACCCCCTGCCTCAACAACTTCCCATCCTTGTCATTCGGGCTCTGTTCATCGTAGAAGCTTCTAACAACTTTGTAAAGACTGTCGACAGCCGTAGGAAGTGCACAATTATTACTACGTCACTGTGTATTCAATAGGAAACGACTTGAAGAGAGCCCATGCATCCAGATTTCCACTTCCTGGTAGGACTTGCCATATGAGTTCTGTTATAGTCACAGACACCATTCAAACGGTTTTAGAAACTTCAGAGTGTTTTCTATCTAATAATATGCATATCCTAGCTTCTGAGTTTGAGTAGGAGGCAGTTTAACCCCTGTGCGGCCAGTATACAAGACTAGATGTGATATACGATTGTTCCAAGATGGCTAGCCTATTGCTATTGCTAGCCTATTGTTCTGAGTATCACATCCCCTTTTTTCGCAAAGTGTGATTACCCAGTAAAGTTAATTTTAAATCTGGCATTACAGGTGCATTCAAGAGATATTCATCTATAAATCTTAGAATGACAATATTACATTTTAAAAATGTTTTCGAATAGTAATTTAGTAAATTGTAGCTCTGTTTCATCGGATGCATTTGAGGGAAAATAGTTAGTCAACGTTACGCACCGATGTAAAATGCTGTTTTTATATATAAATATGAACTTTATCGAACAAAAGAATGCATGTATTGTGTAACATGATGTCCTAAGTGTGTCATCTGATGAAGATTGTCAAAGGTTAGTGCTGCATTTAGCTGTTTTTTTGTTATTTGTGATGCATGTGGTTGGTCGGAAAATGGCTATGTGGCTACTTTTACGATATACTCCTCTAACATAATCTAATGTTTTGCTTTTGCTGTAAAGCCTTTTTGAAATCGGACAACGTGGTTCGATTCAGGAGAGGTGTATCTATAAAACGATATAATTTGAAAAAAAAATTGAAAAAAAAAAGTATGAAATTTTGTTATGCTAATTTTTCGCTGGGGTTAATCCTTTACGTCCCAATAGCTTGTTCTTGTTAGCGCGTTCTGAAGGCTTCACCAAAAGTTCCGACGTGCGTGGGGCTACTCTTTCAACAAAATGCATTTTTTTCTTATTTAGGTTCGTTCAAACATGTCAAACGTTGTATAACATAAATCTGTAGGGCCTTTTTCAACGAGAGCTCCAATAAGATTCGAGAGGGACGATTGCATTGTGTTTCAAAACGTTTCGAAAGGGGAGGGTAACCAGGGGCGCCGGCCACATAATGGTGATGGCCCTCTCCGTGTGACCACGTTCCACAGCGTGTCATTCTGTCAGTTTTCACAGTAGGAGACTCAAATCACTTTGTAAAGACTGGGGACATCTAGTGGAAGCAATAGGAAGTGCTCAATGAACCATAGCTCACGGTGTGATTAATAGGCAACGTGATGAAGTTGAGTTCGCAATTCAGAATTCCACTTCCTGTTTCGATCTGTCTCGGGGTTTTGACTGCCATATGAGTTCTGTTATACTCACAGACACCATTAAAACAGTTTTGGAAACTTTAGGGTGTTTTCTATCCACAAGTATTAATTATATGCATATCCTAGCTTCTGAGTTTGAGTAGTAGGCCGTTTAAAATGGGCACAAATTTTTTTCAAAATGTGCTGTGGCGCCCCCTATCCTAGGCGACCGTCAAGAGGTTAACCTCTTACATCTAGACGTTCCGCTAGCGGAACACCTGCTCCAATATCCAATGATAGGCGTGGCGCGAATTACAAATTCCTCAAAAATACAAAAACTTCAATTTTTCAAACATATGACTATTTCACAGCATTTTAAAGACAAGACTCTCCTTTATCTAACCACACTGTTCGATTTCAAAAAGGCTTTACAGCGAAAGCAAAACATTAGATTATGTCAGCAGAGTAGCAAGCCAGAAATAATCAGACACCCATTTTTCAAGCTAGCATATAATGTCACAAAAACCCAGAAGACAGCTAAATGCAGCACTAACCTTTGATGATCTTCATCAGATGACACACCTAGGACATTATGTTATACAATACATGCATGTTTTGTTCAATCAAGTTCATATTTATATCAAAAAACAGCTTTTTACATTAGCATGTGACGTTCAGAACTAGCATACCCCCCGCAAACTTCCGGTGGAATTTGCTAACAATTTACTAAATTACTCACGATAAACGTTCACAAAAAGCATAACAATTATTTTAAGAATTATAGATACAGACCTCCTCTATGCACTCGATATGTCCGATTTTAAAATAGCTTTTTGGTGAAAGCACATTTTGCAATATTCTAAGTACATAGCCCAGCCATCACGGGCTAGCTATTTAGACACCCGGCAAGTTTAGCACTCACCAATATCAGATTTACTATTATAAAAGTTTGATTACCTTTTGTTGTCTTCGTCAGAATGCACTCCCAGGACTGCTACTTCAATAACAAATGTTGGTTTGGTCCAAAATAATCCATCGTTATATCCGAATAGCGGCGTTTTGTTCGTGCGTCCCAGACACTATCCGAAATGGTAAATCAGGGTCTCGCGCATGGCGCAATTCGTGACAAAGAAATTCTAAATATTCCATTACCGTACTTCGAAGCATGTCAACCGCTGTTTAAAATCAATTTTTATGCAATTTATCTCGTAAAAAAGAGATAATATTCCGACCGGGAATCTCCTTTTCGGCAAACAGAGGAAAAATCACAAAGACGGGGGCGGCCAGGGCACGCGCCTAATCCCCACAGTCCCTTGATCGGCCACTTGAGAAAGGCGATAATGTGTTTCAGCCTGGGGCTGGAATGACGACATTCTGTTTTTTCCCGGGCTCTGAGCGCCCATGGAAGACGTAGGAAGTGTCACGTTAGAGCAGAGATCCTTAGTAAAAGATAGAGATGGCAAAGAAGTTCAAGAAATGGTCAGACAGTCCACTTCCTGTAAAGGAATCTCTCAGGTTTTGACCTGCCATTTGAGTTCTGTTATACTCACAGACACCATTCAAACAGTTTTAGAAACTTTGGAGTGTTTTCTATCCAAAGCCAATAATTATATGCATATTCTAGTTACTGGGCAGGAGTAGTAACCAGATTAAATCGGGTACCTTTTTTATCCAGCTGTGAAAATACTGCCCCCTAGCCATAACAGGTTAATATGGGCACATACTTTTTTCCCGAAATTGTCAATACTGCCCCCTAGCCCCAACAGGTTAATCATGGCAAGGCAACCGGAAACATGACCGAATACAAACAGTGTAGCTATTCCCTCCGCAAGGCAATCAAACAAGCTAAGCGTCAGTGTAGAGACAAAGTAGAGTCACAATTCAACGGCTCAGACACGAGACGTATGTGGCAGGGTCTACAGTCAATCACGGATTACAAAAAGAAAACCAGCCCTGTCACGGACACCGACATCTTGCTCCCAGACAAACTAAACAACTTCTTTGCTCGCTTTGAGGACAATACAGTGCCACTGACACGGCCTGCTACCAAAACCTGTGGGCTCTCCTTCACCGCAGCCAACGTGAGTAAAACATTTAAATGTTTTAACCCCTGCAAGGCTGCCGGCCCAGACGGCATCCCTAGCCGCGTCCTCAGAGCATGCGCAGACCAGCTGGCTCGTGTGTTTACAGACCTATTCAATCAATCCCTATCCCAGTCTGCTGTTCCCACATGCTTCAAGAGGGCCACCATTGTTCCTTTTCCCAAGATAGCTAAGGTAACTGAGCTAAATGACTATCGCCCCGAAGCACTCACTTCCGTCATCATGAAGGGCTTTGAGAGACTAGTCAAGATTCATATCACCTCCACCATACCTGACCCCCTAGACCCACTCCAATTTGCTTACTGCCCCAATAGGTCCACAGATGACGCAATCACATTCACAATGCACACTGCCCTAACCCATCTGGACAAGAGGAATACCTATGTAAGAATGCTGTTCACCGATTACTGCTCAGCATTTAACACCATTGTACCCTCCAAACTCGTCATTAAGCTCGAGACCCTGGGTCTCGACCCCGCCCTGTGCAACTGGGTCGTGGACTTTCTGACGGGCCACCCCCAGGTGGTGAGTGTAGGAAACAACATCTCCACCCCGCTGATCCTCAACACCGGGGCCCCACAAGGGTGTGTTCTCAGCCCTCTCCTGTACTCCCTGTTCACCCATGACTGCGTGGCCATGCACGCTTCCAACTCAATCATCAAGTTTGCAGACAACACTACAGTGGTAGGTTTGAATACAATCAACGATGAGACGGCCTACAGGGAGGAGGTGAGGGCCCTCGGAGTGTGGTGTCAGGAAAAAAACCTCACACTCAACATCAACAAAACAAAGGAGATGACCGTGGATTTCAGGAAACAGCAGAGGGAGCACCCCCCTATCTACATCGACGGGACAGTACTGGAGAACGTGGAAAGTTTTAAGTTCCTCGGCGTACACATCACGGACAAACTGAAATGGTCCACCCACACTTCAGCGTGGTGAAGAAGGCGCAACAGCGCCTCTTCAACCTCAGGAGACTGAAGAAATTTGGCTTGTCACTGAAAACACTCACAAACTTTTACAGATGCACAATCAAGAGCATCCTGTCGGGCTGTATCACCGCCTGGTATGGCAATTGCTCCGCCCACAACCGTAAGGCTCTCCAGAGGGTAGTGAGGTCTGGACAGCGCATCACCGGGGGCAAACTACCTGCCCTCCAGGACACCTACACCACCTGATGTCACAGGAAGGCCAAAAAGATCATCAAGGACAACAACCACCCGAGCCACAGCCTGTTCACCCCGCTATCATCCAGAAGGCGAGGTCAGTACAGGTGCATCAAAGCTGGGACCGAGAGACTGAAGAACAGCTTCTATCTCAAGGCCATCAGACTTTTAATCACTAACATTGAGTGGCTGCTGCCAACATACTGACTCAAATCTCTAGCCACTTTAATAATAAAAAATTGGATGTAATAAATTTGTCACTAGTCACTTTAAACCATGCCACTTTATATAATGTTTACATACCCTACATTACTCATCTCATATGTATATACTGTACTCTATACCATCTACTGCATCTTGCCTATGCTGCATGGCCATCGCTCAACCGTATACTTATATGTACATATTCTTATTCATTCCTTTACACTTGTGTGCATAAGGTAATTGTTAGATTACTTATTAGATATAACTGCAACGTCAGAACTAGAAGCACAAGTATTTCGCTACACTCGAATTAACATCTGCAACCATGTGTACGTGACCAATACAATTTGATTTGATGTGGTATAATGGCTAGTACAGGGGAAGGTGGTAGGTGATGTAAAGCAGAAGTAAATGATTCATCTGTAAGTATGAATGGGTATTATTTAAGTATGCTTACTATAGGAGGATGTATGGTAGGATCAAACCTATATTTTTTAAAGTCATCTAGATACAGCCTCTTTCAGAAAGTATTCCTACACATTGACTTTTTACAAATTTTGTTGTCTTAATGCCTGAAATTAAAATGGATTAAATTGAGATTTTTGTGTCACTGGCCTACACACAATAGCCCATAATGTCAAAGTGGAAAAATGAAAAGCTGAAATTTCTTGAGTCAGTAAGTATTCAATCCCTTTGTAATGGCAAGCCTAAATAAGTTCAAGAGTAAAAATGTGCTTAAAACCTTAAGGTTCGGTGTCCCACTAGCCCAGAGAACAAGTCACATAATGAGTTGCATGTACTCATTCTGTGTGCAATAGTAGAGTTTAACATTATTTTTTAATGACAACCTCATCTCTGTCCCGATACAATTATCTGTGAGGTCCCCCGGTCGAGAACTGCATTTCAAACAGAGATTCAAATATAAATACCACAGAGGTATTCCATTGCCTCTCAAAGACGGACACCTATTGGTATATGGGTCAAAGTAAATAAAAGCTGCCCTTTTATTAATTACACTTTGGATGGTGTATCAACACACCCAGTCACTACAAAGATACAGGTGTGGCTGCATCATGTTATGGGTATGCTTGTAATCCTTATGGACTGGGGAGTTTTTCAGGATAAAAAAAAATCGAAGGAATGGCGCTAAGCACAACCAAAATCTTAGAGGAAAACCTGATTCAGTCTGCTTTCCACTAGACACAGGTAGATGAATTCACCTTTCAACAAGATAATAACCTAATACACAAGGCCAAATATACTGTTGAAGCCAAATACATATAAACTCAGTTTTTCACAATTCCTGACATTTAATCCTAGTAAATATTCCCTGTCTTAGGTCACTTAGGATCACCAATTTATTATAAGAATGTGAAATGTGAAGAATAATAGCAGAGAGAATGATTTATTTCAGCTTTTATTTCTTTCATCACATTCCCAGTGGGTCAGAAGTTTACATACACTCAATTAGTATTTAGTATCATTGCCTTTAAGTTGTTTAACTTGGGTCAAAGGTTTCGTGTAGCTTTCCACAAGCTTCCCACAATAAGTTGGGGGAATTTTGGCCCATTCCTCCTGACAGAACTGGCGTAACTGAGTCAGGTTTGTAGGCCTCCTTGCTCGCACACACTTTTTCAGTTCTGCCCACAAATGTTCGGTAAGATTGAGGTCAGGGCTTTGTGATGGCCACTCCAATACCTTGACTTTGTTGTCCTTAAGCCATTTTGCCATAACTTTGGAAGTATGTTTGGTGTCATTGTCCATTTGGAAGACCAATTTGCATCCAAGCTTTAACTTCCTGACTGATGTCTTGAGATGTTGCTTCAATATAGCCACATAATTGTCCTACCTCATGATGCCATCTACTTTGTGAAGTGCACCAGTCCTTCCTGCAGCAAAGCTCCCAAAGATGAACCAGACTTGTGGAGGTCTACAATTTTGTTTCTGAAGTCTTGGCTGATTTCTTTTGATTTTCCCATGATGTCAAGCAAAGAGGCATTAAGTTTGAAGGTAGGCCTTGACATACATCCACAGGTACAACTCTAATTGACTCAAATTATGTCAATTAGCCTATCAGAAGCTTCTAAAGCCATGACATAATTTTCTGGAATTGTCCAAGCTGTTTAAAGGCACAGTTAACTTAGTGTATGTACACTTCTGACCCACTGGAATTGTGATACAGTGAATTATAAGTGAAATAATTTGTCTGTAAACAATTGTTGGAAAAATTACTTGCTTCATGCAAAAAGTAGATGTCCTAACCAACTTGCCAAAACCATAGTTTGTTAACAAGAAATTTGTGGAGTGGTTGAAAAACGAGTTTTCATGACTCCAACCTAAGTGTATGTAAACTTCCGACTTCAACAGTACATTGTAGTTGTTTACCAAGAAAACTGTGAATGTTCCTGAGTGACCGTGCTACAGTTCTGACTTATATCTGCTTGGAAATCTATGGCAAGACCTGAAAATATTTGTCCAGCAATGATGAATCACCTAGCAAAGGTGATTCTAACATGCAATGACCCCATGGGATGAATACTTATATAATCTAGATATGTTGGTGTTTCATTTTATTTTTTACAAATGTTCACAGTTTTCTTCCAGTTGAGTCCCTGCTAGGGAATGTATAAAGGTGGCACTGCATAGACTCCTGTCTCTATTTACTGTGATAGAGCTCAAGAGGGAATAGAGCAGGCAACCTAGAGCCCTCCATCCAAGCCACTGAGCCATTTTACAGTCACACACTCATGCTCACACTCACACAAACATGCATGCATGTACGGACACACACATACACACACACACACAAACACACACAGACACACACACACACACCTCCAAATCCCAGCCAGTGAGCTGTAGTACATGGCTGTCTGAGCTCTTTTGACAGATGGGAGTCACTTTGAAGAGCTTTGGACCATTACACCTTCCAAAGGAGCGACTACCTGGAACAACAAATCACTCTCTCCTCTCCTCCTCCCTCCACTCCTCCATCTCTGCAGGGCTTCACCACAGGGGGGCAGGGGATTTAACATGAGTCACTTGTGTAAACGACAAAACCGTCAGACGCACAAGGGAGAGAGACAGAAAGAGAACAAATGGGGGAAGGGAGGGGGTTTACTGTAGGTGGCCGGTGGGGGATATATGGGTATACGGAAAGAGAGTGAGAGAGAGAGAGAGAGAGAGAGAGAGTAAGAGAGAGTGAGAGAGAGAGAGAGAAATGTGATGATATAGGGAGAGAGAGGAGATGTGTGGTGTAGGATTACAATATGGCTCTGTCAGGTCCATTAAGGTGAAGGGCTTGGTACACCTTGAGTAAACCAGAGAGGGATTAGAGTGAGGGAGTGAAGGAGGGATTAGAGTGAGGAAGTGAAGGAGAGAGTGAAGGAGGGAGTGAGAGAGGGAGTGAAGGAGGGAGTGAGAGACAGATATGGTAGTATCATGGTGTAACTGCTGTTCCACAGGTCACCTTGAAGTTGCTGGAGGGTCATTAGATATGATAGAAATGTACTGGAGATGAACCTCAACCGTTCTCAGATGACCAGATTAATCTCTGAGACTTCCTCAGAGAGAGAGAAATAAAGGATGATCTCTGGAAAGTTATTGCAATACAGTGACATCACATTAACACAGCAGATGCCTTGATAGAGGTTAACACCCAGCACAGAGCTAATAATGTCAGTCCATTACAATCACACACACGCGCACACACATGAACACACGCACACATACGCATACACAGACACGTACACACATGCACATGCACGCACACAAAGACAAACACACACTCTGTTTTATAACTATGCAGTGGGAGGTCTATTGGAGAAATGGGAATCCATCTGGTCCTTTAATGAAGAGCGTGTGTGTGCATGTGTGTGTGTGTGCATGTGTGTGATTGTGTGTCTCCTGTAGTGCCGCAGGCTTGTAGACCTGTCTGTTCCTGCCAGGCCTTGCTACATGATACATAACATGTCTATCTATCCACTTCTCTCAGTGATTAGAAACCAGGACAGCTACTGCAACCATGAGGTACAGTATCAACACAAGACCTTAGACAGATGGCAACTACTGCAACCATGAGGCATCA
The DNA here is from genome assembly GCF_965601325.2 of Salmo salar. NCBI lineage: Eukaryota > Metazoa > Chordata > Actinopteri > Salmoniformes > Salmonidae > Salmo > Salmo salar. Next base: position 84,147,280 of record NC_138310.1, read on the forward strand.
ATACAAGACCTTAGACAGATGGCAACTACTGCAACCATGAGGCATCAATACAAGACCTTAGACCGATAGCAGCTACTGTAACCATGAGGTATCAATACAAGACCTTAGACCAATAGCAGCTACTGTAACCATGAGCTTTCAATACAAGACCTTAGACCAATAGCAGCTACTGCAACCATGAGGTATCAATACAAGACCTTAGACCAATAGCAGCTACCGCAACCCTGAGGTATCAATACAAGACCTAGGACCTAATGGCAGCTACCACAACCCTGAGGTATCAACACAAGACCTTAGACCGAGGGCAGCTACTGTAACCCTGAGGTATCAACACAGGACCTTAGACCGATGGCAGCTACTGTTACCCTGAGGTATCAACACAAGACCTTAGACCGATGGCAGCTACTGTAACCCTGAGGTATCAACACAAGACCTTAGACCGATGGCAGCTACTGTAACCCTGAGGTAACAACACAAGACCTTAGACCGATGGCAGCTACTGCAACCATGAGGTATCAACACAAGACCTTAGACCAATGGCAGCTACTGCAACCCTGAGGTAACAACACAAGACCTTAGAGCGAGGGCAACTACTGCAACCCTGAGGTAACAACACAAGACCTTAGACCGATGGCAGCTACTGCAACCATGAGGTATCAACACAATACCTTAGACCAATGGCAGCTACTGCAACCCTGAGGTATCAACACAAGACCTTGTTGGTTGATAGAGAGAATAAAAGGTTATAGAAAGCAAGCAATCTAAAGGTGAGAGCAGGCAATCCAAAAGGTGTCAACTCCTGATAGACAGAGGAAGAAAAGATGAGACTTATACATTTGTACTTAAACAAGTGCTTATACATTTGTAACTCGTTTCAGCAAACTAGGCGTGTGTCGCGCATCCGTACTTCACAGTAGCAACATTTGAACGTAAATTTTTTTTTAATCAAAATGTGTTTTTTGACAGAAATGCCTTCTAGAACATGTGACCTTTCATGTGCCTTAATAACAAACGTGTATGCCATCTGTAAATGCAAATAAAATTGGTAAATGAAGAGCCTAGTCACGAAAAAAGCCGGCAACCTTTCCGCTAGCCATGATTGAAAATGAGTGGGCTGGACATGCTTTCAGATTGATCTGCCACATAGCACACTTCTGTCTATTACATTTTAGTCATTTAGCAGACACTCTTATCCAGAACGACTTACAGTAGTGAATGCACACATTTCATACAATTCTTTTCTTTTTTTCCCCCTGTACTGGTCCCCCATGGGAATCGAACCCACAACCCTGGCGTTGCAAACACCATGCTCTACCAACTGATCCACACGGGACCGTCTACCGCAAGAGCTGGTCAGTTTGGGTAGGTATTCCTTTCTAACGTGGCATTTTTGAAAAATATCACGTAGTAGAATTGCATAAGTGTTGCTCTCCACTTTCTGGAGGATCGTGTTTTGAGATTAGAGTATTAGAGTATGATAGCTACGGAGATGAATGCAGACGTTTGATTGCAAATATACAGACGGAGTTGAAAAGATATCACACAGAAGGCTTTTGTATGAAACACCTGTCTCCGGATTACATCTTCAAACTAAGGGCAACCATGTCGTCTGTGACAGAGAAGGAGAAGGGTCCATCCATGTATATGGGTAAGTGAGTTTAGCTAGCTACATTTTCAGATATTATACATTTCTAATTTTGTCAGAAAGTCATTTCATGCAAAGTTAAATTGTACTGTTAGCTAAGTAGCTAATGGTAGCTGGCTGGTTAGCTAGCTAATATTACGTGTATGTACTGTGTAGTAATATTATTCCTATCTCAGAGCCATTTGCATTGCTAGTTACAACTTAATGTTAGCTAGCTAACATTTAACCTTTTTGGTTAGCTACCTGCAGATGCATTGTTTAGCTAGCTACATGTCTATACAAAAGACTCGACTACGCAAGTAACTACCTCAGTAGAATGTTTATGATGTCACTGCGAAAACTGTCAAAAGAAGTAGCTGGTATATTCACTCCGGCTATCTACTCCGATTTCAGAGAACTCTCATCTGAGTGTGCCAGAGAGCAGAATAACTGATTAATTTCCGAATGCTCAACACCCATTGAATATGGCCCGTGTCAGTAAACGTTGGCAAAAAGCCTAAAAACATTTCTGTCAGAAGCACAGTTGCAGTCACCAATGCTCTGGATAACATAAAAACAGCCTAACCAGCTATGCAAGGGCGTGTAAAACGGTGAGTGAGGTGTTCTCTCATTTGTGTCTGGAAGTAGCTAGCAAGCTAACCAACTTCAGCCAGTTAGCTGGGGTGCTTTACTTCTGTTGTTATGTCAGAACGCTTCGATCAATCCTACTTTTCAGACAGAGCATCCAGTGGGCGCTCTGACAATCTGTGAGTGAAAGGCTATGAATTTACAAACGGCCAATCTGACAAAGCTCTGAGTTTATAAACGGCCAAAGCACACTCTGGCACTCCAGATTAAATTTACGAACACACCCTGTAGTATGAAATCATTTATGAACCAGCCTTTAGTCTTGAAATCATAGCTTCACATGTGAATCCTAAAGTGATGGGTAGGGTTAAAGCTTAAGAGGGTGTGAACGATGCTGAATGTGTGTAGACAAAGAAGAGCTCTCCAGTAGGTACCAGAAATAATTCAAGGGCCATTTTCTCAAAAGTGATGTTCCCATTGTTCCTCAACTGTAGTGTATGATATACAGTACACTTTTCTAGCTCTGCGTCTATACTTCTATCAATATCTACTTTTATCCAAAACAAATCATGTAAAATGTTGCTATATAAGCCCGAATCGAGCTGGTCGGTCACATTTGTATGACCATGAAAACAGCTAGAAATAGCTAACTACTCCCAATCCAAACAGCAAGCTATACCTGCCTATTACCAATCTAAACAGCTAGCCATAGCTGCCTACTCCTATTCCAAACACCTAGCTATAGCTAACTACTCCCAATCCAAACAGCTAGCTATACCTGCCTATTCCCAATTCAAACAGCTAGCTATAGCTGCCTATTCCCAATTCAAACAGTTAGCTAAAGCTGCCTATTCCCAATTCAAACAGCTAGCTATAGCTCTCTACTCCAAATTCAAACTGCTAGCTCAAGCTGTCTACTCCAAATTCAAACAGCTAGCTATAGCTGCCTATTCCCAATCCAAACAGCTAGCTATAGCTGCCTACTCCCAATCCAAACAGCTAGCTATACCTGCCTATTCCCAATCCAAACTCTAGCTATAGCTGCCTGTTCCCAATCCAAACGGCTAGTTATACCTGCCTACCCCTAATTAAAACTGCTAGCTATAGCTGCCTGCTCCAATTTCAGACAGCTAGCTATAGCTGCATATTCCCAATTCAAACAGCTAGCTATAGCTGTCTACTCACAATTCAAACTGCTAGCTATAGCTGCCTGCTCCCATTTCAAACAGCTAGATATAGCTGCCCATGCCCAATCCAAGCAGCTAGCTATAGCTGCCTACTTCCAATCCAAACAGCTAGCTATAGCTGCCTATTCCCAATCCAAACAGCTAGCTATAGCTGCCTATTCCCAATTCAAACAGCTAGCTATAGCTGTCTATTCCAAATCCAAACAGCTAGCTACAGCTGCCTATTCCCAATTCAAACATCTAGGTTTAGCTATCTATTCCCAATCCAAACAGCTAGTTATACCTGCCTATTCCCAATTCAAACAGCTAGTTATACCTGTCTATTCCCAATTCAAACAGCTTGCTATAGCTGTCTATTCCAAATCCAAACAGCTAGCTACAGCTGCCTATTCCCAATTCAAACATCTAGGTTTAGCTATCTATTCCCAATTCAAACAGCTAGCTATAGCTGCCTATTCCCAATTCAAACAGCTAGCTATAGCTGATTTTTTCCCAATCCAAACAGCTAGCTATAGCTGCCTACTCCCAATTCAAACAGCTAGGAATTACTGCCTATTCCCAATTCAAACATCTAGCTATAGTTGCCTACTCCCAATTCAAACAGCTATCTATTGCTGCCTATTCCCAATCCAAACTGCTAGCAATTGCTGCCTATTCCCAATTCAAACAGCTAGCTATAGATGCCTATTCCCAATCCAAACAGCTAGCTATAGATGCCTATTCCTAATCCAGGCAGCTAGCTATAGCTGCCTATTCCCAATCCAAACAGCTAGCTATAGCTGCGTATGCCCAATCCAAACAGCTAGCTATAGATGCCTATTCCTAATCCAGGCAGCTAGCTATAGCTGCCTATTCCCAATCCAAACAGCTAGCTATAGCTGCCTATTCCCAATCCAAACAGCTAGCTATAGCTGCCTATTCCCAATCCAAACAGCTAGCTACAGCTGCCTATTCCCAATTCAAACAGCTAGCTATAGCTGTCTATTCCAAATCCAAACAGCTAGCTACAGCTGCCTATTCCCAATTCAAACATCTAGGTTTAGCTATCTATTCCCAATCCAAACAGCTAGTTATACCTGCCTATTCCCAATTCAAACAGCTAGTTATACCTGTCTATTCCCAATTCAAACAGCTAGCTATAGCTGCCTATTCCCAATTCAAACAGTTAGCTAAAGCTGCCTATTCACAATTCAAACAGCTAGCTATAGCTCTCTACTCCAAATTCAAACTGCTAGCTCAAGCTGTCTACTCCAAATTCAAACAGCTAGCTATAGCTGCCTATTCCCAATCCAAACAGCTAGCTATAGCTGCCTACTCCCAATCCAAACAGCTAGCTATACCTGCCTATTCCCAATCCAAACTCTAGCTATAGCTGCCTGTTCCCAATCCAAACAGCTAGCTATAGCTGCCTACTCCCAATCCAAACAGCTAGCTATACCTGCCTATTCCCAATCCAAACTCTAGCTATAGCTGCCTGTTCCCAATCCAAACGGCTAGTTATACCTGCCTACCCCTAATCCAAACAGCTAGCTATAGCTGCCTATTCCCAATCCAAACAGCTAGCTATAGCTGCCTATTCCCAATTCAAACAGCTAGTTATAGCTGTCTATTCCAAATCCAAACAGCTAGCTACAGCTGCCTATTCCCAATTCAAACAGCTTGCTATAGCTGTCTATTCCAAATCCAAACAGCTAGCTACAGCTGCCTATTCCCAATTCAAACATCTAGGTTTAGCTATCTATTCCCAATTCAAACAGCTAGCTATCGCTGCCTATTCCCAATTCAAACAGCTAGCTATAGCTGATTTTTTTCCCAATCCAAACAGCTAGCTATAGCTGCCTACTCCCAATTCAAACAGCTAGGAATTGCTGCCTATTCCCAATTCAAACATCTAGCTATAGTTGCCTACTCCCAATTCAAACAGCTATCTATTGCTGCCTATTCCCAATCCAAACTGCTAGCAATTGCTGCCTATTCCCAATTCAAACAGCTAGCCATAGCTGTCTATTCCAAATCCAAACAGCTAGCTATAGCTGCCTATTCCCAAGTCAAACAGCTAGCTATAGCTGCCTATTCCCAATCCAAACAGCTAGCTATAGATGCCTATTCCCAATCCAAACAGCTAGCTATAGATGCCTATTGCTAATCCAGGCAGCTAGCTATAGCTGCCTATTCCCAATCCAAACAGCTAGCTATAGCTGCGTATGCCCAATCCAAACAGCTAGCTATAGATGCCTATTCCTAATCCAGGCAGCTAGCTATAGCTGCCTATTCCCAATCCAAACAGCTAGCTATAGCTGCCTATTCCCAATCCAAACAGCTAGCTATAGCTGCCTATTCCCAATCCAAACAGCTAGCTATAGCTGCCTATTCCCAATTCAAACAGCTAGCTATAGCTGTCTATTCCAAATCCAAACAGCTAGCTACAGCTGCCTATTCCCAATTCAAACATCTAGGTTTAGCTATCTATTCCCAATCCAAACAGCTAGTTATACCTGCCTATTCCCAATTCAAACAGCTAGTTATACCTGTCTATTCCCAATTCAAACAGCTAGCTATAGCTGTCTATTCCAAATCCAAACAGCTAGCTACAGCTGCCTATTCCCAATTCAAACATCTAGGTTTAGCTATCTATTCCCAATCCAAACAGCTAGTTATACCTGCCTATTCCCAATTCAAACAGCTAGTTATACCTGTCTATTCCCAATTCAAACAGCTAGCTATAGCTGTCTATTCCAAATCCAAACAGCTAGCTACAGCTGCCTATTCCCAATTCAAACATCTAGGTTTAGCTATCTATTCCCAATCCAAACAGCTAGCTATAGCTTCCTACTCCCAATTCAAACAGCTATCTATTGCTGCCTATTCCCAATCCAAACTGCTAGCAATTGCTGCCTATTCCCAATTCAAACAGCTAGCCATAGCTGTCTATTCCAAATCCAAACAGCTAGCTATAGCTGCCTATTCCCAAGTCAAACAGCTAGCTATAGCTGATTTTTCCCCAATCCAAACAGCTAGCTATAGCTGCCTATTCCCAATTCAAACAGCTAGCTATAGCTGCCTATTCCCAATCCAAACAGCTAGCTATAGATGCCTATTCCCAATCCAAACAGCTAGCTATAGCTGCCTATTCCCAATCCAAACAGCTAGCTATAGCTGTCTATTCCCAATCCAAACAGCTAGCTATAGCTGCCTATTCCCTATCCAAACAGCTAGCTATAGATGCCTATTCCCAATCCAAACAGCTAGCTATAGCTGCCTATTCCTAATTCATACAGCTAGCTATAGCTGCCTATTCCCAATCCAAACAGCTAGCTATAGATGCCTATTCCTAATCCAGGCAGCTAGCTATAGCTGCCTATTCCCAATCCAAACAGCTAGCTATAGATGCCTATTCCCAATCCAAACAGCTAGCTATAGCTGCCTATTCCCAATCCAAACAGCTAGCTATAGATGCCTATTCCTAATCCAGGCAGCTAGCTATAGCTGCCTATTCCCAATCCAAACAGCTAGCTATAGCTGCCTATTCCCAATCCAAACAGCTAGCTATAGCTGCGTATGCCCAATCCTTGTGGCCAGATGGTGTTTGTGTACTCATTATTTTGTGTATGTAAGAAAGAGTGGGAGAGAAAGGAGTGGGGAGATACACAATGAGACATTGAGTGAAAGAGATTTCAAATTCCTCCTGTTTCTTATCAGCAAAGGTCAGTCAAGCAATTATGTGACACATTGATTTATTGTATTTGAGGGTGTGTGTATGTGTGTGTGTGTGTGTGTGTGTGTGTGTGTGTGTTTACTGCTGGTTGACTTGCTGTTTCCAGCCCCCTAATGATTATTGTTGTATATGGAAATACTTGAGGTTAAATCATTAGCACCTAGTGGGGTGACAGCAGGACTGTTTTTAGCCTCTCTCTCCCACTGAGTTCAACAGGAGTAAAACACATCAATCTCAACAGCTGCTGGCAGGCCTATGGCCCATTGTTGATTGCTGACAATGGCTGTTGTTCAAGGAGAGACTATTCAAAGATAATGGGGGTTGTTCAAGGGGTAACTATTCAAAGTTAATGGATGTTGTTCAAGGGGATAATATTCAAAGTTAATTGCTGTTGTTCAAGGGTAGAATATTCTAAGTGAATTACTGTTGTTCACGTGGATACTATTCAAAGTTAATGGATTTTTATAAATGTCCTCTAGATGTACACTCCCCGTACGTATGTATTTGGACAGTGAAGCCAAAACATTCAATTTGGCTTTATACTCCAGCATTAATGATTTGAGATCAAATGTTTTATGAGGCGACAGCACAGAATTTCACCTTTAATTTGAAGGTATTTTACAGAGGTGTGAACTCGAGTCACATGTCTTGGACTCAAGTCTGACTCGAGTCACATTTTGTTGACTTGAGACTCGACTTGATTGAAAATACAATAGCTTAAGAATTGACTTGGACTTGAAGGCGAAAGCCTCTGGACTCGACTCTGACTTGAAGTTATCTCGCCAGGTTTGGCACTTGCACTTTCAAATAAAAAGTGCAACAGATTGGCTAGTGAAACGCACACTCAGCCTTCCACAGATTGTAAATTAAAGATAATATTTTTTGCTAAAAGTATTATTATATTATTGATTGATTGACTATGACTTTTCAAATCACCCAGTAGTGCTATCTGCAGAGTTAGTTCCAGGTAAATGTTGCACTTCTTCGACCATTTCTGGACCTGCGATCAAAAACAAGCTACATATGGACAGGACCAAAACAAATGATTTAATTATTCGGAATCTTCACAGCAAAATCTGCAGAGCTGGCATGGTTGTATCCCCTATAAATACAGTTGAAGACAGATGTTTACATCTTATCCAAATACATTTAAACTCAGTTTTTCACAATTCCTGACATTTAATCCTAGTAGAAATGTCCTGGCTTAGGTCAGTTAGGATCACCACTTTATTTTAAGAATGTGAAGAGTAATAGTAGAGAGAATTATTTATTTCAGTTTTTATTTCTTTCACCACATTCCCCGTGGGTCAGAAGTTTACATACACTCAGTTAGTATTTGGTAGCATTGACTTTAAATTGATTAACTTGGGTCAAATGTTTTGGGAAGCCTTCCACAAGCTTCCCACAATATGTTCTGTGAATTTTGACCCATTCCTCGTGACAGAGCTGGTGTAACCGAGTCAGGTTTGTAGGCCTCCTTGCTGGCACACGCTTTTTCAGTTCTGCCAATAAATTTTCTATAGGATTGAGATCAGGGCTTTGTGATGGCCACTCCAATACCTTGACTTTGTTGTCCTTAAGCCATTTTGCCACGATTTTGGAAGTATGTTTGGTGTCATTGTCCATTCGGAAGACCCATTTGCGACCAAGCTTTAACTTCCTGACTGATGTCTTGAGATGTTGCTTCAATATATCCACATTATTTTCCTCCCTCATGATGCCATCTATTTTCTGAAGTGCACCGGTCCCTCCTGCAGAAAAGCACCCCCACAACATGATGCTGCCACCCCCATGCTTCAAGGTTGGGATGGTGTTCTTCAACTTGCAAGCCTCCCCCTTTTTCCTCCAAACATAACGATGGTCATTATGGCCAAACAGTCCTACTTTTTTTTCATCAGACCAGAGGACATTTCTCCAAAAAGTACGATCTTTGTCCCCATGTGCAGCTGCAAACCGTAGTCTTTCTTTTTAATGGCGGTTTTGGAGCAGTGGCTTCTTCCTTGCTGAGCAGCCTTTCAGGCTATGTCGATATAGGACTTGTTTTACTGTGGATATAGATACTTTTGCACCTGTTTCCTCTAGCATCTTCACAAGGTCCTTTGCTGTTGTTCTGGGATTGATTTGCACTTTTCACACCTAAGTATGTTCATCTCAAGGACACAGAACGTGTCTCCTTCCTGAGCAGTATGACGGCTGCGTGGTCCCATGGGGTTTATACTTGCGTACTATTGTTTGTACAGATGAACGTGGTACCTTCAGGCGTTTGGAAATTGCTCCCAAGGATGACCCGGACTTGTGGAGGTCTACAATTTTTTTTTCTGAGGTGTTTTAATGATTTCTATTGATTTCCCCATGATGTCAAGCAAAGAGGCACTGAGTTTAAGGTAGGCCTTGAAATACATCCACAGGTACACCTCCAATTGACTCAAATGATGTCAATTAGCCTATCAGAAGCTCCTAAAGCCATGACATCATTTTCTGGAATTTTATTTGGATTAGTTATTTGGATTTTATTTGGATTTTTACGAATTATCTTTGAAAGACAGGGTCCTGAAAACGGGACATTTTTTGGTTGTTGCTGAGTTTAGATGGTTGTAATTTTGGGTTGAGCAGACATTTTCATATATTTTTGTTAGCTGCATGTGTGAAATAACTCCTAAAGTCCTATTTATGATATCATTTACAAAGATTATACCTGTTTTTATATCGAAAAATTATGTTTTTTTTAACATATACAGTAGTATATTTGAGTTTAACCACTATATTATTTGTTCTGTCTTTTCTGGTGGATTAAACTGAAATTGCAACCAACTTTCTATGGCTTGTTTTAAAAAATAGCGATATGTTGCAGATTATTTCATTTTCAAGTAACCGAAAGTGAATGGTTGTAGTCTGAATAATGTGAAAAAGGCCATTCTTGAACATCGGGTGAGACAATCTTACTAATCTGCTATAGAACCAGTTTGGATTGAATTATAACTTTTGTATGACTGAAGCCTTTAGTGAGAGGTCTAATGCTTTAATATTTAATCATTTCTGCCCTCTGAATTCATATTCATTATATACAGTGCATTTGGAAGGTATTCAGACACCTTGACCTTTTCCACATTTTGTTACGTTACACCCTTAATCAAAAATGTATTAAAAAATGTTTTCTCCTCATCAATCTACACACAATACCTCATAATGACAAAGTGAAAACAGGTTTTTAGAAATGTTTGCTGAAAAACAAAAACAGAAATACCTTATTTACATAAGTATTCAGACCCTTTGTTTTGAGACTCAAAATTGAACTCAGGTGCATCCTGTTTCCATTGATCATCCTTGAGATGTTTGTACAACTTTATTGGAGTCCACCTGTGGTAAATTCAATTGATTGGACATGATTTGGAAAGGCATACACCTGTCTATATAAGGTCCTACAGTTGACAGTGCATGTCAGAGCAAAAACCAAGCCATGAGGTCGAAGGAATTGTCTGTAGAGCTCCAAGACAGGATTGTGTCGAGGCACAGATCTGGGGAACGGTACCAAAAAATGTCTGCAGCATTGAAGGTCCTCAAGAACACAGTGGCTTCCATCATTCTTAAATGGAAAAAGTTTGGAACCAACAAGTCTCTTCCTAGAGCTGGCTACCCGGACAAACTGAGCAACCAGGGGAGAAGGGCATTGGTCAGAGAGGCGACCAAGAACCCAATGGTCACTCTGACAGAGCACCTGAGTTCCTCTGTGGAGATAGAGGAACCTTCCAGAAGAAATACCACCTCTGCAGCACTCCATCAATCAGGCTTTTATGGTATAGCGGCCAGACGGAAGCCACTCCTCAGTATAAGGCATTTGACAGCCCGATTTGAGTTTGCCAAAAGGCACCTAAAGAGCTCTCAGACAATGAGAAAGAAGATTATCTGGTCTGATGAAACCAATATTGAACTCTTTGGCCTGAATGCCAAGCTTCACGTCTGGAGGAAACCTGAAGCATGGTGAAAAGGTGAAGCATTGTGTTGGCAGCATCATGCTTTCAGGATGTTTTTCAGCAGCAGGGACTGGGAGACTAGCAGACAGCCAAGACAACACAGGAGTGGCTTCCGGACAAGTCTCTGAATGTCCTTGAGTGGCCCAGCCAGAGCCCGGACTTGAATCAAACATCTCTGGAGAGACTTAAAAATAGTTGTGCAGCGACGCTCCGCATCCAACCTGACAGAGCTTGGGAGGATCTGCAGAGAAGAACGGGAAAAACACCCCAAATACAGGTGTGCCAAGCTTGTAGCGTCTTACCCAAGAAGACTCGAGGCTGTAATCACTGCCAAAGGTGCTTCAACAAAGTACTGAGTAAAGGATCTGAATACTTATGTATAAAGGGAACACTTAAACAACACAATGTAACTCCAAGTCAATCACACTTCTGTGAAATCAAACTGTCCACTTAGGAAGCAACACTGATTGACAATACATTTCACATGCTGTTGTGCAAATGGAATAGACAACAGGTGGAAATTATAGGCAATTAGCAAGACACCCCCAATAAAGGAGTGGTTCTGCAGGTGGGGACCACAGACCACTTCTCAGTTCCTATGCTTCCTGGGTGATGTTTTGGTCACTTTTGAATGCTGGCGGTACTTTCACTCTAGTGGTAGCATGAGACGGAGTCTACAACCCACACAAGTGGCTCAGGTAGTGCAGCTCATTCAGGATGGCACATCAATGCGAGCTGTGGCAAGAAGGTTTGCTGTGTCTGTCAGCGTAGTGTCCAGAGCATGGAGGCGCTACCAGGAGACAGGCCAGTACATCAGGAGATGTGGAGGAGGCCGTAGGAGGGCAACAACCCAGCAGCAGGACCGCTACCTCCGCCTTTGTGCAAAGAGGAGCAGGAGAAGCACTGCCAGAGCCCTGAAAAATGACCTCCAGCAGGCCACAAATGTGCATGTGTCTGCTCAAACGGTCAGAAACAGACTCCATGAGGGTGGTATGAGGGCCCGACGTCCACAGGTAGGGGTTGTGCTTACAGCCCAACACCGTGCAGGACGTTTGGCATTTGCCAGAGAACACCAAGATTGGCAAATTCGCCACTGGCGCCCTGTGCTCTTCACAGATGAAAGCAGGTTCACACTGAGCACATGTGACAGACGTGACAGTCTGGAGACGCCGTGGAGAATGTTCTGCTGCCTGCAACATCCTCCAGCATGACCGGTTTGGCGGTGGGTCAGTCATGGTGTGGGGTGGCATTTCTTTGGGGGGCCGCACAGCCCTCCATGTGCTCGCCAGAGGTAGCCTGACTGCCATTAGGTACCGAGATGAGATCCTCAGACCCCTTGTGAGACCATATGCTGGTGCGGTTGGCCCTGGGTTCCTCCTAATGCAAGACAATGCTAGACCTCATGTGGCTGGAGTGTGTCAGCAGTTCCTACAAGAGGAAGGCATTGATGCTATGGACTGGCCCGCCCGTTCCCCAGACCTGAATCCAATTGAGCACATCTGGGACATCATGTCTCGCTCCATCCACCAACGCCACGTTGCACCACAGACTGTCCAGGATTGGCGGATGCTTTCGTCCAGGTCTGGGAGGAGATCCCTCAGGAGACCATCCGCCACCTCATCAGGAGCATGCCCAGGCGTTGTAGGGAGGTCATACAGGCACGTGGAGGCCACACACACTACTGAGCCTCATTTTGACTTGTTTTAAGGACATTACATCAAAGTTGGATCAGCCTGCAGTATGGTTTTCCACTTTAATTTTGAGTGTGACTCCAAATCCAGACCTCCATGGGTTGATAAATTGGATTTCCATTGATTATGTTTGTGTGATTTTGTTGTCAGCACATTCAACTATGTAAAGAAAAAAGAAATTAATAAGATTATTTCATTCATTCAGATCTAGGATGTGTTATTTTAGTGTTCCCTTTATTTTTTTGAGCAGTGTATATTTAATACATTTGTAAAAATGTCTAAAAACCTGTTTTTGCCTTTTCATTGTGCAATAATGTGTGTAGATTGATGAGGAAAAAATGATTTAATCAATTTCAGAATATGGCTGTAACATAAAATTTGGAAAAAGTCACTATTCAAATGCAGAAAAAAACAGGCCTGTTCAATTTTGTGTGGCTTGCCTTTCCAAATAAAATTGAATATTTTGTGCTCATATCATTTTTAAAACAGGACGCTAGGTGTAGGCAAGACCATAAGTCTTGGTAAATTTAAAGAGTTAATCAGGGTGGTTTTGCCACAAATAGACAGGAATTTTCCTTCCTATAGTAGCAAAATCATAAACTATTTTTTCTAACTTTCGATTAAAATGTACTGCAGTAAGATCATTTACTTCATTCTGGATGTGTATACTGAGTATGTCCACCGTCAGACCATGTTATTGTTAAACTACACTGTAATGTAATGTAAACGTTTTATTCTTTTGTGACCCAATATGTAATATAGTACACATCATAATTTGGTCATAATCCAGAGAAGTTAGAGTAAGTATCTAGATTCCATATGAGGCTGTGGAGGGATCTAAAATGTGGATTAAAAAGAAAACATTAACCATCATCGTACAATGACACCTTTGTTTTTAAGCCCTTGATTTTAAAGCGCTTTATGTTATTGTTGGATCTGATTTTAATAGCTAACATTTCGATGGACATAATAAATAGATACAGTGATGGAAAAAAGTATTTGATCCCCTGCTGATTTTGTATGTTTGCCCAGTGACAAAGAAATGATCAGTCTATAATTTTAATGGTAGGTTTATTTGAACAGTGAGAGACAGAATAACAACAACAAAAATCCAGAAAAACGCATTTCAAAAATGTTCTAAATTGATTTGCATTTTAATGAGGGAAATAAGTATTTGAACCCCTCTGCAAAACATGACTTAGTACTTGGTGACAAAACCCTTGTTGGCAATCACAGAGGTCAGACGTTTCTTGTAGTTGGCCACCAGGTTTGCCCACATCTCAGGAGGTATTTTGTCCCACTCCTCTTTGCAGATCTTCTCCAAGTCATTAAGGTTTCGAAGCTGACATTTGACAACTCGAACGTTCAGCTCCCTCCACATATTTTCTGGCTAGGCCACTCCAGGACCTTAATGTGCTTCTTCTTGAGCCAGTCCTTTGTTGCCTTGGCTGTGTGTTTTGGGTCATTGTCATGCTGGAATACCCATCCACGACCCATTTTCAATGCCCTGGCTGAGGGAAGGAGGTTCTCACCCAAGATTTGACGGTCCATCGTCCCATTGATGCGGTGAAGTTGCCCTGTGCCCTTAGCAGAAAAACACCCCCAAAGCATAATGTTTCCACCTCCATGTTTGACGGTGGGGATGGTGTTCTTGGGGTCATAAGCAGCATTCCTCCTCCTCCAAACACGGCGAGTTGAGTTGATGCCAAAGAGCTCCATTTTGGTCTCATCTGACCACAACACTTTCACCCAGTTGTCCTCTGAATCATTCAGATGTTTATTGGCAAACTTCAGACGGGCATGTATATGTGCTTTCTTGAGCAGGGGGACCTTGCGGGCGCTGCAGGATTTCAGTCCTTCACGGCGTAGTGTGTTACCAATTGTTTTCTTGGTGACTATGGTCCCAGCTGCCTTGAGATCATTGACAAGATCCTCCCGTGTAGTTCTGGGCTGATTCCTCATTATTGCAACTCTACGAGGTGAGATCTTGCATGGAGCTCCAGGCTGAAGGAGATTGACAGTTCTTTTGTGTTTCTTCCATTTGCGAATAATCACACCAACTGTTGTCACCTTCTCACCAAGCTGCTTGACGATGGTCTTGTAGCCCATTCCAGCCTTGTGTAGGTCTACAATCTTGTCCCTGACATCCTTGGAGAGCTCTTTGGTCTTGGCCATGGTGGAGAGTTTGGAATCTGATTGATTGATTGTTGCTTCTGTGGACAGGTGTCTTTTATACAGGTAACAAACTGAGATTAGGAGCACTCCCTTTAAGAGTGTGCTCCTAATCTCAGCTCATTACCTATATAAAAGACACCTGGGAGCCAGAAATCTTTCTGATTGAGAGGGTGTCAAATACTTATTTCCCTCATTAAAATGCAAATCAATTTCTAACATTTTTGACATGCGTTTTTCTGGATTTTGTTGTGGTTATTCTGTCTCTCACTGTTCAAATAAACCTACCATTAAAATGATAGACTGATCCTTTTTTTGTCAGTGGGCAAACGTACAAAATCAGCATGGGATCAAATACTTTTTTCCCTCACTGTGTGCTGGTCCTTTCTGCGAAGTAGACAGGATATACAATTTTACACCTTGGGTTACTATACATTACTTTAACCAATTTTTTTAGAGATTCTCTGAAATTGAAATATTTCAGGCATTTATATATATTTTCCAGTCATACTTTAACAAAAGCCTTTTAAAAGTCAACTATGAACACCAGGCCTGGTTTCCCAGATTTTTCATAGTATCCTATTGTTTCCAGTACTTGTCTTATATTATCTCCAATGTATCGTTCAAGTAGAAAACCTGTCTGAATAGGATAAATAACATCCGACAATAGCTATTTAGTTCTATACACTATGCATTTTGCATCACAACAGTGAAGTGTACGATTTTTTTAATAGACCTGATCTTTATATTTACCACTTGGATCCTGTTTCAGTAATAATGAATTCAGACCTTCTTGTTGAGTATCTGATAATCTACCATTTTTGTAGGAGTGATTAAAACATGCCAATAATGGTGCTCTGGGTATATCAAAAAGGTTTGGTATACCTTCACTTGTATGCCATCCAACCCTGGACTTTTCCCAGACTTGAAGGCTTTAATTGCATCAACAAGTTCCTCCTCTATAATTTGGCCTTCACATGATTATTTCTCTAGAGCTGTTAATTTTACATTATTAATAGAAAAGAATCCATACAATTATCTTTGGTTAGTGGAGAGGGAGGAGACTGAAACAAAAACATATGCTTAAAGTATTTTGCTTCCTCTTTTAAAATATTGTGTGTGACTCATCTGTAACAAGTTTCAGTAAAAAAAAAAATTGCCATCATTTCTATAGTGAAGATTAACAAAGAATTTGGTGCATTTTTCCCAATAATCCATCCAGTTCACTTTATTTTTATAATATATTACTATTGATCTTTCGTGAATAAGTTCCTACATTTCTTTTAGTTTTTTTCCGCTAACTTGTTCATTGCTTTAGGGTACAGTTTTTAGTGCTATGTATCTGTACTATTAAGTCCTTCCATTTATTTGGTTAATATGGACTCTTTTGACCTAAATTGCTTTTGTTTTAGAGATGATTACTGATTTGCATGGCCTCTAAAGGCACATTTAAAAGTGACCCATTCAATTAGTGTCCTACACAATTACTTGATGGTCCGACCACATTCTGTCCCCTATCAAAACTTTTTAAACTTGTGGTGCCAGCGAGAATGACATAAGAAAGTAGTCAATACGACTAGCTTAATTGAGCCTTCATGACATTTGTGATTTCCTTAAGTTTGGGCTAAGGCACTGCATCTCAGTGCAAGAGGCATCACTGCAGTCCCTGGTTTGAATCCAGGCTGCATCACATCTGGCTGTGATTGGGAGTACCATAGGGTGGCGCACAATTGGCCCAGCGTCGTTCGGGTTTGGCTGGGGTAGACCGTCATTGTAAATACGAATTTGTTCTTAACAAACTTGCCAAGTTAAATAAATACCTTTTTTTTAAGTGCATGAGGGTGATAGTTAGTAGTGTGATTTCATTTGCGGTCCATTGAGGCATTTAAAACCGTATTATAATCCCCCACCATAATAATACAGTATTGTATTGCTTGTAGGGTTGATAAATTATTATATACGGTACCAGTCAGTAGTTTGGACACACCTACACATTCAAGGGTTTTCTTTATTTTCACTATTTTTACATTGTAGAATAATAGTGAAGACATCAAAACTATGAAATAACACATATGGAATCATGTAATAACCAAAAAAAGTGTTAAACAAATCAAAATAGGCCTCCCGAGTGGCACAGTGGTCTAAGGCACTGCATCGCAGTGCTAGCTGTGCCACTAGAGATCCTGATTCGAGTCCAGGCTCTGTCGCAGCTGGTTGCGACCGGAAGACCCATGGGGTGGTGCACAATTGGTCCAGCGTCATCCGGGTTAGGGGAGGGTTTGGCTGGCAGGGATGTTCTTGTTCCATCTGGCTCTAGCGACTCCTGTGGCAGGCTGGGCACTTGCACGTTGACAAGGTCGCCAGGTGTACGGTGTTTTCTCCTGCACATTGGTGTGGCTGGCTTCCGGGTTAAGCGGGCATTGTGTCAAGAAGAAGTGCAGCTTGGTTGGGTCGTGTTTTGTAGGACGCACGGCGACCTTCACCTTTCCTGAGTCCATTCCGGGAGTGGCAGCGATGAGACAAGACTGTAACTACCAATTGGATACTACAAAAAAGGGAAGAAAAAAATGAACAAATCAATATAGATTCTTCAAACCCTTTGCCTTGATGACAGATTTGCACACTCTTGTCATTCTCTCAACCAGCTTCAGCTGGAATGTTTTTCCAACAGTCTTGAAGGAGTTACTACATATGCTGAGCACTTGTTGGCTGCTTTTCCTTCACTCTGTGGTGTGACTCATCCACAACAATCTCAATATGGTTGAGGTTAGGAGATTGCAGCACTCCATCACTCTCTTTCTTGATTAAATAACCCTTATGCAGACTGGAGGTGTGTTTGGCCATTGTCCCGTTGAAAAACAAATGATAGTCCCACTAAGCCCAAACCAGATGGGATAGTGTATCGCTGCAGAATTCTGTGGTAGCCATGCTGGTTAAGTGTGCCTTGAATTCTAAATAAATCACAGACAGTGCTACCAGCAAAGCACCACCACACCTCCTCCTCCATGCTTCACGGTGGGATTCACACATTCAGAGATAAGTCGTTCACCTACTCTCAGTCTCAAAAAGACACAGCGGTTGGAACCAAATATCTCTCTTAGACTCAATTTAGAAAATATTAAAAATCAAGAAAATCCTTGAATGAGTAGGTGTGTCAAAACTATTGACTGGTACTGTATATTTTCAAAGAAACATGGATCCTCATTATTTGGACCGTATGTGCCATATCTGTTTATGGTCCAATAACATACTGAAAATCATCCATCTACATTACTGATCTGTTTGGACAATTTTCACATTCTGAACAAAAGTATTGTTAATTAATATCCTCACCCCTTTTGAGTTTCTTTGCCCATGGGAGAAGTATA
Organism: Salmo salar; assembly: GCF_965601325.2. Lineage (NCBI taxonomy): Eukaryota > Metazoa > Chordata > Actinopteri > Salmoniformes > Salmonidae > Salmo > Salmo salar. The sequence goes on from NC_138310.1 coordinate 84,165,596, forward strand.
TTTCGTCCCCCAGTCCTTTTTCCATACAACTTCATCTAAAATTGTTGAATGAGTTTCCTGAAAACAATAGATATTATATTCCTTGTCTTTTAGCCAGGTAAATACTGATTGTCTTTTCTTATTATCTTCTAAGCCATTACAATTATAACTGGCTATACTTAATTAATTCACCATTCACCATAATGAGATACAAGTTTGAATTATATTCATCATATTGTTCTCCATTATTCCACCTGCTAACCCCATCCCCATCCCAATTTGGGTTGTCATCCCAGTGACCGGCAGACCCCTTCTGTCCACCTGGATCCCAGGGCCCCCAAGAGACCGGGACCCGTCCTTCGAAAAGAGCACACAGTGCCACCCACAGAAAAGAAGCAGATCAACATTCATACACACTCAACACTTTTCCCCCACAAACAAACACAAGCTGTTGTTCCAGTTCTTCCATCCCCGAGCCCAACTCAAGAAAGGACTTGATGTTTGAATGCATATACAGTTGCAGCTATTTGAGAAGGCATGCCAAACTGAGAAAAAAATTGTCACAAATTTGGAAATTTGATTAACCAATGTCAAGTCCTAGCTGACGGAGATCAGGTACACCCCCTTCCCCTGAAACACAGGCAAACTGGTCCCCCATTTTGTCCATTACCCCAAGCATCTCTGTGCAATAATTTGCCCACTCTTTGATTGTCCGAGTGTGACCCCCTCCCCATGGGTTACTGCAGCTAGTGTTGCCAGCACTGCCACTACCTGGGTGGTGGCACCCCACCAGAATCCCCACCGGCTAAATACAAGGTTGTCAAGGTTCTCATTAGCAGCTTTTAGAAATTCCTTGTATATTATGCTCACCAAACATGGGGCTTTTGCTTTCTAGGACCAAGGGGGCCGTGCTGATTTTGTAGGTCTCTGACCACATTCATCTTTCTGTTTTGGCTGCTTATAGGCTACTTACAGTAGACCTATAAAACAGATAAGGACTTCTCCTTAGTGTATGGGTCTCTCAGGTGGGTGTCTAGGGAATAGGGTTGGAGACTGTTCCATCATGATAGACAACAAATAAATAAACTATATTGATAATTTATTTTCAAATGTATATTCCATATCTGCACAAAATTGAAAGCTCTCTCTCACAACTCCTGCTCGCAGACACACATGGGCTCTGGTATTCGCAACCATTTTCCTTTTTCACTCACCTAACTCCACACTTTGCCAAACACAAAACACACACCCCACCTTCCATTACAATGCACCCGCACATACCCACATACTGTGCCTTCTTTTGTGATCCAGTCCATTATATTTGAAGTTGTATAATTTTGTTAAGTATAAAATACTATAAATAGAAAGTTGAATACTAATTATTTTACAATATTCCCTATCTTGAATGGTATAGTTTAGTTGTAGTTTATTTCTTTATCAATTGTTGTATTTTAAGAATATTAACTGTTTACTTTGCAAGATCACCAGCAATGGGGGCATCAAGCAACAATTACAAGCATAGTCCTACTGATCTTTTGGTGTGTCGAAATTGCTTGACATGTACTGTATAATTTACTTATGAAGCTTGCATTTGGATTTTGTTGTTAAAATTAATTAATACATAATCAAAATATGTTGCAGATAAAATTATGAAAAATGCTTTCTGGTAGCATCAATAAATAGACAAAGATTTTTAGTTGAACAAGTCATTGCATGTATAGATGAATGTTTTACTTGACTTGAGACTTGACTTGAAAAACTTTTCTTGCTCTTATAATGCACGACTTGGACTTGACTCGAGACTTGACCCATTCTACTTGGGACTCGAATTGAGACTAATCCCATTCTACTTAGGACTTGACTCGAGACTCGACCCATTCTACTTGGGACTTGACTCGAGACTCTCCCCATTCTACTTGGGACTTGAATATAGACTCAACCCATTCTACTTGGGACTTGACTCGAGACTCGCCCCATCCTACTTGGGACTCGACTCGAGACTCAACCCATTTTACTTGGGACTTGACTCGAGACTCTCCCCATTCTACTTGGGACTTGAATTTAGACTCAACCCATCCTACTTGGGACTTGACTCGAGACTCGACCCATCATACTTGGGACTTGACTCGAGACTCAACCCATCCTACTTGGGACTTCACTCGAGACTCGCCCCATTCTACTCTGGACTTGACTCGAGACTCGACCCATTCTACTTGGGACTTGACTCGAGACTCAACCCATTCTACTTGGGACTCGAATTGAGACTCGACTTGACTCCCCCCATTTGAAGGTGTCATAAGTATTTGGACAAGTTAACTTATAGCCCTTTTTATTATTTTGTCTACTGCACGTTTTGATTAGCCAATGGAATTGTAAAATAGGGACCTTGTATCAGTCCTAAGGACATGAAAATATCAGAAGTCAAGGCAGGTTGACGTGCTCAGAGTGCAGATTTATTTACAGGTCTTGGTGATCCAATGGTGAAAGTGCCATATCACACAAAATATACAGGCAGATTTACCAAATATACACGGCAGTAGCCCAAAACAAATAGCCTCTGTATCAGGCTTAACCTGTCCTATCTGAACACACTCAGGTAGAAGGCAAGACTATACATTTATTAATTGAACCTTAATATAACTAGGCAAGTCAGATAAGAACAAATTCTTAAAAACAATGACAGCCTACACTGGCCAAACTCGGACGACGCTGGGCCAATTGTGTGTCGCCCTACTGTTTGGAACTCCCAATCACGAGCTCAAACAGGTAGACCTAGAAAATATAAGCACTCGGCCCCCAGAACCATACAATTACCCAACTGGCAATTATAACCAATAAATGGGTTCTACAATGTAATAGGCAATTTCCACATCCATTGTTACATTGGTACATTCCTCTTAATCAGAAACAATGATTATTAATGATATTTCAACACCATGCATATGGGGAACAATTGTTTTCTCTTATTCAACGTTCTGACTCCAAAGTGTGGAGCGCAGGCCACGTAGCCTATGTCTATGCACCCTGCGGTGCGAGCTCCTGTTACGCACAACCTGAATGACAGACATAGGACTTAGTCACACAGAACTCCGACATAACCAAAGAAATATGAACAAAGGAAACCATACATTGAATTAAATAAACATTACTTCTACTTCGTGAATCTTATAAACACTGGTGATGAATGATGAAACGCTAGAAATTATATATTACTAGATGGAATATAGATTTACAACATAGGGCCTATGCATTTAAACATGTGAAAGCAACAGTAAACTTTTCAACAAGAGAAAGAAAGCACTCTCCACTGGCGGGAGTTTGGAGAGCGCCGCGCCTATGGTGCGTATTAATTCATTTAAAATAAATTCCAAATGCACGCTTCATAAGTAGAAAGTACATTTTTAAGCTATTATTACATACCAAAATACCAGTAGGCCTATGTTTGTAACTTTTTCCCCATTGCTGATGAGCTTGTTAATATTCTTGATCACCACATTTTTCAGGGAGCTGCATATTTATTTATTATGGCAATCCTCTCTTCCTATAATTTGCCGTTTGCACTGCACCCGATCCTATAGCTATACAGGAAATCAGCTATCTGTTCCTAGCTCGCCACCTAACTTGTGTTGATTGACAGTTTGCCCCTCCAATTAGAGTGCCGAGAGTGTGTTTCACTAGTTTAGTTAGGGTTTTTTTTGTAGGGCAATGCTGCGGCTACTGTCTCTGGGTGCGTGTAGAGAAATCCATGTAGACTGTTTCTGAACACACAATGATTACGGATAATCATGAATGAATCATGAATAATGATACAGAAAGATCATGTCCCCAAAACCTCTCACCATTATCAACAACTGTGGAGGTAAGCATTTATGATATTTATGCCTATTTATGTAACTTTCTCACTCATCATTATTCACGATTCATTCATGATTAGCTATAATCATGGTAACATCCACAATGTAGAAGTGTTCAAAAACATATTATATTCTTATTTACAATAAAAGTGACTCCAAAATGACACAACAGATTACTTAACATACATTTTTATTGGGCACAACATAATCCAAAACAAAAAAACAAATGCATCAACAAAATTGTAAAGTCACCAGCTTTTTGTTGTCATTGTGTGCTAGGGGTATGGGACCAGATACTAAACTTTTGGCTTCTTTAATACACATATACATGTATTTATCCAAATGCTTATGCCATCTTCAAATGGGTGCCTAGATACATAAAGTGGTTTCATTTCTAAATTATATGTATTTAAATTTCCTCAAAGAAAATTTGACATTATGTACTGTTGCGTCATATATAACATTTGGTCTCTTCACTGTCCAAATAAATATGTAGGGGAGTGAATGTCATTAAAAATGTTTGTAGAGAAGTGGATAGTGTAATTGTCCTTGAAATGATCTCACACTTTCAGTACACTGATGAATGCAGTACTATAAATCCTGCAATTTAAAAAGAGACATCATGGAATTCCTTATCATGCAACACCCCACCCTCCTCTCTCTTACTCCCCCTCTCTCTCTTACTCCCCCTCTCTCTCTTACCCCCTCTCTCTCTTACTCCCCCTCTCTCTCACTCCCCCTCTCTCTCTCGTTCTCTTAATCCCCCATCTCTTTCTCTTAACCCCCCTTCTCTCTTTCTCCCCACTCCCGCTCTCTCTCTCTCTCTTACCCTCCTCTCGCTTACTCTCTCTCTTACCCCATATCTCTCTCTCTCTCTCTCACTCCCCCATCTCTTTCTCTTACCCCCCTCTCTCTTTCTCTCTTACCCCCCTCTTTCTCTCTTACTCCCCCCTCTATCTCTTAACCCCCCTCTCTCTGTGTTAGTCCCCTATCTCTCAATTCAATTTCAATTTAAGGGGTTTATTGGCATGGGAAACATATGTTTACATTGCCAAAGCAAGTGAAGTAGATAATAAACAAAAGTGAAATAAACAATAACAAATTAACAGTAAACATTACACTCACAAAAGTTCCAAAATAATAAAGACGTTTCAAATGTCATTTTATGTATATATAAAGACATTTTATGAATAGTTAAAGTACAAAAGGGAAAATAAACATAAATATAGGTTGTATATACAGTGGTGTTTGTTATTCACTGGTTGCCCTTTTCTTGTGGAAACGGGCCACAAATCTTGCTGCTGTGATAGTACACTGTGGTATTTCAACCAATAGATATGGGAGTTTATCAAAATTGGATTTGTTTTCGTGTTCTTTGTGTGTCTGTGTAATCGGAGGGAAATATGTGTTAGGTTAGGAAGTGTAGCTCAGTTTCCACCTCATGTTGTGGGCAGTGTGCACGTAGCCTGTCTTCTCTTGATAGCCAGGTCTGCCTACGGCGCCTTTCTCAATAGCAAGGCTATGCTTACTGAGTCTGTATATGTGACTCACCACCTGGATTCGGTCTTATGTAGCAACATTTTAACTTCTGTTTTTTACATTGGATAAAAGTAGAGACTCAGAGCTACAAAATGGTATATCATAGACTGCATCTGAGGAAACAATGGGAAAGTAATTATGCTTTGAAAGTTGATTAACTTGTAAACTCACTTTTCAGAAAACCGTCATTGAATGTTTTGGTACTACTATTGGAGAGCCCTTCTTTGTCTACACCCATTCAGCATTATTCACACCCTCTTAAGCCTTAGCTCCACCCATCTCTTTAAAACTTCTTAGGGATAGGCGTCCCGTCAATGGGACAGTTGTAAATCATGCAGTGCCTTGTGTCACGAACCACAAATTTTAGAGAAACAACAAATGTCGGTACGTATAAGTGTCTTATATTGGCTGAAAGCTTAAATTCTTGTTAATTTAACTTCACTGTCCAATTTAGAGTAGCTATTACTGCGAAAAAAATTCCATGCTATTGTTTGAGGAGAGCTCCTAACAACAAAACACTTTTTTCACCGCGATAGGTTTGATAAATTCACCTCTGAAGGTGAAATGTGTACATACATTCTGAAATCTTTAAAAAACTCATTTTTCATATCCTAAAAAGGTCCATATAGCATGCACGATCGATTTTGTTTTTCCACTTGTTCAATTTGCAAAGAAAGGAATCTGTGAAAATCTAACCCTAAACGTTGTTTCAACCAGTCAAATCACATTCGTATGTATTCCTCAGAGATCCTAGAATGTAACCAGACTATATAATTAGAGGTGTAGTATATCCTATAGGATACCAAATTTGGTCAGAGAGCGACGCCTTCATGGCATGCCGATGACGCGGGCGGTCTTCACTTGAACGACTCTAACTTTGTCAAATAAGCACCAATCGGGGTCAAACAAAGCTAGCTAGATAGCCAATGAGCTGGGCTTTACAGGATTATCAGGAAATCCTGAATGAGCTGGGATTTACGTGAGTAACCCTGCAGAAACCCTGTTTCTGTTGTAAAATGAAGCAACTAACCTTGTGTGACAGCATGCCTTTTCCTTTTAGACAAAAATTATAAGAATATTCAGAGTTATGAAGTTATTAAAACTGGTTGTTTTGCAAATGTTGAACTTAAAATATGGCTACTAATACTGGAAAAGTATAAATATTATCCTACATTCAGTTCACATTTCCACAAACTTCCAAATGTTTCCTTTCAAATGGTACCAATAATATGCATATCCTTGCTCAAGGCCTGAGCAACATGCAGTTAGATTTCAGTATGTCATTTTAGGTTTAAATTGAAAAAAGGGGGCTATCCCTAAGGTTTGATCCATGCATTCTGTACTGACTTGCCAGCTACTTCCAGACATCTAAGAGAGAGAGAGAACAGCTCACTGAACATTATTCGCCCTAGCAGAGCTAGTTAGGCTGCTTTGTTATCCAGAGTGTTATCCAGAGATTGTCCGTTCCTAAATTCAGAGCGTTTCACATTCAGAGCACACACTGGATGCTCTGGCCAATAAGTAGGGTTGTTCTTAAAGCTCTGAACTCACAACGACAGTCAACCACCCAAGCTAACCGGCTAACATTGCCTAGCTACTTCCAGACACATAATGAGAGAACACCCCACTCTGACCATTTTACTCCCCCTAGCAGAGCTGGTTAGGCAGTTTTCATGTTATCCAGAGCGTTGGTGACTGTAACAGTGCCACTGGCAACAATTGAATTATGCGGACATATTCAACCGGTGTTGAGCGTTCAAAAATTCATCAGTTATTCTGCACTCTGGCACACTTTGACGGGAGTCTTTTGTTAAGAAATGTAGCTAAATAGCTAGCGAGGTAAACAATGAATTCCAATGCATGACGTAACGTTATTTAGCAAGCCAGCCAGCTAACGTTAGCTAGCTAACAGTACACTTTAACTTGACATTAGGTTTTTTTGTAGTTTTACTACTCGATAATTTTTTTTTAAAAGCAGCGTTTGACAAAATGACCTAGACATACTGACCAGCTCCAATAGACAGACCCATGCTATACGGCAGACCAATACAAACTCATCTCTCTGCATGTCCAGCCCACTCATTATCTAAGCCAATCATGGCTAGCGGGTAGGTTGCTACCTTTTTCTGTGGCTAAACCAACTAGGCTTGTAATTTAACAATTTGATTCATTTTTAAAGATGGCATACAAGTTTGATGTTAAGGCACATGAAAGTTCACATGTTTGAGAAGGCATTCCTGCCACAAAACGCATTTTGAGAAAATATTTTTAATATTCAAACAGCTCTCCTGTGAAGTCTTGACTTGCAACATACGCCTAGTTTCCTGAATCGGGTCACATATAGTCAAAGCTTTCCTTAGGTTTGGCACAGTCACAGTGGCCAGGTATTCTGCCACTGTGTACTCTCTGTTTAGGGCCAAATAGCATTCTAGTTTGCTCAGTGTTTTTGTGAATTCTTAACAAAGTGTCATGGAAATGTATATTTTTTTTCTCATTATTTGGTTGGGTCTAATTGTTTTGCTGTCCATGTGCTCTTTGGGGTCTGTTTGTGTTTATGAACAGAGCGCCAAGACCAGCTTGCTTAGGGGACTCTTCTGCAGTTTTATCTCTCTGTAGGTGATGGCTTTGATGTGGAAGTTTTGGAAATCGCTTTGATTTAATTGGTTATATTCAACAACTCTTATCTGGATTTTGATAATTACCGGGTATCAGCCTAATTCTGCTCAGCAGATATTATTTGGTGTTTTACGTTGTACACAGAAGATGTTTTTGCAGAATTCTGCAAGCGGAGTCTCAATTTGGTGTTTGTCCCATTTTGTGAATTATTGGTTAGTGAGCGGACTCCAGAAATCACAACCATAAAGGACAATGGGTTCTATAACTGATTCAAGTGGTTTTAGCCAGTTCCTAATCGGTATGTCAAATGTTATGTTCATTTTGATGGCATAGAAGGCCCTTCTTGCCTTGTCTCAGCATGTTCACAGCTTTGTGGAAGTTACCTGTGGTGCTGATGTTTAGGCCGAGGTATGTATCGTTTTTTGTGTGCTCTAGGAAAACGGTGTCTAGATGGAGTTTTTGTTAATTTGTGGTCCTGGCAAGTGGACCTTTTCTGGAATGCCATTATTTTTGTCTTACTGAGATTTACTGTCAGGGCCCAGGTCTGACAGAATCTGTGCAGAAGATCTAGGTGCTGCTATAGGCCCTCATTGGTTGGTGACAGAAGCACCAGATCATCAGCAAACAGTAGACATTTGACTTCAGATTCTACTAGGGTGAGGCCGGTGCTGCAGACTGTACTAGTGCCCTCACAAATGTGTTGATATATTTGTTGAAGAGGGTGGGGCTTAAGCTGCAACCCTGTCTCACCCCATGTCCTTGTGGAAAGAAATGTGTGTGTTTTTTGCCAATTTTAACCAGACGTTTGTTTGTGTACATGGATTTTATAATGTTGTATGTTTTCCCCCAACACCACTTCCATCAATTTCTATAGCAGACCCTCATGCCAAATTGAGTCAAAAGGTTTTTTGAAAACAACAAAGCATGAGAAGACTTCAGCTTTTGGTTTGTTTGTTTGTCCATTAGGGTGAATACATGATCTGTTGTGTGGTAATTTGGTAAAAAGACAATTTGACATTTACTCAGTACATTGTTTTCATTGAGGATATTAACTAGTCTGCTGTTAATGATAATGCAAGGGATTGCCGCATATCCCACGGTAGTTATTGGGGTCAAATTTGTCTCCACTTGTGTGGATTGGGGTGATCAGTCCTTGGTTCCAAATATTGGGAAGATACCAGAACTAAGGATGATGTTTTCTGTACATTTTATCATTTTATTGAGGATACCATCAACACCACAGGCCTTTTTGGATTAGAGGATTTGTATTTTGTCCTTTAGTTCATTCAATGTAATTAGAGAATCCAGTGGGTTCTGGTAGTCTTTAATAGTTGATTCTAATATTTGTATTTGATCATGTATATTTTTTTGCTGTTTGTTGTTTGTTATACATCTCCCTTTGTTATACATCTCCATTTTGGATAGATAACTCTTTGTTTTGTTGTTTGTTTAGTGTTTTCCAATTTTCCCAGAAGTGGTTAGAGAGTCTGGATTCTTCAATTACATTGAGCTGATTTCTGACGTGTTGTTCCTTCTTTTTCCGTAGTGTATTTCTGTATTGTTTTAGTGATTCACCGTAGTGAAGGCGTAAGCTCAGGTTTTCTGGGTCTCTATGTTTTTGGTTGGATAGGGTTCTCAATTTCTTTCTTAGGTTTTTACATTCTTCGTCAAACCACTTGTCATTGTTGTCAATGTTCTTCATTTTTCTCTTAGAAATTTTTGGATTTGATAGGGAAGCTGAGAGGTCAAATATACTGTTTCGGTTTTCTACTGCCAAGTTTACACCTTATAGTGAAATATTTTGTCCAGAAAATTATCTAGAAGGGATTGAGTTTGTCATTGCCTAATAGTTTTTTGGTAGGTTTCGACACTACTTTCCTTGCACATATAGCATTTCTTAATATTATGAAGTTCCTTTAGCTTTGATGCTTCATGATTAAGTATTGCTCGTTTCAAGTAGACTGTGATTTTGCTGTAATTATCTATCTATCTATCTATCTATCTATCTATCTATCTATCTATCTATCTATCTATCTATCTATCTATCTATCTATCTATCTATCTATCTATCTATCTATCTATCTATCTATCTATCTATCTATCTATCTATCTATCTATCTATCTATCTATCTATCTATCTATCTATCTATCTATCTATCTATCTATCTATCTATCTATCTATCTATCCCTCTCTGAGACAGACAGAGGGAGCAGTTGGTGGTTGTTTGTGAATGCGACTCCCAGTTAATATCTGCTTCCCTAATTTTGGCTCAGAGATAAACTGCATGGATGGACAAGCTGGCAGTGATCTCTCGCTGTCTCTCTCTCTCTCTGTCTCTTTCTCTCTTGCTCTCTTTCTAACTCTCTGTCTCTCTTTATGTGGTGAAAGTTCAGTAGTGTAGTTGTCTGGTGTCTAGGAGTCCTGAGAACTTTCTCATTTAGCCGATTGATAAGAGACTGAGGACTCTGTCCGTCTGGCGATGGATAACTTAATTCTACTTTTCCATCTGCACTTGACAGTCTATTTCTAATTATTGGATTGGATATCGGGAGCATTTTATACCTTTGAAACTGGTAGCCAGTGATCAGTGGTGTAAAGTTCTTAAGTAAAAAATACTTCAAAGTACTACTTATGTTGTATTTCATTTTGTTTTGTTGCAAAATACTGTCTCACAGATATTCAAACACGTGGAGAGAAAAAAATTGCCCACAGTGTATCTACCTATATTAACAAGTACAATTATTTAAAATAATTACTTGTATCACTGGAAGTGGTAAAAAAAGTACACAATTGTCATACTTGAGTAAAAGTAAAGACACCTTAATAGAAAATGACTGAAGTAAAAGTGAAAGTCACCCAGTAAAATACTTATTGAGTAAAAGTCTAAAAGTATTTGGTTTTAAATATACTTAAGTGTTGAAAGTAAAAGTATAAATCATTTCAAATTGCTTATATTAAGCAAACCAGACAGCACAAATGTATTTTTTTAAATGTATTTACAGATAGCCAACACACAGACATCATTTACAAATTAAGCATTTGTGTTTAGTGAGTCCTCCACTACAGAGGCTGTTGGGATGACCAGGGATGTTCTCTTAATAAGTGTGAAGTGAACCATATTCTGTTCTGCTAAGCATTCAAAATGTAATTTGTACTTTTGGGTGTCAGGGAAAATGTATGGTGTAAAAAGTACATATTTTTCTTTAGGAATGTAGTGAAGGAAAAGTAAAAAAAGTAAAGTACTGATACCCTAAAAAACTGCTTAAGTAATACTTTGAAGTATTTTTTACTTAAGAACTTTACATCGCTGATCACTGGCTACCAGGTCCAACTCATATCACAGGAAAGGGAAATGACAATGAATGTGTGTGTGTGTGTGTCCGTGTGTGTCTCTGTCGTGTGTGTGTGTGTGTGTGTGTGTGTGTGTGTGTGTGTGTGTGTGTGTGTGTGTGTGTGTGTGTGTGTGTGTGTGTGTGTGTGTGTGTGTGTGTGTGTGTGTGTGTGTGTGTGTGTGTGTGTGTGTGTGTTGAGTGACAGCTATCTCATTGCTTCATAATGACACCAGGAGCCTCGGGAACACTTCTGTCTGAGTGGTCTCCTTGGCAACAAAGAGGTTTTAATCTGAGTTGCCCCCTCACTAAACCACGACAGGTAAAGACACACACACACACACAAACATGATTTGCCTCAAAGGGACTGAACATGTGTGTGTGTGTGTGTGCATGCGTGTGAGGATCGATGCCTATTCTCTCAACCACAGGATACTGATGGGCATACTAGTTTGTAGTGCTCCAGTTTTCCCACAGCCCCATTTGGTTGATCAGGCCCCATCTTGAGTGGTAAAACAACAAAATAAAGCAATCTAATTTCAGAGACTCTTCCCCTGACACATTGGCAAAGTAGAACTCATCTCTTTCTCTCTCTCTCTCTCTCTCTCTCTGACAGCACTAACTGTGTGCACACACATTCCCCACTCCAATAGATACCATAAGAGTGAATAGATTAACAAAGGCCCCTTCTAACAAATCAGTTGGCAGAGTGATGAAAGATTGGAATATCCTGGCAGTGGAGAGACTGATATTCACTCTACCAAACGAGTCTTCTTCAACCTTGCTCCTGGAAACCCAGCACGGTACTAACATACATTATGGAGACCTTGATTAGTAAAATAAATTGGTAGTGCTGGGCTGGAACAAAAGCCTGCACCAACTGTGTTTCCCCAGGACCAGGGTTAAAGGACTGAAACCAGATAAGGTTGTGTCCCAGACACACACTGCGCACGATGAGCACCCACGATCTTCCCAGAGTCTCCCAGAATTTTGCCACAATCTTCCCACAGTCTTCCCAGTGTCTTCCCAGAGCCTTCCCATAGCCTTCCGACAGTCTTCTCAGGGGTCCAATGTCGTTCTATATAAGAAACAACACTAATCTCCAAACCTGCCACCTGAATGCTCCTCTGCAAAACCTACCTCCTGAACGCTATTCGGCCAAACATGCCTCCTGAATGGTTCTAAGCCAAACCTGCCTCCTGGACACTCCTCGGCCAAACCTGCCTCTTAAACACTCCTTGGCCAAACCTGCCTCCTGAACGCCCCTCGGCCAAACCTGCCTGCTGAACTCTACTAGGCCAAACCTGCTTCCTGATTGATACTCGGCCAAACATGCCTCCTGAATGGTCCTCAGCCAAACCTGCATCCTGAACGGTCTTCAGCCAAACCTGCCTCCTGAACACTCCTCGGCCAAACCTGGTTCCTGAACACTACCTTGCCAAACCTGCCTCCTGAACGCTCCTCAGCCAAACCTGCCTCCTGAACACTCCTCGGCCAAACCTGCCTCCTGAACGCCCCTCGGCCAAACCTGCCTCCTGAACTCTACTAGGCCAAACCTGCTTCCTGAATGGTCCTCAGCCAAACCTGCCTCCTGAATGGTCCTCAGCCAAACCTGCCTCCTGAACGGTCCTCAGCCAAACCTGCCTCCTGAACACTCCTCGGCCAAACCTGCCTCCTGAACACTCCTCGGCCAAACCTGCCTCCTGAATGGTCCTCAGCCAAACCTGCCTCCTGAACGGTCCTCAGCCAAACCTGCCTCCTGATTGGTCCTCAGCCAAACCTGCCTCCTGAATGGTCCTCAGCCAAACCTGCCTCCTGAATGGTCCTCAGCCAAACCTGCCTCCTGAATGGTCCTCAGCCAAACCTGCCTCCTGAACACTCCTCGGCCAAACCTGGTTCCTGAACACTACCTTGCCAAACCTGCCTCCCGAACGCTCCTCAGCCAAACTTGCCTCCTGGACGCTAATCAGCCAAACCTGCCTCCTGACCGCTCCTCGGCCAAACCTGCCTCCTGGACGCTAATCAGCCAAGCCTGCCTCCTGGACACAGTGCAGAGCAGAACACACACATAAAGATAAAGGACCAAGCAAACTCAGAAACACCCTCTGCGCCACTTTCCAACCTTGCCTCCTGATCTCAGCACGGCAGTGGAGAAACGTTACCCAATGGTTTATTAAACACCCTCCCTCCCAGGGCTTCTGTTCTCCTTGGCACTACACACACAGCCAGCACACACTGGAGACATTCACACACACACACACTGGAGACATTCACACACACACACACACACACACACACACACACACACACACACACACACACACACACACACACACACACACATTTTGGAATATTTTGTCTATTTTACATTCATTGGTGGGGGGGGGGGGGGTCCCTCCCAATGAATGTAAAATAGACAAAATATTCCAACAGCAGCGATAGAGGCCTGTGTGAGAGAGACTACAGTATATTAACCTAGTTTGAAGGAATTGACAGTATTACTAGTAGTATCAGTCATGTGCCATAACTACCTAAGGCAGGCAAAAACAATTACACAGCATCTGAATGGATTTAATTGACTTGTGGAGAGCCCACTTCACATTCGAGTCATTCATTTGTTAAACCTTTTACTGCAGTGGGCTAAATCAGGGTCACACAGAGTGTTTCTTGGTAGTTTTAAACAAATCTATACACCTCACACACATGGTTGTGGGCTTAAAAGAAAGAAGACACCTGTACCATGTCAGAAATAGTGTTGACATGTATTATATTTTGAGTTTTCATTCCAATATTACACTTTATATACATCACAGAAAACTGAAATATAACAAAACCGTTTGACATAGAAGCACATTCTGCATTTTAAAACAACATTTTTACAATGTTTATTAATGATGAAAGTATGATTTTTTAAAATAACATTCCACCTATGATTTCGCCATTTTACTGCAGGAAAGCTGCTGCAATAATAGCCTTTTCATTGAATTTCTGCTAAAAGTGCAAATTGGAAAAACAGTAATCGGTATGTGCACTCAGTGATCCCCTCTATGAGTCTGGTAATGAGGTACAGTAGTGTCTGGGCTATATGATTCCACTCCAGTGCCTTCGGAAAGTATTCAGACCCCTTGACTTTTTCCACATTTTGTTACGATACAGCCTTATTCTAAAATTGATTAAAAAAAATAATAATCGATTTACACACAATACCCCATAATGACATCACAATACCCCATAATAAAAAAAGTACAAACTTTTTTTTTTACATTTTTGCAAATGTATAAAATAAAAACATGGAAATTAAACATTTATAAAACTATTCAGACCCTTTACTCAGGACTTTGTTGCAGCACCTTGGGTAGCGATCACAGCCTAGAATATTCTTGGGTATGACGTTACATGCTTGACACACCTGTATTTGTAGAGTTTCTCCAATTCTTCTCTGCAGATCATCTCAAGTTCTTTCAGGTTAAATGGGGAGCATCGCTGCACAGCTATTTTCAGGTCTCTCCAGAGATGTTCAATCGGGTTTAAGTCCGGGCACTGGCTGGGCCACTCAAGGACATTCAGAGACTTGTGCAGAAGCCACTCCAGTTGGAAGGTGTACGTTTGCCCCCCAGTCTGAGGTCCTGAGTGCTCTGGAGCAGGTTTTCATCAAGGATCTCTCTGTACTTTGCTCAATTCATCTTTTCCACGATCCTGACTAGTTTCCCAGTCCCTGCTGCTGAAAAACATATCCACAGCATGATTCTGCCACCACCATGCTTCACCGTAGGGATAGTGCCAGGTTTCTTCCAGACGTTACCCTTTGCATTCAGGCAAACAAGATCAGTCTTGGAGTGACCATTGGGTTCTTTGTCACCTCCCTGACCAAGGCCCTTCTCCCCCGATTGCTCAGTTTGGCTGTGCGGCCAGCTCTAGGAAGAGTCTTGTTGGTTCCAAAGGTCTTCCATTTAAGAAGAATGGTGGCCACTGTGTTCTTAGGGACCTTCAATGCTGCAGAATTGTTTTAGTACCATTCAGATCTATGCTTTGACACAATCCGGTCTCGGAGATCTACGGACAATTCCTTCCACCTCATGGCTTGGTTTTTGCTCTGACATGCACCGTCAACTGTGGGACCTTATATAGACAGGTGTGTGCCTTTTCCGAATCATGTCCAATCAATTGAATTTTCTACCAGTGGACTCTAATCAATTTGTAAAAACATCTGAAGGATGATCAATGGAAACGGAATGGACCTGAGCTCAATTTCGAGTCTAATGGCAAAAGGTCTGAAATCTTATGTAAAGGTATTTCAGTTTTTTTATTTTTAAGACATTGTCAAAAATCTCTAAAAACCTGTTTGAATTTTTTCATTATAGGGTATTGTGTGTATATTGACATGGAAAAAATTGAATTTAATCCATTTTAGAATAAGGCTGTAATGTGAGAAAATGTGGAAAAAGTCAAGGTCTGAATACTTTCTGAAGGCACTGTATGAGTCTGGTAATGAGGTACAGTAGAGTGGGCTATGTGATTCCACTATGATTCTGGTAATGAGGTACAGTAATGTCTAGGCTAATATATGTACCTGGTAACCCTGGCAACATTGAGGGACAATGACCTCAGCCTTTGTAGTCAGAAAGGATAGTAATAAGCATTCTAGTAATATTATCATTCTATTTATCATAGCAATGGTAATCATTATGAATTTTTACAAATACTACAAACTAGACAGGTTTACTGTTACCAAGGTCAATGTATGCTCCAAGAATCAACAATAGACATTTTATTGGTTCTTCAAAGAGACGTGAAACCTACTGTCATTATTGTGTGTCAAGATGCTGTTCTGAGGCTGGACGGGGCACCCCTTTCTCTGAATAACAACTCACATACTCCATCATGTCATTTTATTAATTATTTTGTCGTTGTTGTTTTTCTGTACATATTTGTGAGTGCAGAACACTTAGATAAGCTGTGGCTATTGTATATTGCTTTGCATGATTTGTCATGTCCTTATCTATTGTCTGGAATCTGTGACTGACTTCACACTTACTCTCTGACTTCTGCTTCAAACAATTGCAGCCAAATTCTATCATCATTCCAGTGTGGACCGCTTTTAAAAAAATATTTCAATTATTTTCTGTAATTTATTGAGGACACAAAGGTACTCTAATATCAAAAGTAGCTCAGAGCAAGGACTGATGAATTAGTAATCTTTTTTTTTTCATCTCTGTTCCTCGTTGTATAACGATTTAGCTCGGAGCACTAAGAGCAGTTAATTTGTCTTCATTGAGAACGTGAGAATCACTATGTTTAAATAAGATCTAATGCACATTTAATCTCAGGCAATGAACTTTAATGATTTAACAATAGAGACATTTGTATTTGTAAAGACTTGTATTTGTTTAATACATATTCATAAGAGAACTTGGTGTGCTGCAATAGGTTGATCACCCATTAACCTGTTCTGATGGACCACGATAGACTGGTGTAGCCTTGGAGATTCACTCACACACATAGAGAGACAGACACAAATACACAGACAGACAGACAGACAGACAGACAGACGGACAGACGGACAGACGGACGGACGGACGGACGGACGGACGGACGGACGGACAGACGGACAGACGGACAGACGGACAGACGGGGAGACGGACAGACGGGGAGACGGACAGACGGGGAGACGGACAGACGGGGAGACGGGGAGACGGGGAGACGGACAGATGGACAGACGGGGAGACAGACGGGGAGACAGACGGGGAGACAGACGGGGAGACAGACGGGGAGACGGGGAGACGGGGAGACAGACGGGGAGACGGGAAGACGGGGAGACGGGGAGACAGACGGGGAGACGGGGAGACGGGGAGTAGGACGGGGAGACAGACGGGGAGACGGGGAGACAGACGGGGAGACGGGGAGACAGACGGGGAGACGGGGAGACAGACAGACGGGGAGACAGACGGGGAGACGGGGAGACAGACGGGGAGACGCGGAGACAGACAGACGGGGAGACGGGGAGACAGACGGGGAGACGGGGAGACAGACAGACGGGGAGACGGGGAGACAGACGGGGAGACGGGGAGACAGACAGACGGGGAGACGGGGAGACAGACGGGGAGACGGGGAGACAGACAGACGGGGAGACGGGGAGACAGACGGGGAGACGGGGAGACAGACAGACGGGGAGACGGGGAGACAGACGGGGAGACGGGGAGACAGACAGACGGGGAGACAGACAGACAGACGGGGAGACAGACAGACAGACACACACACACACGGGGAGACAGACAGACGGGGAGACAGACAGACACACACACACACGGGGAGACAGACAGACACACACACACACACACACGGGGAGACAGACAGACACACACACACACACACGGGGAGACAGACAGACACACACACACACACACGGGGAGACAGACAGACACACACACACACACACGGGGAGACAGACAGACAGACACACACACACACGGGGAGACAGACAGACAGACACACACACACACGGGGAGACAGACAGACAGACAGACAGACAGACAGACAGACAGACAGACAGACAGACAGACAGACAGACAGACAGACAGACAGACAGACAGACAGACACACACACGGGGAGACAGACACACACACACACACAGTGAAAGACACACACGCACACATGCACAAACACACAGACACACCCACAATCTCACAGACACACACACACACACACACACACAGAGAGAGAGAGAGAGACAGACACACACACACACACACACACACACACACACACACACACACACGACAAACACACATACAAATGCGCCAGCGTTATTATGAAAGTAAATCTCTGATATTTGAATTCAGCTAGCCTTCTAACTGATCTACCAGTGAGTCAGACAACACCATGAAAGTGAAAGCATTGAATGATGCATAGAGTGTGTATCTGTACTCTAAGCCAGTACTCTTCAAGGTATTTGAAGGTCCATCACGTTTATTTGATAGCAGCTCTTGATCATTATTATTCTTGGCTGCTGTATGAAACTGAAATCGTTAAAAAACCAATAGACAATAGACAGAACCTCAGGCAAGAGCAGAGATAATCTCAGGGTAAACTTCCTAGCCTGTTAGGGCTAGGGGGCAGTATTGACACGGCTGGATAAAAAACATACCCGATTTAATCTGGTTACCACTCCTACCCAGTAACTAGAATATGCATATACTTATTACATATGGATAGAAAACACCCTAAATTTTCTAAAACTGTTTGAATGGTGTCTGTGAGTATAACAGAACTCAAATGGCAGGTCAAAACCTGAGAGATTCCTTTACAGGAAGTGGCCTGTCTGACCATTTCTTGAACTTCTTTTCCATCTCTATCATTTACTAAGGATCTCTGCTCTAACGTGACACTTCCCACGTCGTCCATAGGCGCTCAGAGCCCGGGAAAAAACAGAATGTCGTCATTCCAGCCCCAGGCTGAAACACATTATCGCCTTTCTCAAGTGGCCGATCAAGGGACACGGGCTTATGCGCGTGACCCCGACCGCCCCCGCCTTTGGGATTTTTTCCTCTGTTTGCCGAAAAGGAGATTCCCTGTCGGAAT
Organism: Salmo salar; assembly: GCF_965601325.2. Taxonomy (NCBI): domain Eukaryota; kingdom Metazoa; phylum Chordata; class Actinopteri; order Salmoniformes; family Salmonidae; genus Salmo; species Salmo salar. The sequence goes on from NC_138310.1 coordinate 84,184,493, forward strand.
ATTATCGCTTTTCTACGAGAAAAATGTCGTAAAAATTGATTTTAAACAGCGGTTGACATGCTTCGAAGTACGGTAATGGAATATTTAGAATTTTATTGTCACGAATTGCGCCATGCGCGTGACACTTCTTTACTATTTCGGATAGTGTCTGGAACGCACGAACAAAACGCCGCTATTCGGATATAACGATGGATTATTTTGGACCAAACCAACATTTTTTATTGAAGTAGCAGTCCTGGGTGTGCATTCTGACGAAGACAACAAAAGGTAATCAAACTTTTATAATAGTAAATATGATTATGGTGAGTGCTAAACTTGCCGGGTGTCTAAATAGCGAGCCCGTGATGCCTGGGCTATGTACTTAGAATATTGCAAAATGTGCTTTCACCAAAAAGCTATTTTAAAATCGGACATATCGAGTGCATAGAGGAGGTCTGTATCTATAATTCTTAAATAATTGTTATGCTTTTTGTGAACGTTTATCGTGAGTAATTTAGTAAAATGTTAGCGAATTCCCCGGAAGTATGCTAGTTCTGAACGTCACATGCTAATGTAAAAAGCTGTTTTTTGATATAAATATGAACTTGATTGAACAAAACATGCATGTATTGTATAACATAATGTCCTAGGGTTGTCATCTGATGAAGATCATCAAAGGTGAGTGCTGCATTTAGCTGTCTTCTGGGTTTTGGTGACATTATATGCTGGCTTGAAAAATGGGTGTCTGATTATTTCTGGCTTGGTACTCTGCTGACATAATCTAATGTTTTGCTTTCGTTGTAAAGCCTTTTTGAAATCGGACAGTGTGGTTAGATTAACGAGAGTCTTGTCTTTAAATGGCTGTAAAATAGTTTGAGAAATTGAAGTAATAGGATTTTTAAGGTTTTGAAAATCGCGCCACAGGCTGGCAGTGGCTGTTACGCAAGCGTCCCACCTAGCCCATAGAGGTTAAAAATGGCAACTTGGGATAACTAGAGCATTGTGTTCTTGGTGTGGGTGTGAACCAGAAAACTGCCTGGGGATGATAAAAAAAACACTCTCGTTCTTAATGGGGAACAGACTTCTAAAGAACAATGTCAGGGGTGAACTGGGACACTCTCTCAATTCAATTTCAATTTTATTGGCTTTATTGGCATGGGGAAACATATTAAAACCTGTTTGGGATGGGGGCAGTATTTTCACGTCCGGATGAAAAGTGTGACCAAAGTAAACTGCCTGCTTCTCAGGCCCAGAAGCTAGGATATGCATATAATTGGTCGATTTGGATAGAAATCACTCTAACGTTTCTAAAACTGTTTGAATGATGTCTGTGAGTATAATAGAACTTATGTGGCAGGCAAAATCCCGAGGACAAACCATCCAGGATTTCTTTTTTTGGAGGTCACTCTCTTTTTAATGTTATTTCTACGGGGATCTAGATTTCTAAGGCACTTGCTTGCAGTTCATATTGCTTCCACTGGATGTCAACAGTCTTTAGAAATTGGTTGATGTTTTTCCTTTGAGAAATGAAGAAGTAGCCCTGTTCAGAACGAGGGTCGAGTCTAGTGTACTGTTTGTTAGGGGCGCGCGACCTGAAAGCTCGCTCCACTTTTTTTTCATCCTGTATTGAACACAGTTTATCCCGTCTTAAATTTTATTGATTATTTACGTTAAAAATGATCTAAAGTTGTATTAGGAAAGTTGTTTGAAATGTTTGGATCAAGATTACAGGTAACTTATTAGATATTTTGTAGTCATGTTGCGCGAGTTGGAACCGGTGTTTTTCTGAATCAAACGTGCCAAATAAATGGACATTTTGGACATATAACGACGAATTTATCGAACAAAAGGACCATGTATGATGTTTATGGGACATATTGGAGTGCCAACAGAAGAAGATCTTCAAAGGTAAGGCATGAATTATATCGTTATTTCTGAGTTTTGTGTTGCGCCTGGAATTATGTTGAATTATGAATGTCATGTGTTTGTTTGATGGGGTGCTGTCCTTAGATAATAGCATGGTTTGCTTTCGCCGTAAAGCCTTTTTGAAATCTGACACAGTGGCTAGATTACCAAGAACTTAAGCTTTAATTTGGTGTATTGCACTTGTGAATGTATGAAAGTTAAATATTTGTTATCATTTATTTTGAATTTCGCACTCTGCCATTTCACCGGATGTTGTGGAAACTGCTAGCCATGAAAGCTTTAACTTTGCCAAAGCAAGTCAATGAGATAATAAACAAAAGTGAAATAAACAATCAAAATGAACAGAAAACATTACACTCACAGATGTTCCAAAAGAATAGAAACATTTCAAATGTTATATTATGTCTATATACTGTGTTGTAATGATGTGCAAATAGTTAAAGTACAAAATGGAAAATAAAGAAGCATCTCTCTCTCTCTCTCTAGTGATATGGATGCCCTTAAAGCTTGGTGTTGATTGAAACACCTTAGAATTTACAAACTTTACAAATGCATTTTCAAAGGAAGACTTTTCAAGTTCTCAGGAATTAAAAGTTTTGCCGGGACCGCACAAAAAATATGTTCCACTTTCACTACCACCTCACCAAAACGGGTCAATGGTTGTCAACAAACTCCCTTTCTGAAATCAGAAAGACATCTTTTTCTTTGACTTCAACCATCACAGAAGTAATGACAGCCAGAGATTAGAAAACATTCAGGGAAAAAATATAAAACTAACAATGTTTCAATCATGCAAAACGATACCATTCCATATTTAGTCAAATCCAGTGCTTGATTGTTATATTGTTATATGTGAGGTTTTTCCCCCTCATGGTCGGGGATGGAGTATAAAACACACACTCACTCGAGGATGACATTTGAAGGGAGGCCCAATCATCCCAGCCTTCTCCCGGCTGTGTAATCAGTAATGACAGGCAGAGCAATTACACCATTTAATCATGTAATATCAATTATTCCCCCTCACCATGCACACTGTCATTAGTCTCAGCCTCTGTTTGACTAATACATATTGAGCCCATTCTACTGGAGGAGGGTGGGAGGGAAGAAGAGACCTTTTTGACCTACAGACAACCTTGGCCCCATGTCATATCTGTAACAATGTCTACCAAAGGCTTAACAGTAACAGAGAGGGGAGGGTACCATTAGAGCTGTTACGATGACCATATTACCTCCACACCGGCGGTCACGAGTCATGAAGGCAGTAAAATTCCACACGACCTTTTAGTTATGGTAATTAGGCTTCTCCAAGCTCTGATGCTTCTGATGGTCATTAGTAGCCTACCAAACTTGTTAACTGCCTGGTACTCAGCACTCTATTGTTCCTCTAATCACTCTGACATCAATGCAAATGTATTTGAAAATCTAATCAAACACTTCATGAGAGCCCATGAGCTCCTGCTGCGCAACATTTCTATAGACTATGCAATTGCGTGAGAAAACAGAGTGATGGCCTCTGCTAAAAAGAGGAGAATCCCATCAGCTGTCTATAGGCTATGTCTGTCACACTTGTCGTCGTAGAGAGAAAGGGACCAATGCGCAGCGGGTTTCGTGCTCAACATATTTATTTATAAAATAATGCGAACACCACGGAAGAAAACAATAAACAAACTAGCGACATGAAACAGTGAAAGCAGGCTCAACAAAAAGCAGTGCTCTCAAACAACTGCCAACTGCCAACAATGACAAACACACCCTACTATATAGGACTCCCAATCAAAGGCAACTCAACACACCTGCCTTCAATTGAGAGTCCAACCCCAATCAACTAGACATAGAAACACAGACATAGACCAGTGACAAACCCCATAATACATACATCAACTACCCTCTACCACGTCCTGACCAAACTACAATAACCAAATATACTCTATACTGGTCAGGACGTGACAGTACCCCCCCCAAAGGTGCAGACCCCGGAATGCACCTACACAAAACACAGAAAAATCCCAAAACAACCAGAAAAATCCCCTAAACAAAAAGGGAGGGAAGGGAGGGTGGCTGCCGTCAACGACGGCACAGTGCTACACCCCCCCTCCCCAACCCACCTATATGGGAGGCGGCTCAGGTGCGGGACGTGGACTCCGCTCCATCCCTGACATAGTCCACTTAAGTGGCGCCCCTGACCTCGCCCGACTGGCGGGCGATTCTTGCCGCGACCGGCTGGCGGGTGTCTCTGGCTGCGCCCAGCTGGCGGGCAACCCTTGCTGCGCCCGGCTGGCGGGCGACCCTTGCTGGGCCCGGCTGGCGGGCGACCCTGGCTGCGCCCTGCTGGCGGGCGGCGATGGCTGCGCCCGGCTGGCGGTCCACTCTGGCAGATCCGGCACGGCGGGCCACTCTGGCAGATCCAGCACGTCCATGAGTCCATCATGCTGCTCTCCTGGTGCTGCTCCTTCCTCCGCTGCTTGGTCCTTGTTTGGTGGGTAGTTCTGTCACACTTGTCGTCGTAGAGAGAAAGGGACCAATGCGCAGCGGGTTTCGTGCTCAACATATTTATTTATAAAATAATGCGAACACCACGGAAGAAAACAAACAAACTAGCGACATGAAACAGTGAAAGCAGGCTCAACAAAAAGCAGTGCTCTCAAACAACTACCCACGAAAAACAAAGACACACACACCCTACTATATAGGACTCCCAATCAAAGGGAACTCAACACACCTGCCTTCAATTGAGAGTCCAACCCCAATCAACTAGATATAGAAACACAGACATAGACCAGTGACAAACCCCATAATACATACATCAACTATCATCTGCCACGTCCTGACCAAACTACAATAACCAAATATACTCTATACTGGTCAGGACGTGACAATGTCTAATATATTTATTTCTCCATTTTCCTAATATTAAGCACATTGCTTATATTTACAACAGGAGTATAGCATACCTGGCTGGCATGAAAATGAACCATGGGGAAAAGTGTCCTCCATTTACTATTTAAGAGCATAGATGACATTAATGTTTCCCTGTTTCCATACAGGTGCATGATAATGTTTCCCTGTTTCCAAACAGGTGCATGATAATGTTTCCCTGTTTTCATACAGGTGCATGATAATGGTCCATTTAAATTAAAACAAATGTCACACATATATGTAGCCTAAAGTGGCCAAATAAGTTCTTAAAATTAAGCACATTAATCTGCTTTACAAGTGGTGTAGAGGTTAACTGGTATATATAAGCAGCGCGTGAGTTTCAATTACGGGGAAGATCATTTTCACCATAAAAATGCATCTTTATAATAAAAGCAATACATGTATATTTGCATTTGCGTTCACTTTTGATAATGGTGTTTTCCCGCTAATGGAACATTCGTGCTTATAGCCTACTACCGTGTGTGCATTGCTGGATTTATAATGTGAAGAAATAGCCTAATAGTTTATCAACATTTTAAGCTAAACCTTCTGATCTGTTGCATCAGACACATTGGATAAAAAGCTTTTTTGATGCTAGTGGTTGTATTCATTTGGGATCTACTGCATCCCACAACTGTCCCAGACTATGTTTGGAATATTTATTTATAGCACAGAATAGAATAGGGCAACTTTTGTACTTTAGGCTAGTGCTTTTGCTGTTCGTTAGGCCTACTCATATTGTTGGCTGATGTGCGCTGCACACACAGGGAGAAGGGCACAACAAAAGACATGGATTTTTTTAGGGTGCATTAAGGCCACAAAGGGGATGCCGCTGTGAAATTCTAGTGCTTGTCAAATTGTGAATGTGAGACTATTGGAGTGTGTACAGCCTGCGCAATAAACAAAGCAGAGCTCATGCCTTTCAAGTGACTTTTTTCAAATCATCATTAGAGCCTCATCATGCAGCCTTACAATGTATTAAACATCAAAACATACAGCCCAACATTTGTAGAACAACTGAAGTTACATTAATTACTCTAAATGAAGCATATAGGAGGACCTATTTCTTTGTTAACAGCTCAACACAAAGTAGCCGTATGTGGGCACTGCCTCAATCATTTGGAGAAAATATTTGTATATTATTCAGCTTTGTTCAACTGTATTCTTCATACTATAACATAGTAGAAAATAATGCCTTGTAGTTATAACCAAATATTGTCTGCTAAATGAACTAGTGTAGCCCACAGACATATGGCATAGCCCGATCAGGACCTAACATAAGGACAACTCAGAGTATGCTATTCTGTTCTTCTGAAATAGACTACCTTTTCTTCCTATCATGCTTCTTTAGACCTGTCTAAAGTAAATAATGGATTCATTCTGAAGGTGTAGGCTATATTACATTGATTTATTAGACTTTTTAAAATGGCTTGTAGGCTATGTGTGGAAGCCAGGAGATCCTAAATGTGTTTATGTTAATTAACGGGCAATTACCTTGAGACCAATAGTTATTTGGTTGACACCTGCTGACAAAATTTTGTGACCGACACAGCCCTAGGTAGGCTTTACAGTAATACAGATGGGAGGGTACCATAGGCTTTACAGTAAGACAGACGGGAGGGTACCATAGGCTTTACAGTAACACACACACACACAGAGAGAGAGAGAGAGAGAGATCCCTGCCAGCTTGTCCATCCATGCAGTTTATTTCTAAGCCAAAATTAGAGGCAAATATTCACTGGGACACACAACTACAAACAACCTTCAACTGCTCCCTCTGTCTGTCTCAGAGAGGGATGGAGAGAGAGAGAGAGATGGAGGGGGGAGGTAGATGGAGAGGGAGAGATGGAGGTAGAAAGAAAGACAGAGAGAGGGATGTAAAGAGAGAGAAAGAGAGAGAGATGGAGGTGGGGAGGGGGGAGAGACGTCGATAGAGAATGAGGGAGAGAAAAAGAGAGAGGGAGAGATGTAGGTAGAGAGAAAGCAAGAGAGAGGGATATATATATAGAGAGAAAGAGAGATTGAGGTAGAGAGAGAGAGGGAGAAATGTAGGTAGAGACAGAGAGAAAGAGAGAGAGAGTGAGAGAGCGAGAGCAAGAGAGGGATGTAGAGAGAGAGAGAGAGAGAGAGAGAGGGATGTAGAGAGAGAGAGAGAGAGAGAGAGAGAGAGAGAGAGAGAGAGAGAGAGAGAATGCACAACCACAGAGCTTCACTTCCATCTGTGGGTGGTTCCCGCCTCCAAAAACACCTCCATGGAGATACATGGCTGTCATGCAGTGAGATAGCTAAAACACCTCCATGGAGATACATGGCTGTCATGCAGTGAGATAGCTAAAACACCTCCATGGAGATACATGGCTGTCATGCAGTGAGATAGCTAAAACACCTCCATGGAGATACATGGCTGTCATGCAGCGAGATAGATACCAGACAGGAGAAGAGTTTTGGTACACTTTAACTCTTCTTGAACTGCACTGTTGGTTAAAAGTACCAAAATACTTGTCAGTGCATCCTGTCCTGCATAGTGTGTGTGTGTGTGTGTGTGTGTGTGTGTGTGTGTGTGTGTGTGTGTGTGTGTGTGTGTGTGTGTGTGTGTGTGTGTGTGTGTGTGTGTGTGTGTGTGAGCCCAAACTAAAGGTGTCCTGTGTAACACGTGTTAATTACGGTATCTTTCTGGTGGAGTGTTACCCAAACAATGTTGTTTTGTTGATGTTGCTAAACCTGCAATCCCCCCGAGGCTGTGTAACACATCAGAAATGTGTGAAAGCCTAGACCACAGCCAGAAGAGCTTTCCAGACACCTCTTTAAAATGAACTGCTAATATATACTCTACTCACAGAGTGGTTGACATCTATTCAGCCAACAGATAAACTGCCAAAGGTGGAGAGAAGAAGAGGGGAAAGGAGGACAAAGGGGAGAGATAACATTTTCTGAAGGCATATTTCATCCAAAGCCTGGTCTTTGAGAAAGGGCAGGTGTGTTTAATCATATGTGTGCAAACGTTGACCCTTGACCTGTGTAATGGCTGGCATTTCACTGTGAGCTGTGATTCATGGCCAGGATGCAAAGGAATATTATACAAAGGAATTAAAATGAAAGGAGAGAGAGACATAGGGGAGAGAGAGAAAAGAGAGGAAGGAGAGCGAGTGAGAGTGAAGTCATTATCATATCCATCTTACCCATAATAATAAACAACAGAAAAAGTAAAACAATATAATGACTGGGTTCTATTTTAGGACACGTTCACTTTTGCATTTCCTGTTTGATTTTCCATCGCTCGCGGCAACTGAACTCAGTAGGTGTCACTTAAAGGCTGTTTATTGCAGCTGTCAATCATATCTGTAATTATGAACAGAGAGCACACACACATGCAAATACATACACACACGCAAGCGTTGGCTGTCAATCCTTTCTGAAATAACGTAGGGTGTGATCTTCCTGTCAAGGATGGCTGCTGCATGGTGAGAGACAATAAGACAGTATAATAACCATCATAGTCAGCCCCTCATCACCACACATCTCTCCTCCTCTACACATCTCTCCTCCTCTACATACCTTTCCACCTCTACACACCTCTCCTCCTCTACACACCTTTCCACCTCTACTCACCTCTCCTGACTACTCACCTCTCCTCACTACACATCTCTCCTCCTCTACACACCTCTCCTCCTCTACACACCTCTCTTCACTACACACCTCTCCTCCTCTACACATCTCTCCTCACTACACACCTCTCCTCCTCTACACAGCTATCCTCACTACACACCTCTCATCACTACACACCTCTCCTCACTCCACTCCTCTCCTCCTCTACACAACTCTACTCAAAACACACCTCTCCCCCTCAATACACAACTCTCATCACTACACACCTCTCCTCCTCTACACACCTCTCCTCACTACACACCTCTCCTTACTACACACCTCTCATCACTACACACCTCTCCTCACTACACACCTCTCCTCACTACACACCTCTCCTCAATACACACCTCTCCTCCTCTACACACCTCTCCTCACTACACACCTCTCCTTACTACACACCTCTCATCACTACACATCTCTCTTCACTACACACCTCTCTTCACTACACACCTCTCCTCCTCTACACACCTCTCCTCACTACACACCTCTCCTCACTGCACATCTCTCCTTACTACACACCTCTCATCACTACACACCTCTCCTCACTACACACCTCTCCTTACTATACACCTCTCCTCACTACACACCTCTCCTTACTACACACCTCTCATCACTACACACCTCTCCTCACTACACACCTCTCCTCACTACACACCTTTCCTCAATACACACCTCTCCTCCTCTACACATCTCTCTTCACTACACACCTCTCCTCACTACACACCTCTAATCCACTACACATCTCTAATCCACTACAAACCTCTAATCCACTACACACCTCTAATCCACTACACACCTCTAATCCACTAAACAACTCTAATCCACTACACCCCTTTCCTCCTCCACACACCTCTCCTCACTACACACCTCTCCTCACTACACACCTCTCCTCACTACACACCTCTCCTTCTCCACACCCCTCTCCTCCTCTACACACCTCTCCTCACTACAAATTTCTAATCCACTACAAATCTGTAATCAACTACAAACCTCTAATCCACTACACACCTCTAATCCACCACACCTCTAATCCACTACAAACCTCTCATCACTACTCATCTCTCATCCACTACAAACCTTTCATCACTACTCATCTCTCATCCACTACACACCTCTCCTCACTACACATCTCTAATCCATTACACACCTCTCCTTACTACACACCTCTAATCCACTACACACCTCTAATCCACTACACACCTCTAATCCACCACACCTCTCATCCACTACAAACCTCTCATCACTACTCATCTCTCATCCACTACAAACCTCTCATCACTACTCATCTCTCATCCACTACAAACCTCTCATCACTACTCATCTCTCATCCACTACAAAACTCTCATCACTACACAACTCTCATCCTCTATACACCTCTTATCATCTATAAACTCTCATTAACTCTACTGCTTACACTCACGTCTGTCATTTTAACATGCAGATCTGAGTAACCCATTAAGATCCAATCAAGCAGAAGTTCCACTATGATTTCTCATGTGATTTACTTGAAACACAGGAGTTGTTTGTGTATATGTAGGGGTGTGTGTGTGTGTGTGTGTGTGTGTGTGTGTGTGTGCCTGCGTGCGTGCGTGCGCATGCATGTGAGTCTTTGTGTGTGTGTGTGTGTGTGTGTGTGTGTGTGTGTGTGTGTGTGTGTGTGTGTGCGTGCGTGTGTGTGATGTGTGCCTTTGTTAGACAGGTGGGGCAATTGCTGCTTTTGTTGGCTGGTCGATGGCAGGTGGCTGGCCATCTGTTGATGGCAGGTAAGAGTGGAAGATGCTGGTCTACTGGAGGAATGGAGAGTGGCAGGGGGAGGGATGAATACACTCCTCAATCACTCACACCTGAATGAACAGCAGGTGGAGGGCTGGGCGGATGGAGGGACGGAGGGAGGACAGCAGGAGGAATAAGGGATGGAGATGAAAGAGGAGTTGAGTGACTCTGAGAGACATCTGGTCTTCAGTTGCCTTCAAAACTTCTCACATATTCTGTCTAGCCCAATATACTATTCTGTCTAGCCCAAGGTATTGTCCCCATACCTACCCCATTATCCTTGTTCCTGTATAGCTCCATACCCTTGTTCCTGTCTAGCTCCATACCCTTGTTCCTGTCTAGCTCCATACCCTTGTTCCTGTCTAGCTCCATACCCTTGTTCCTGTATAGCTCCATACCCTTGTTCCTGTCTAGCTCCATACACTTGTTCCTGTCTAGCTCCATACCCTTGTTCCTGTATAGCCCCATACCCTTGTTCTTGTCTAGCCCTATACCCTTGTTCCTGTCTAGCCCCATACCCTTGTTCCTGTCTAGCCACATACTCTTGTTCCTGTCTAGCCACATACTCTTGTTCCTGTCTAGCCCCATACTCTTGTTCCTGTCTAACTCCATACCCTTGTTCCTGTCTAACCCCATACCCTTGTTCCTGTCTAACCCCGTACCTTTGTTCCTGTATAGCCCCATAACCTTGTTCCTGTCTAACCCCATACCCTTGTTCCTGTCTAGCCCCGTACCCTTGTTCCTGTCTAACCCCATACCCTTGTTCCTGTCTAGCCCCGTACCCTTGTTCCTGTCTAACCCCATACCCTTGTTCCTGTCTAGCCCCGTACCTTTGTTCCTGTATAGCCCCATAACCTTGTTCCTGTCTTTGTCTTTAGTATAAAACCGAGTTTAAAACATCCGTGCGTCACAATGATAAAAATGTAAGTTGTGTTTTGATTTGACGATGTACATTTTCCCATTAACATGAGCGGGTGATGCGGTGATCAAATCAAATCAAATGTATTTGTGACATACACATGGATAGCAGGTGTTAATGCAAGTGTACCAAAATGCTTGTCCTTATAGTTCCGACCATGCAGTAATATCTAACAAGTAATATAACCTAACAATTTCACAACAACTACCTTATACACACAAGTGTAAAGGAATGAATACGAATATGTACATAAAAATATATGAATGAGTGATGGCCGAACGGCATAGGCAAGATGTAGTAGATGGTATGGAGTACAGTATATACATATGAGATGAGTAATGTAGGGTATGAAAACATTATATAAAGTGGAATTGTTTAAAGTGGCTAGTGATACATTACATCAAGATGGCAAGATGCAGTAGATGGTATAGAGTACAGTATATACATATGAGATGAGTAATGTAGGGTATGAAAACATTATATAAAGTGCCATTGTTTAAAGTGGCTAGTGATACATTTAATTACATCAAGATGGCAAGATGCAGTAGATGGTATAGCGTACAGTATACACATATGAGATGAGTAATGTAGGGTATGTAAGCATTATATAAAGTGGCATTGTTTAAAGTGGCTAGTGACAAATTGCCCTCTATCCAATAGCATAGACAGTGAGACAGACCTGCCCATTAGCCTGACTTTGTTTACATAAAACAATACCTCACACATTATTTTACTTGAGAAATACTGCACCAAACATCTTAATTAGGTGTAAAATTGCGCAACTCAAACATCCTTGACCAAAATGTCTAAATTAATTACAGATATCTTGAGATATGTTAGATTCATTATAGGGATTTTGAGGAAGTTAAATAGGCTTCCGTGTATACAGTGTTTCATGAGGGAAAAACATAATTAACCAAACATGGAATCGGTCAGTAAACACATCTCTAAGACTTTTCTAATGAGCAACAGAAAAACACACATGCCAATCGATGTGTTCAGTGGCTCTTTAAGTGATTGATGGACACACAGAGCACGTTAAAGGGAGATGTATGCAGTGGAAAGACCCGGTTGTTTTATCCCTACTCCTTAGAACAAGACGCTTCTGTTTTTAAACCATAAGAGTCTAAGAGGTGTCTACGGGGGGGCTGAATGTATGGGCTAATAGCTTTACTGCTATTAGCCCATACAACCACATGAAATAACAGATTCACTACATGGAACAACAGATAGTCCCCCCCTCCAAAAAAATTCAATCAAAAAGGACGTTTTTTCCGAAATGTCTGTCCTGTGTGATCAAGCTCTCCGTAGCGGATGTGAGTAATACCTTTAAACAGGTCAAGGTTCACAATGCCGCAGGGCCAGACAGATAACCAGGACGTGTACTCCGAGCATTGAGCTGACCAAATAGCAGGTGTCTTCACTGACATGTTCAACCTCTCCCTGTCTGAGTCTGTAATACCAACAAGCAGGCCAACATAGTCCCTGTGCCCAAGAACACTAAGGTAACCTGCCTAAATGACTACCGACACGTAGCACTCACGTCTGTAGCCATGAAATGCTTTGAAAGGCTGGTCATGGCTCACATCAACACCATTATCCCAGAAACCCTCGACCCACTCAAAATTGCATACTGCCCCAACAGATCCACAGGTGATGCAATCTCTATTGCACTCCACACACTCCTTTCCCACCTGGACAAAAGGAACACCTATGTGAGAATGCTATTCATTGACTACAGCTCAGCGTTAATAACCTGTTGTGGATAGGGGGCAGTATTTTCACGGCCGGCTAAAAAACATACCCGATTTAATCTGGTTACTACTCTTGCCCAGAAACTAGAATATGCATGTAATTAGTAGATTTGGATAGAAAACACTCTAAAGTTTCTAAAACGGTTTGAATGGTGTCTGTGAGTATAACAGAACTCATATGGCAGGCGAAAACCTGAGAAGATCCCATGCAGGAAGTGGCCTGTCTGACAATTTGTAGTCCTTCTGTTGCATCTCTATCAAAATTACAGCATCTCAACTGTTACGTGACACTTTCTAAGGCTTCCATTGGCTCTCTAAAGCCTTCAGAAAGCGGATCGATGTGTCTCCTGTCTCTGGGAAGATAACAGGAGCAGAGTTTGTCAGTGGTCTGCCTGGGGACAGAGAAACTGGAGACGCGGATTCACGAGACCTCGCCATTTTTTTCTTTCCCTCTTTGAATGAATACAACGTTGTCCGGTTGGAATATTATCGCTATCTTACGAGAAAAATAGCATAAAAATGTATTTTAAACAGCGTTTGACATGCTTTTAACCTCTATGGGCAAGGTGGGACGCTGGCGTCCCACCTACGTAACAGCCACTTGCAGCCTGTGGCGCGATTTTCAAAATCTTACAAATCCTATTACTTCAATTTCTCAAACATATGACTATTTTACAGCTATTTAAAGACAAGACTCTCGTTAATCTAACCACACTGTCCGATTTCAAAAAGGCTTTACAACGAAAGCAAAACATTAGATTATGTCAGCAGAGTACCAAGCCAGAAATAATCAGACACCCATTTTTCAAGCCAGCATATAATGTCACCAAAACCCAGAAGACAGCTAAATGCAGCACTCACCTTTGATGATCTTCATCAGATGACAACCCTAGGACATTATGTTATACAATACATGCATGTTTTGTTCAATCAAGTTCATATTTATATCAAAAACCAGCTTTTTACATTAGCAGGTGACGTTCAGAACTAGCAAACTTCCGGGGAATTCGCTAACATTTTACTAAATTACTCACGATAAACGTTCACAAAAAGCATAACAATTATTTTAAGAATTATAGATACATTACTCCTTTATGCACTCGATTTATCCGATTTTAAAATAGCTTTTTGGTGAAAGCACATTTTGCAATATTCTAAGTACATAGCCCAGGCATCACAGGCTCGCTATTTAGACACCCGGCAAGTTTAGCACTCACCATAATCATATTTACTATTATAAAAGTTTGATTACCTTTTGTTGTCTTCGTCAGAATGCACTCCCAGGACGTCTACTTCAATAACAAATGTTGGTTTGGTCCAAAATAATCCATCGTTATATCCGAATAGTGGCGTTTTGTTCGTGCGTTCCAGACACTATCCGAAATGGTAAAGAAGTGTCGCGCGCATGGCGCAATTCGTGACAATAAAATTCTAAATATTCCATTACCGTACTTCGAAGCATGTCAACCGCTGTTTAAAATCAATTTTTACTCAATTTTTCTCGTAGAAAAGCGATAATATTCCGACAGGGAATCTCCTTTTCGGCAAACAGAGGAAAAAATCACAAAGGCGGGGGCGGTCGGGGTCACGCGCATAAGCCCAGAGTCCCTTGATCGGCCACTTGAGAAAGGCGATAATGTGTTTCAGCCTGGGGCTGGAATGACGACATTCTGTTTTTTCCCGGGCTCTGAGCGCCTATGAACGACGTGGGAAGTGTCACGTTAGAGCAGAGATCCTTAGTAAAAGATAGAGATGGAAAAGAAGTTCAAGAAATGGTCAGACAGGCCACCTCCTGTAAAGGAATCTCTCAGGTTTTGACCTGCCATTTGAGTTCTGTTATACTCACAGACACCATTCAAACAGTTTTAAAAACTTTAGGGTGTTTTCTATCCATATGTAATAAGTATATGCATATTCTAGTTACTGGGTAGGAGTGGTAACCAGATTAAATCGGGTATGTTTTTTATCCAGCCGTGTCAATACTGCCCCCTAGCCCTAACAGGCTAAGTACGGTAATGGAATATTTTGAAATTTTTGGTCACGAAATGCGCTCGCGCGTTACCCTTTGGATAGTGACCTGAACGCACGAACAAAACTGAGGTATTTGGATATAACTATGGATTATTTGGAACCAAAACAACATTTGTTGTTGAAGTAGAAGTCCTGGGAGTACATTCTGATGAAGATGGCTGTGTGATTGTTTTTGGCTATGTACTCTCCTGACATAATCTAATGTTTTGTTTTCGCTGTAAAGCCTTTTTGAAATTGGACAATGTGGTTGGATTAACGAGAGTCTTATCTTTCAAATGGTGTAAAATAGTCATATGTTTGAGAAATTGAAGTTATAGCATTTTTAAGGTTTTTGTATTTCGCGCCATGCTCTACCATTGGATATTTGGCGAGGCGTTCCGCTAGCGGAACGTCTGTCCTCAACAGGTTTAAACACCATATTGCCCTCAAAGCTCATCACTCAGCTAAGGACCCTGGGACTTAACCTGTTGGGTCTAGGGGGCAGCATTTGCACGTCTGGATAAAAAAAATGTACCCGATTTAATCTGGTTACTAATCCTACCCAGTAACTAGAATATGCATATACTTATTATATATGGATAGAAAACACTCTAAAGTTTCTAAAACTGTTTGAATGGTGTCTGTGAGTATAACAGAACTCATTTGGCAGGCAAAACCCTGAGACATTTTCTGACAGGAAGTGGATACCTGATGTGTTGTATTGACTTTAAACCTATCCCATTGAAAAACACAGGGGCTTAGGAATATTTTGGCACTCTCCTATTGCTTCCACTAGATGTCACCAGCCTTTACAAAGTGTTTTGAGTCTTCTGGAGGGAGATCTGACCGAACAAGAGCCATGGAACGATGATGTCCCATTAGACACCTGGCGCGCGTGTTCATGTTGGGTACCCTCGTTCCAATACGTTATAAAAGAGTATGCATTCGTCCACCTTGAATATTATTCATGTTCTGGTTAAAAAAGGCCCTAATGATTTATGCTATACAACGTTTGACATGTTTGAACGAACGGAAATATATTTTTTCCCCTCGTTCATGACGAGAAGTCCGGCTGGCTTACATCATGTGCTAACGAGACGGAGATTTTTGGACATAAATGATGAGCTTTTTTGAACAAAACTACATTCGTTATGGACCTGTGATACCTGGAAGTGACATCTGATGAAGAGAATCAAAGGTAATGGATTATTTACATAGTATTTTCGATTTTAGATCTCCCCAACATGACGTCTAGTCTGTATCGCAACGTGTATTTTTCTGGGCGCAGTGCTCAGATTATTGCAAAGTGTGATTTCCCAGTAAGGTTATTTTTAAATCTGGCAAGTTGATTGAGTTCAAGAGATGTAAATCTATAATTCTTTAAATGACAATATAATATTTTACCAATGTTTTCTAATTTTAATTATTTAATTTGTGACGCTGACTTGACTGCCGGTTATTGGAGGGAAACGATTTCCTCAACATCAATGCCATAGTAAAACGCTGTTTTTGGATATAAATATGAACTTGATAGAACTAAAAATGCATGCATTGTCTAACATAATGTCCTAGGAGTGTCATCTGATGGAGATTGTAAAAGGTTAGTGCATCATTTTAGCTGGTTTTATGGTTTTGGTGACCCTGTCTTTGACTTGACAAAACATTACACACAACTCTTGTAAATGTACTGTCCTAACATACTCTAAATGTATGCTTTCGCCGTAAAACCTTTTTGAAATCGTAAAACGTGGTTAGATTAAGGAGATGTTTATCTTTCAAATGGTGTAAAATAGTTGTATTTTTGAAAAATTTGAATTTTGACATTTATTTGGATTCAAATTTGCCGCTCTTGAAATGCACCTGCTGTTGATGGAGTGCACCACGGGTGGCACGCTAGCGTCCCACCTAGCCCCAAGAGGTTAACACTTCCCTCTGCAACTGGTCCTGGACTTCCTGACGGGCCGCCCCCAGATGGTAAGAGTAGGTAACAACACAACCGCCACGCTGATCCTCAACACGGGGGCCCCTCAGGGGTGCGTGCTAAGCCCCCTCCTGTACTCCCTGTTCACTCATGACGGCATGGCCAGGCACGACTCCAACACCATCATTAAGTTTGCCGATGACACAACGTGGTAAGCCTGATCACCGACAACGATGAAACAGCCTATAGGGAGGAGGTAAGAGACCTTGCCGTGTGGTGCCAGGATAACAACCTCTCCCTCAACGTGATCAAGACAAAGGAGATGATCGTGGACAACAGGAAAAGGAGGACTGGGCACGCCCCCATTCTCATCGACGGGGCTGTAATGGAGCAGGTTGAGAGCTTCAAGTTCCTTGGTGTCCACATCACCAACAAACTATCATGGTCCAAACACACCAAGACAGTCGTGAAGAGGGCACGACAAAGCCAATTCCCCCTCTGGAGACTGAAAAGATTTGTCATGGGTCCTCAGAACCTCAAAAAGTTCTACAGTTGCACCTTCGAGAGCATCCTGACTGGTTGCATCACTGCTTGGTATGGCAACTGCTCGGTCTCTGACCACAAGGCACTACAGAGTGTAGTGCGTATGGCCCAGTACATCACTGGGGCCAAGCTTCCTCCCATCCAGGACCTCTATATCAGGTGATGTCAGAGGAAGTCCCTAAAAATTGTCAAAGACTCCAGTCACCCTAGTCATAAACTGTTCTCTCTGCTACCGCACGGCAAGCGGTACCATAGTGCCTGGTCTAGGTCCAAAAGGCTTCTTAACAGCTTCTACCCCCAAGCCATAAGACTGCTGAACAGCTTATCAAATTGCTGCCCGGACTATTTGTATTGCCCCCCCCCCCCCCCCCCCTTTACTCTGCTGCTATTCTCTGTTGATTATCTATGCATAGTCACTTTAACTCTACCTACATGTACATATTACCTCAATTACCTCGACTAACCGGTGCCCTGTCACATTGATTGACTCTGTTGCGGTACCCCCTGTGTATAGCCTCACTACTGTTATTTTACTGCTGCTCTTTAATTATTTGTTAGTTATTTTAATTTAATTGTTTATTATTTGTTATATTTTTTATTTTTTATTTATTTTTCTTACAACTGCATTGCAAGCATTTCACTGTAAGGTCTACACCTGTTACGTCTACACCTGTTAGGTCTACACCTGTAAGGTCTACACCTGTAAGGTTTACATCTGTTAGGTCTACAGCTGTAAGGTCTACACGGCGCATGTGACAAATACAATTTGATTTTAATTGATTTTATTTGATATCTGAGGGCTATAAGAAAGATCAGGAAACATTTGTTATAAATTTTTTTGCATTTATTTAACCCCTTAATATTGGCACTAAGCAGTCTCATATTTAGGAGTTCGGGTGGGCCTTCACTCTTCAGCAAACAAAGAAAAGGAGGTGTGCTCAACAATAATGTCAAAAAATCACCAGAACCGCTTACCAAGAAAAACTTCCAAAAGGACTAATTCAAGGTAGAAAGGAGTTGGAGCACTCAACAATAAAGGCAGAGATTGATTTCTTATTGCTCAATTTAATCCATTGTACAGGATGTGAACAGGTGACGGACGTTTCTACGTCAAGCTGACGTCTTCCTCAGAGTGACCTGACCATTGCACATAGCTCCTAGTGGCTATTTGAGACAACAATGTTTCAACATTAAAATGATAATATGTTTCAAGGTAAATGGCAAATTATAGCACAAATAATGAGAGAAATAGTGTGTCTCATTAATCAGTAGGCCATGTCAAAATATATATAGGTGATATTTGGGTTTCTGTGAATCTGGAGATACAGAGACCCCAAAAAATCAAGGCAACAACATTATAGAAACGAGGACAGTGAAAAACCATTGTTTAGCCCCAGAGTATCTAAGGAGTACTGTCAGAATGCCCCTCTTTGTTTTAGTCTACGTACGATATCACTTCCTCTTGGTGAAATGTGGATGTGTTCTATGCCTACAAGGAGCAGGGAGGAAGGTGAGCCATGGTTGACTTCGATGCTGTGGCGTGCATCAGTCTCCATATATACAGTACTTCCATAAATTTTTTCAACAGGTACTGGGGGACCTTCAGACAAGACTTGTGATGCCTGTGGGTCATCCTAGAGCAAAACAAATGACATGTACATGTTTGTGAGTCTCAAACTGTTCGGACGCTACAGACAGAAGTTGGCAGATCGGCTGCACCGACTTCAGAGGAGTCCCAAGACGCTCGTTGGGTTCGTAGAGCAAAATGGAGAACGCCGTCATGTTCATGAGAGTCTCATCATCTTTCCAAACCATTCAGACGCTACAGACGATTTTGTGAGAAGACCGATTTTCGGGACGTCTCATCGTCTGACAAACACCGTTCTAGCTCTGTCACCTTTCACAGCAGATGCGGAACTGCGACATCGGAAGATGCGGTGGATTGAGATGCATCCAATGAAAAAAATAGATATCTCTAACTAAAACTGACCAATTTTTATTGTTTATTGTTTTGTTATGCTAATAAGATTTCCACAAGGGCGTGGAAATCAACTTATTTTTTTATCAACACATGGAAATGGTTTCACACAACCACACTCACACATGCACAACCACATTCACTGTCACGCCCTGACCTTAAAGATCCTTATTATTCTCTATGTTTGGTTAGGTCAGGGTGTGACTCGGGTGGGAAAGTCTATGTTTTCTATTTCTTTGTTTTTGGCCGAGTGTGGTTCCCAATCAGAGGCAGCTGTCTATCGTTGTCTCTGATTGGGGATCATATATAAGTTGTCATTTTCCTTTTGGGTTTTGTGGGATCTTATTTTCTGTTTAGTGTCTGTACCTGACAGAACTGTGCACTTTCGTTTTTGCCTTTTGGTATTTTGTTTGAGTGTTTAGTGAATAAAATAATCATGAACACTTTCCACGCTGCGCTTTGGTCTACTCTTCCTCCCACCAACGAGAGCCGTTAAAGAAGATCCCACCAAAAATGGACCAAGCAGCATGGCCAGGATGAGTGGACATGGGAGGAAATAATGAATGGAGAAGGGCCCTGGATGCGGATTGGAGAGTATCACCGTTCAAGGGAGGAGATGGAGGCAGCAAGAGAGGAATGGCAATGATACGAGGAATTAGAACAACGACAGAAGCCCGAGAGGCAGCGCACCCAGATTTTTTTTGGGGGGGGCACACGAGTAGATTGGCGGAGTCAGGGTCTAGACCTGAGCCAACTCCCCGTGCTTACCATGGGGAGCGTGTGACCGGTCAGGCACCGTGTTATGCGGTGATGCGTACTGTATCTCCAGTGCGCATTTACAGCCCGGTGCGCTCATTGCCGGCTCCCCGCATTTGCGGGGCTAGTGGGCATTCAGCCAGGACAGATTGTGCCAGCTCTACGCTCCAGACCTACAGCGCGTCACCACGGCCCAGTATATCCTGTGCCTGCTCCATGCACCTGGCCTCCAGTGCGTCTCTCCAGCATGATACGCCCTGTGCCTGCTCCACGCTCCCGGCCTCCAGTGCGTCTCTCCAGCCTGGTACGCCCTGTGCCTGCTCCACGCACCCGACCTCCATTGCGTCTCCCCAGCCTGGTACGCCCTGTGCCGGCTCCACGGCCCAAGCCTGCAGTGATGATCCATGGCCCGGAGCCTGCAGTGATGATCCGTGGCACGAAGCCTGTAGTGATGATCCATGGCATGAAGCCTGTAGTGATGATCCATGGCACGAAGCCTCCAGTGATGATCCATGGCCCGAAGCCTCCAGTGATGATCCATGGCACGAAGCCTCCAGTGATGATCCATGGCACGAAACCTCTAGTGAAGATCCATGGCCTGAAGCCTCTTGAGACGGTCTGCAGTCCAGAGCTTCCAGCAACGGTCGGCAGTCCGGAGCCTCCAGCGACGGTCGGTAGTCCGGAGCCTCCAGCGAGGGTCTCCAGTCCGGAGCTTACAAGGGGGGGGTTCCTAGCCTGGAGTCCCCGAAGGCAATCTACGGTCCGGAGGTCCCGGCGACGATACCTGCACCAGAGGCGCCACCGAAGCGGAGCGGGATCTGCATCCTGCGCCGGAGCCTCCACCGTAAGGTTTCAACTATCCATCAAGCAGTTTGTCAGGTAACAACTCTCTATCAAGCAGTCTGTAAGGTTTCAACTATCCATCAAGCAGTCTGTCAGGTAACAACTCTCTATCAAGCAGTCTGTCAGGTAACAACTCTCTATCAAGCAGCCTGTCAGGTAACAACTATCCATCAAGCAGTTTGTCAGGTAACAACTCTCTATCAAGCGGTCTGTAAGGTTTCAACTATCCATCAAGCAGTCTGTCAGGTAACAACTCTCTATCAAGCAGTTTGTCAGGTAACAACTCTCTATCAAGCAGTTTGTCAGGTAACAACTATCCATCAAGCAGTTTGTCAGGTAACAACTATCCATCAAGCAGTTTGTCAGGTAACAACTATCCATCAAGCAGCCTGTCATGTAGAAACATTCAAAACCATCTCTGTCTGTGTTTGGCTTCAATGAAAAGAGGAGGAATGATATAATCAGAGAAAAACGAGGGTGTCTTGTCTTCCACTGAGCACAGTCTCACATCGGTGTGTGTGTGCGCGTACATGCGTACCTGCTTGATGTGCTTGTGTGTGCGTGCCTGCTGGTATGTTTGTGCGTGTGTGTGTGTGTTTAAGAGCACTCTCAGTCTCAAACATCTCAAACAGAACAGGACAGATAGACAGAAGAGAACAAGAGAGGTTATGGGAGCAACATCCCACAGAGACACAGGTTAAGGCTGTGGCTGACACACCCCTGAGCCCTCTAACAAACTGCTCGCAACACTATCTTTCACTCTCTTTCTCTCTGGCCTCAGTGTGAGTTCTGAAATGACGTGCTGAGCCAGACATAGGGCTGTTGTGGTGACCGTTTTACCGCCACAACGGCGGCGGTCACGAGGCTTCTTGTAGAGAGAAGATTATATCAAGAATAGTCTGATGGGTGACAATATTAGCCTATCACTTGTGAATTACTATATATTGTCACTTGTGAATGATGCCCAGCATAAGAAACAAAGCCTTTTTTTGCGACTTGTTCAAATCATAGTCGCACACCTCATGTACCCTAGACAATAGGCCTATATGTTTTAGAAAGGTCTGTATGACAACTAAAGTGGCCAAATAACTTCTGAAAATTAAGCACATTAATCCGCTTTACAACGGGTGTAAGCTTAATAGGCATACATAAGCAGCGCGTGAGTTTCAAGTTTGGGGAAGATAATTTTCACCATACAAATGCACCTTTATAATAAAAGCATTTTAGGCATAATCACATTTGCGTTCACTTTTTATAATGGTGTTTTCCTGCTAATGGAATATTCATGCTTATAGCCTACTATCGTGTGCGCATTGCTGGATTTATAATGTGAAGAAATAGCCTAATAGTTTATCAACATTTTAAGCTAAACCTTCTGATCTGTTGTGTCAGATACATTACATAAAACATGTTTTATGATGCTAGCAGTTGTATTCATTTGGGATCTATCACATCTAACAACTTTTGTACTGTGTGTGGGGGGGGTAGATTGACATAGGCTAGTGCTTTTGTTGTTCGTTAGGCCTACTCATCTTGTTGGCTGACGCAAAGTAAATGTGGACAGTTCATCCAATATCTTCAATATGCACCTTGGAATTGGATAAAGATGAGCACGGTTGTGTCCCCGATGTGTTTGTCTTAACTTGTAACTTGTGAGAAAGACCCAATCAGGTGACGGAGAGCCGTGCACTGCCTCAAATCTTTTGGAGAAAATATTTTTATATTATTCAGCTTTGTTCAACTGTATTCTTCATACTATAACATAGTAGAAAATAATGCCTTGTAATTATAAGCAAATATTGTCTGCTAAATGAACTAGTGTAGCCCACAGATATATGGCATAGCCAAATCAGGACCTAACATAAATCCTCTTGACGTTACCCTAGGATAGGGGGCGCCACAGCGCATTTTGGGAAAAATTCGTGCCCATTTTCAACGGCCTACTAATCAGACTCAGAAGCTAGGATATGCATATAATTAATACCTGTGGATAGAAAACACCCTAAAGTTTCTAAAACTGTTTGAATGGTGTCTGTGAGTATAACAGAACTCATATGGCAGTCAAAACCCCGAGACCGATTGAAACAGGAAGTGGAATTCTGAATTGTGGACTCAACTTCACGTCGTTGCCTATTATTCACACCGTGAACTATCGTTATTTGAGCACTTCCTATTGCTTCCACAAGATGTCGCCAGTCTTTACAAAGTGTTTTGAGCCTTCTACTGTCGAAACTCAGTCAATGAGACGCGTTGGAAATTGGTCACAGCGGGAGGGCCATCACCATTATGACGCCGGCGGCCCTGTCTACCCCCACCTTTGGAAACGTTTTGAAACACATTGAAATCGTCCCCCTCGAATCTTATTGGCTCTCTTGTTGAAACAGGCCCTGAAGATTTATGTTATACAACGTTTGAAATGTTTGAACGAACCTAAATGGGAAAAAATAGCTTTTTTCCGACACGGCTGTCCCGCGGCCGGCAGAGCTTTTGGATACTGCCTTGAGACGCGCTAACAACAGCATGCTAATGGAACATAAAGGATGGACTTTTTCGACCGAAAATACATCTGTTGTGGACCTGGGATTCCTGGAAGTGCTTTCTGATGAAGACAACTAAAGGTAAGGGATTATTGACAATATTATACAACATTAGATGTGATCTGCGATTGTTCCAAGATGGCGCCGAGCTGTATTTACTAGGTCATTTTCTGAGTATCGCATCCCCTTTTATCGCTAAGTGTGATTACCCAGTAAAGTTATTTTTAAATCTGGTATGACAGGTGCTTTCAAGAGATATTCATCTATAAATCTTAGAATGACAATATTACATTTTAAACATGTTTTCGAATAGTAATTCAGTAAAATGTAGCACTGTTTCATCGGATGCTTTTGACGGGAAAATAGTTAGTCAACGTCAGACGCCGATGTAAAATGCTGTTTTCATATATAAATATGAACTTTATTGAACAAAAGAATGCATGCATTGTGTAACATGATGTCCTAGGTGTGTCATCTGATGAAGTTTGTAAAAGGTTAGTGCTGCATTTAGCTGTTTTTTGGTTATTTGTGATGCAAGTGGTTGGTCGGAAAATGGCTACGTTGCTGGTTTTTACGATGGACTCCTCTAACATAATCTAATGATTTGCTTTTCCTGTAAAACCTTTTTGAAATCGGACGACGTGGGTCGATTCAGGAGAGGTGTATCTATAAAACGAAGAAAAAAAAAATCTTTTTTTTTCTTCAAATTATAAAATTTTGTTATGCTAATGGCGATATGATTTTTCGCTGCATTTTGATCCCGCTGACGGGATGAGACGCTGAAGAGGATAAGGACAACTCAGAGTACGCTATTCTGTTCTTCTGAAATAGAATACATTTTCTTCCTATCATGCTTCTTTAGACCTGTCTAAAGTAAATAATGGATTCATTCTGAAGGTCTAGGCTATATCTCATGTATGTATTAGATTAAAAAAAATGCTTGTAGGCTGTGTGGAAGCAGGAGATGCTAAATGTGTTTATGTTATTTAACGGTCAATTACCGTGAGACCGACAGTTATTTGCTTGACAATCACTGGCTGATGAAACTTTGTGACCGCCACGTCCCTAGTCACAGACAACCACCCCTTGTTTCTCTCATCCCCTCCTTCCCTCTTTCTCATCCCTCTGCCCTCCATCCCTCTCTCTCATCCCTCTGCCCTCCATCCCTCTCTCTCTTCCCTCTTCCCTTCCTTCCCACTCTCTCATCCCTCTCCCCCTCCTTCCCTCTCTCTCATCCCTCTTCCCCGCCTTCCCTCTCTCTCATCCATCTGCTCTACATCTCTCTCTCATCCCTCTGCACTACATCCCTCTTTCTCATCCCTCTTTTTCTGTGGATAACCATAGCATGAGCTCTGTCATGAAGTGGTAGTAACCTTTAATTCTGATGCACTGTGGGTTAGGGGGGGTGTGTGTGTGTGTGTGTGTGTGTGTGTGTGTGTGTGTGTGTGTGTGTGTGTGTGTGTGTGTGTGTGTGTGTGTGTGTGTGTGTGTGTGTGTGTGTGTGTGTGTGTGTGTGTGTGTGTGTGTGTGTGTGTGTGTGTGTGTGTGTGTGTGTGTGTGTGTGTGTGTGTGTGTACAAGCATAGATATGTGCTGTGTGTGTGTGTGTGTGGGGTTGAGAGTAGCTTCCAGAGACACATGGGTAAAATGTAATTTGGTCTGGCAACCTCTCCATTCTCCTCTCCCTATCCCCCTGCTGTCTGCCTCATTCTCCTCTCCCTGTCCCCCTGCTGTCTGCAGTATGAAAAAAAAAAAATGTATGAAATGTATGCATTCACTAGTGTAAGTCGCTTTGGATGAGAGCGTCTGCTAAATGACTAAAATGTAAAATGTAATGTAAAAATGTCTGCCTCATTCTCCTCTCCCTATCCCACTGCTGTCTGCCTCATTCTCCTCTCCCTATCCCCCTGCTGTCTACCTCATTCTCCTCTCCCTATCCCCCTGCTCTCTGCTTCATTCTCCTCTCCCTATCACCCTGCTGTCTGCCTCATTCTCCTCTTTCTATCCCCCTGCTGTCTGCCTCATTCTCCTCTCCCTCTCCCCCTGCTCTCTGCCACATTCTCCTCTCCCTATTCCCCTGCTCTTTGCCTTATTCTCCCCTCCCTATTCCCCTGCTGTCTGCCTCATTCTCCTCTCCCTATCCCCCTGCTGTCTGCCTCATTCTCCTCTCCCTATCCCCCTGCTCTCTGCCTCATTCTCCTCTCCCTATTCCCCTGCTGTCTGCCTCATTCTCCTCTCCCTATCCTCCTGCTGTCTGCCTTATTCTCCTCTCCATATCCCCCTGCTGTCTGCCTTATTCTCTTCTCCCTATCCCCCTGCTGTCTGCCTTATTCTCCTCTCCTTATCCCCCTGCTGTCTGCCTCATTGTCCTCTCCCTAGCCGCCTGCAGTCTGCCTCATTCTCCTCTCCCTATCCCCCTGCTATCTGCCTTATTCTCTTCTCCCTATCCCCCTGCTGTCTGCCTTATTCTCCTCTCCTTATCCCCCTGCTGTCTGCCTCATTGTCCTCTCCCTAGCCGCCTGCTGTCTGCCTCATTGTCCTCTCCCTAGCCGTCTGCTGTCTGCCTTATTCTCCTCTCCTTATCCCCCTGCTGTCTGCCTCATTGTCCTCTCCCTAGCCGCCTGCTGTCTGCCTTATTCTCCTCTCCATATCCCCCTGCTTTCTGCCTCATTGTCCTCTCCCTATCCGCCTGCTGTCGTTGGCATGATGGGGAGTAGAACACGGCCAAGTACGTCCTCTGTGTTTCTGTATGTGGTCTGTGTCTCTTTTTCCTTCTTTCTTGAAAAACTTTGTGTCAGTGTGATGATGAGGAGTTCTTCAAATAGATGCAGGCTGATAATAGATTGGTTTGCATACCCTGTCCACTTCTATTAGTCTGTTTCTCTTTACGTCTGGGTTTATCTGACACACTTTATGTGGGTCCCTCATCTCATCTTCATTAGCTCTCTCCCTCTCTCTCTCTCTCTCTCCTCGGCCAGTGGATCCTCCACTCTGTCTTCTCCTTCCTCTATGTCCAGGCCTGGTCATTCTCATCCTGGACACTATCCACTACCTGGTGGGTTTGCTGTGGGAGCCTGTGTGATTGGGGGATACGGCTCCCCTGGGGTCTGGTCCAGGAGAAGCTGAGCAGCGAGCTATTCAGGCCCACACGGGTCCAACTCTGCTATCTCCTGGGCCCCTGCTCCCTGCTCTGTTATGTAACGGAAGCTGATCAAAGCTAGTCCACAGTCACAGCTTAAAGCAAGAAGTGTGTGATTGTGTGATTGTGTGATTGTGTGTGATTGTGTGTGTGTGTGTGTGTGTGTGTGTGTGTGTGTGTGTGTGTCTGTGGGTGTGTGTGTATTTGTATGCAAATGTATGTGTTAATGTGAAGTGATTGTCTCAAACACTGTTTTCTCCTAGTTCCTCTATCTCTCTCCTACCACTAAAATCAAATCAAATTGTATTGGTCAAATACACATGGTTAGCAGTAGTTAATGCGAATGTAGTGAAATGCTTGTGCTTCTAGTTCTGACCATGCAGTAATATCTAACAAGTTATCTAACAATTTCACACAAACTACCTTATATACACAAGTGTAAAGGAATGAATAAGAATATATAAATATATGGATGAGCAATGGCCGAACGGCTTAGGCAAGATGCAGTAGATGGTATAGAGTACAGTATATACATATGAGATGAGTAATGTAAGGTATGTAAACATTATATAAAGTGGAATTGTTTAAAGTGACTAGTGATACATTTATTACATCCAATTTTCCCATTATTATAGAGGCTAGAGATTTGAGTCAGTATGTTGGCAGCAGCCACTCAATGTTAGTGATGGCTGTTTAATAACAGTCTGATGGCCTTAAGATAGAAGCTGTTTTTCAGTCTCTCGGTCCCAGCTTTGATACACCTGTACTGACCTCTCCTCCTGGATGATAGCGGGGTGAACAGGCAGTGGCTCGGGTGGATGTTGTCCTTGATGATCTTTTTGGCCTTCCTGTGACATCAGGTGGTGTAGGTGTCCTGGAGGGCAGGTAGTTTGCCCCCGGTGATGCGTTGTGCAGACCTCACTACCCTATGGAGAGACTTACGCTTGTGGGCTGAGCAGTTGCCGTACCAGGCAGTGATACAGCCCAACAGGATGCTCTCTATTGTGCATCTGTAAAAGTTTGGGTGTTTTTGGTGACATGCCAAATTTCTTCAGCATCCTGAAGCACTGTTGCGCCTTCTTCACCACTCTGAAGTGTGGGTGGACCATTTCAGTTTGTCCGTGATGTGTACGCCGATGAACTTAAAACTTTCCACCTTCTCCACTACTGTCCCGTCGATGTGGATACGATCATCTCTTTTGTTTTGTTGACATTGAGTGTGAGGTTATTTTCCTGACACCACACTCTGAGGGCCCTCACCTCCTCCTGTAGGCCGTCTCATCGTTGTTGGTAATCAAGCCTACCACTGTAGTGTCATCTGCAAACTTGATGATTGAGTTGGAGGCGTGCATGGCCACGCAGTCATGGGTGAACAGGGAGTACAGGAGAAGGCTGAGAAAGCAACCCCTGTGGGGCCACAGTGGTGAAGATCAGTGGGATGGAGATGTTTCCTACCCTCATCACCTGGGGGTGGCCCGTCAGAAAGTCCAGGACCCAGTTGCACAGGGCGGGGTCGAGATCCAGGGTCTCAAGCTTAGTGACGAGTTTGGAGAGTACTATGGTGTTAAATGCTGAGCTGTAATCTATGAACAGCATTCTTACATAGGTATTCCTCTTGTCCAGATGGGTTTGGGCAGTGTGCAGTGTGAATGCAATTGCGTCATCTGTGGACCTATTGGGGCGGTAAGCAAATTGGAGTGTGTCTAGGGTGTCAGGTAGAGTAGAGGTGATATGATCCTTGACTAGTCTCTCAAAGCATGACGGAAGTGAGTGCTGCAGGGCGATAGTCATTTAGCTCAGTTACCTTAACTTTCATGGGAACAGGAACAGTGGTGGCCCTCTTGAAGCATGTAGGAACAACAGACTGGGATAAGGATTGATTGAATAGGTCCGTAAACACACCAGCCAGCTGGTGGTTAGGGAGAGGAGAATCAGCGTATACATCAAAGTTGTTGTCTGAGGCTATCTGGAACGTATCCCAGTCCACGTGATCGAAGCAATCTTGAAGCGTGGAATCAGATTGGTCGGACCAGTGTTGAACAGACCTGATCACGGGCGTTTCCTGTTTTAGTTTCTGTCTATAGACTGGGAGTAACAACATGGAGTCGTGGTCAGATTTGGGTAGGGCTCTACTCTCTCTGAGGTGCTCCACTCTCTCTGAGGTGTTCAGGGTAGTGCTCCACTCTCTCTCTGAGGTGTTCAGGGTAGTGCTCCACTCTCTCTCTGAGGGGTTCAGGGTAGTGCTATACTCTCTCTGAAGGGTTCAGGGTAGTTCTCTACTCTCTCTCTCTGAGGGGTTCAGGGAAGTGCTCTACTCTCTCTCTGAGGGGTTTAGGGTAGTGCTCTACTCTCTCTCTGAGGGGTTCAGGGTAGTGCTTTACTCTCTCTCTGAGGGGTTTAGGGTAGTGCTCTACTCTCTCTCTTAGGGGTTTAGGGTAGTGCTCTACTCTTTTCAGTGTGTGTGCATAGTTCTCTACTCTCTACTCTGAAAGACAAGAAGCTATACCAAAGGGCCAAACTGACTGAATAACATAGTGTTGAATGAGTCAGTTCAAAGCTTTTTGAAACAACAGGACTTGAATGAGCCAATCTCCTAAGTGGCAGGGCTGTGGTGACATACACACTCTCACTAGGATGTCAAAACACTGTTGAAAGCCCATTATCACCTCTTCATATAATGGCTCATCTTAAAAGACAGGTAGGAAACTGAGATGTTTATTGAGGTGAAATCACCAATAAGCTCTCATAGTCTCAAGTCAGAATTGAACGTTCATCCATGTTTCTCAATTATCAATATGTCTAGTAAGACGAGGGGTGCTGATGTGTATTTGTCAATAACAGCTGGTGTGGGTTGTCTAATATTACAGAAGTCTCGAGGTATTTCTCGCATTAGGTGGAGTACCTCATGAAAAGCTGTAGATCACACTATCTACAAGACAGTTCTTGTCTATATTTTTTGTAGCCGTCTATTTTCCACTGCAAACTGATCCTGGCACTAAGACCGTACTCAACGAGCTGTATAAGGCATTACGCAAACAAGAAAATGCTTATCCAGAAGCGGCGCTCCTAGTGGCCGAGGACTTTAATGCAAGCAAACTTAAATCCGTTTTACCTAATTTCTACCAGCATATCACGTGCAACCAGAGGAAAAAAAACTCTAGACCACTTTACTCCACACACAGAGACATATACAAAGCTCTCCCTCTCCATCCATTTGGCAAATCTGACCATAACTCTATCCCCCTGATTCCTGCTTTCATGCAAAAACTAAAGCAGAAGTACCAGTGACTCGCTCAATATGAAAGTGGTCAGATGCTACACTACAGGACTGTTTTGCCAGCACAGACTGGAATATGTTCTGGTACTCATCCAATGGCATTGAGGAGCATATCACCTCAGTCACCAACTTCATCAATAGGTGCATCGACGACGTCGTCCCCAGAGTGACCGTACGTACATATCCCAACCAGAAGCCATGGATTACAGGCAACATCCGCTCCGAGTGAAAGGCTAGAGCTGCCGCTTTCAAGGAGCAGGACACTAATCCGGACACTTATAGGAAATCCCGCTATGCCCTCAGACAAACCATCAAACAGGGAAAGTATCAATACAGGACTAAGATTGAATCCTACTACACCGGCTCTGATGCTCATCGGATGTGGCAGGGCTTGCACACTATTATGGACTACAAAGGGAAACCCAGCCATGACTTACCCAGTGAAGTGAGCCTACCAGAGGGGCTAAATGCCTTTTATGCTCGCTTTGAAGCAAGCAGCACTGAAGCATGCATGAGAGCACCAGCTGTTCTGGACGACTGTGTGATCACGCTCTCGATAGCCGATGTTAGCAAGACCTTTAAAACCTCTTTGGGCTAGGTGGGATGCTAGCGTCCCACGCTAGCCAACATCCAGTGAAATTGCAGAGCATGAAATACAAAATACAAAATCAGCCTCTCTGGGCTAGGTGGCACCAAATCGTCCCACCTACGTAACAGCCAGTTGAATCCTGTGGCGCGATTTTCAAATACCTTTTAAAATCAATTTTTATGACATTTTTCTCGTAGAAAAGCGATAATATTCCGACAGGGAATCTCCTTTTCGGCAAACAGAGGAAAAAATCCCAAAGGCGGGGGCGGTCGGGGTCACGCGCATAAGCCCAGTGTCCCTTGATCGGCCACTTGAGAAAGGCGATAATGTGTTTCAGCCTGGGGCTGGAATGACGACGTTCTGTTTTTTCCCGGGCTCTGAGCGCCTATGGACGACGTGGGAAGTGTCACATTAGAGCAGAGATCCTTAGTAAATGATAGAGATGGAAAAGAAGTTCAAGAAATGGTCAGACAGGCCACTTCCTGTAAAGGAATCTCTCAGGTTTTGACCTGCCATTTGAGTTCTGTTATACTCACAGACACCATTCAAACAGTTTTAGAAAATGTAGGGTGTTTTCTATCCATATGTAATAAGTATATGCATATTCTAGTTACTGGGTAGGAGTTGTAACCAGATTAAATCGGGTATGTTTTTTATCCAGCCGTGTCAATACTGCCCCCTAGCCCTAACAGGTTAACAGAACTCATTTGGCAGGCAAAAATGTGAGAAGGTTTCATTCAGGAAGTGGCCTGTCTGACAAGGTGTCGTTCTTCTTGTCTCTGTTTATTGAAGAGTGAGGATCTTAGCTGTCCCGTGACACTTCCTACGGCTGCCATAGGGTCTCAGAAGGCGGTAAAAAGCTGAAT
Source organism: Salmo salar (assembly GCF_965601325.2). NCBI lineage: Eukaryota > Metazoa > Chordata > Actinopteri > Salmoniformes > Salmonidae > Salmo > Salmo salar. The sequence goes on from NC_138310.1 coordinate 84,215,863, forward strand.
CGTGGCTTTGCAGGCTCTGGCTGAAAAAAAGTAGCGCGTTTGGGTAGTGGCTGGTTACAGTACTGTGAGACTCAGGCTCGTGCCCGCGTCGACCGAAAGCTTTGTTTACTTTCCTCTGTTTAGCTAAATGGACATTCCCGATCGGAATATTATCGCTTTTTTACGAGAAAAATGGCATAAAAATTGATTTTAAACAGCGGTTGACATGCTTCGCAGTACGGTAATGGAATATTTAGATTTTTTTTGTCACGAATTGCGCCATGCGCGCGACCCTGATTTACCATTTCAGATAGTGTCTGGGACGCAGGGCTTGCACCGCAATTGCATAAAGGAGTTCTGTATCTATAATTCTTAAAATAATTGTTATGTATTTTGGGAACGTTTATCATGAGTAATTTAGTAAATTCACCGGAAGTTTGCGGTGGGTATGCTAGTTCTGAACATCACATGCTAACGTAAAAAGCTGGTTTTTGATATAAATATGAACTTGATTGAACAAAACATGCATGTATTGTATAACATAATGTCCTAGGCGTGTCATCTGATGAAGATCATCAAAGGTTAGTGCAGCATTTAGCTGTGGTTTGGGTTTATGTGACATTATATGCTAGCTTGAAAAATGGGTGTCTGATTATTTCTGGCTGGGTACTCTGCTGACATAATCTAATGTTTTGCTTTCGTTGTAAAGCCTTTTTGAAATCGGACAGTGTGGTTAGATTAACGAGAGTTTTGTCTTTAAAATGGTGTAAAATAGTCAAATGTTTGAGAAATTGAAGTTATAGCATTTTTGAGGTATTTGTATTTCGCGCCACATGATTCCACTGGCTGTTGACTAGGGTGGGACGCTAGCCCAGGGAAGTTAAGAGCTTCTACCATCCAAAGGATAAAGACTGCTGAACAACTAATTAAATGGCCACCTGTTGCTGTAGATTGAAACACCACCTGACAGAAGAGACGGAGACACCACCAGACATTTATTTTTTACATTTTAGTCATTTTAGCAGACACACTTATCCAGAGCGACTTACAGTAGTGAATGCATACATTTCATACAATTTTTTCCCGTACTGGTCCCCCATGGGAATCGAACCCACAACCCTGGCGTTGCAAACACCATGCTCTACCAACTTAGCCACACGGGACCACATAGGAGACAGAGTCACCACTTGACAGAGGAGACAGTCACCACCTGACATATGAAACAGACACACCACCTGACATATGAAACAGACACACCACCTGACAGAGGATACAGAGTCACCACCTGACAGAGGAGACAGAGTCACCACCTGACATAGGAGACAGTCACCACCTGACATAGGAGACAGTCACCACCTGACATAGCAGACAGAGTCACCACCTGACATAGGAGACAGACACATCACCTGACATAGGAGGCAGAGACACAGAGAGAAAGAGGGGGAGAGAGAGTTGAAAACTCCTTAAATTAGAAGAGCTCTCATTACAGCATGAAAAAGAATCACTAAGCCTCCCCTTCCCTTTCCCCTCCCCTTCCCCTCCCTTCCGTTTTGATTCAGCCAGGTGCAGGAGTTATAAGTGTGAACAACACAGTATAATACCTCTCAATATAATTATTCACTGTTTAGATCCCTTTTGGTATGCTTTTTAACAATTATGGTTGTACAGCCCTGGTACATCTATCTGAAGCACAAAGCAACACAATGGAAATCTAATTAGAAATGCTGAGACTGTATCGTTCTCATTTTCCACTCTTTCCACTGGGTTTTATTTTCTGCAGCTTTCCAGGTGTATGTGTGTGTGTGTTTGCCCATGCATGCGTGACTGTGTGTGTGTTTGCCCATGCATGCGTGACTGTGTGTGTGTGTGTGCATGTTCGCGCTCACCCTTGCTTGTGTGTGAGACATTATTATTTGCCCGTGTGCGTTCTGTGTGTATGTGTGCTGGTGTGTGCACTTAATGTTTTTCGGCTTGCCAAGTGTGAGTGGGAGCACACTGAAAGAAAGCTGCCTTAGTAATTACTGTGTCGTTAGTTTCTGTTTCCAGCTCTTCTCTCCCCTCCTGCTGACAATCTTACAGCATCATAATTATAATGTCTAAACTCAGCCATCCCTGACAGGCTCTTCCTCCTCTATTTTATACTCTCTGTCTCTTCCTCCACCTCTTTTCCCTCGCTACTCACACCTCGGTCAGTCTGCCAATGCACTTGTTGTATAGGCTCTTACTCCTGAATTTTCTAGAGAGAGAAAGAGAGAGTGAGATAGAGAGAAAGAAAAAAAGAGAGTGAGAGAGAGAGGAGAGAAAAAGAGAGAGAGAGAGAGCGAGAGAGAGAGAGAGAGAGAGGGGTGTTGTGTTTTGTTTTTCCTGGTTTGCTGTTTTCATCTTGTGTTGTGGGAGTCTGTTTCATCACGCTGGGGAGCAAAGACAGACGGTAGGTGTGAGGGGTTGTCACCAGCTGTATTAGCTGTACACACACGTACGCACACATGTACACACATACGCACACAGACACACACGCACACTCACATACACACACACACAGTCGCATTCACACACACACACACACACACACACACACACACACACACACACACACACACACACACACACACACACACACACAGTTGCATACAAATACTTTGCACTGCACCAATGTCTCTTGTGATGACAAGCACCATAAAGTCAACCAATGAATGCTTCAAATTGGTACAGTTTCCCCTCTGCTCTCCACTGCAGTGGCTATTTTGTGGAGAGCATTCTACAAAATGGATGCCATGCATCATTGGTATAAGTGGGTGCTCCTCATTGATAGTGGATGAGGTAAGTTGGTAAGTTACCTAAACTTAAATTTAAACAAAAGAAAAAACACAAGTCAAAAGTATTCCATTTTCATGACAACCCTCACAAGAGGCTGAGGTGCATCTGGTAAACCTGTCTGATAACTTAATCCGGTCTTCATAGTTTCCCCCCAAAAAACAGAATAGTTATTGAAGTTTATTGTAATGTATACATGCGGATCTACAAAAGAAGTGGAATACTAACTCACCTTAACAACATCTATCCACTTTTAGAGATGTATCACGACTTCCACCGAAGTTGGCTCCTCTCCTTGTTCGGGCGGCGTTCGGCGGTCGATGTCACTGGCCTTCTAGCCATCGCCGCTCCATTTTTCATTGTTCCATTTGTTTTGTCTTGTTCCCCGCACACCTGGTTTACATTCCCTAATCACATTGTACATATATATTCCTCTGTTACCCCCATGTCCTTGGGAGGAATTGTTTTTGTTACATGTTCAGTGTGCCGCGCCAGGCTGGTTATTTCCCCCCTGGGTATTCTTGTGTAACCCATAGGAGGTTGGATTATTACGTTTGTTTTGTGACGCTATTTTGCTCATTTCTCTTTTGCTTTTTGGCTGGAGGTTTGACGCTGCTGCGTCCGTTTGTTGTGCTTCTGCCCAAATAAAGAGTGCGCCTGATCACTACTCTCTGCTCTCCTGCACCTGACTTTAACACCAGTAGCGCATACGCTGACAAGATATGAAAACATCAGAGAAACCTATCTAATTCAGTTTCATCAGAGTCCCACAGAACGTTGTTTCATCTTCCAAATTGAGGTACAACAAGCATCAGAGCATTTGGGAGCAGTTTATTTTGGGCTGCCAGCAAATACTAGCTTGGAGACGGTGAAATAGTTGGTGGTGTTTCACCGGCACTGAACTTTGGATAGCTGCCTTTTGATTGACAGGGTTATAATTATCCATAATAGGGGAAGTGGAATTAGGGCTGTGGCGGTCATGAAATTTTGTCACACGGTTATTGTCTTGCAAGTGACTGCCGGACTCAATATAATTGACCAATAATTACCATAAACGTCGTAGACTTTGTGAATCTGCACAAACCAGAGACTTACTCATTCCGTAGCACACAAATTTATCTGATTATTACTAACACACTAAATGCTAACATAGGATACACACACACACACACACACACACACATACACACGGTATAGGCTATTTATTAGAAACTTAATACAACGACGACAAGTTCCTAGTGGACTAACACAATATGACACTTGTTACACAATATGGAGAGTTAAAGAGAGAGAGAAAGCGAGAATGAAAGAGAAGCAACATTTGGAAACATTAGGGAACTATGCTCACAATAAGCCTATTACCTTGCCCTGAATATCCGCTCTTATGGGTAAGAAGTAATGCATGTATTTACGTGTTGAAAGTCTTCATTGGGTATCTCTGTTGGGCCCAGGCCTTCGTGGGCAGGGTTCCGCTTGGTGAGGAGGGTTTGATTGGGCCTTCTTATTTTGGATGGCCTTCTCCTTCGTTTTCGGTGTAAGTCTCTAATTGTCCACAATGTCCTTCTTCTTAGTTGTCTGTTTACTTGCCCTTGTTCTGGAAGAGTGGTCTCCTGAGGACGGCTAATCAGCCGCGTCGATGATCCCAGAGTGGTGATGAGAGCAATGATGATTTGAAGAGAATAACCGGATGGTCCTACTTAAATTCAGCTTCTTAGATACAGCTACAAAACTGTAGCATTGGATTGTTAGAGGTTCTTTTGTTTTCTTCAACCTCATGCCACTTTCGGGTTGTGACTGTCGTAGACCTCGCTGCATCGTGTGGTCCTTCTAGTCTGATATGTTAATTCTTAAATCAAACTTATACCCTTGGGTAAAAAGAGGTGTTTACGTCACGCTGACATGCTCTCTGGGCTCCATGGGGCGTGTCTAGTTACGAGGGAAGGCATCATAATTACTGTGATCTCGTTAGAAAACTAAAATCACCAAAACATTCTCTTTATTCTTGATATTTTCTACACAACGTAAAGAATGTAAACCTTCTATACACAACTTAAACGCTCTTCAAGCTACAATGTTATCATTTTTATAACGTACAATGTACAACGTCTTTATAACATTTGTAATGACATACCAAAATAGATGTTAATTTTCTTTATTCCATCTCTCATCATTCCCAACATTCGGATGTTGAAATATACTGTCCCAGTGTCCATTATTTGATGTTGAAGTTTTGGGCGGCAAACTCTTCTGTAACAGAAAGACATTCTATCACCCAAACTAGAAACCAGAAAGGAGTCGGTCTGCTGCATTATAATTTATGATCAACGTGAGTTGTCATAAAACTCCCACATCAATCCCTCCCCCACCTCTGCTGGTGAGAAGCCTCTATATAACCTGATCCTGGGATCCTCACAGGAGAGGCATGACAACAGTGTGGTTTTATTGTAAGAAGAATATAATTTAACTTACCTTAATGAAATGGAAATGATATTTTTCAGTTTCCGGATGAAATGGATAAAATAAAGCAGTTAGGTTCAGCGTAAAAGTGATAATTTGAAACAAGTCCTATACGCTATATTTAGATTTATTTGGCATCTTTAGTTGTGAAACCCTGAGAATGTCTTAGAATTCAAACCATACTGTCACAACGTCCACAGAAGGTGGCGCCTCTCCTCGGTCGGGCGGTGCTCGGCGGTCGTCGTCGCCGGCCTACTAGCTGCCACCGATCTGTGTTTCAGTGTCTGTTAGTTATGTCTGTTTTTTGATTGCACCTGTTTCGTGTTTGTCATTAGTGGGGGGGTATTTAGTCTGTCTGTGTTTAGTTAGGATTCGTGCGGAATTGTTCTTTGTTACGTGTGGTAGAGGTGGTGTTGGTTTTATGTCGTTGGTTTACTCCTTATTGTCTAGGCATTAGGGTTGCCGGGCTGCGCCCCGTCTGCTTTTTTTGAGCGGAGCTTCCTTTAGTCTTTTGACTGTTGTGCTCCCAGCCTTATATGGATTTTGCCATTGGATTTATTAAATCACGTTTGTTCCAACGGACCTCAGTCTCCTGCGCTTGCCTCACCCTTAAACTGTTCTATCCGCCCGTGACAGAATCCTGCACCACAATATGGAGTCAGCAGGGACCGAGTCGGGAGTTCGATGGGACGGCCGCTGGGTGCAAGGGGTTTTTGCTCCAGTTGGACCTGTACCTGGTGACCATCCGGCCCTCTCCCTCCGATGAAGAGAGGGTGAGTGTCCTCGTCTCGTGCCTCACGGGTAGAGAGCTGGAATGGGCCAACGCCGTCTGGGAGGGCCCAGACTCGGCTAAGGACAACTACCCAGAGTTCGCTCGCCGCTTCCGGGCGGTATTCAATCATCCCCCGGAGGGCAAGGCGGCGGGCGAGCGATTATTTCATCTGAGGCAGGAGACGAGGAACGCTCAGGACTTTGCCCTGGAGTTCCGGACTCTAGCCACCGGATTGAGGTGGAATGAGCGGGCCCTGATTGACCACTACAGGTGTAGTCTACGTGAGGACATCCGCCGGGAGCTGGCTTGCCGGGACCATACCACCACCCTGGACCAGTTGATTGATTTGTCCATCAGGCTGGACAACCTGCTGGCTGCCCGGGGACGTTCCGATCGGGGCCTATTCATTCCACCTCCCATCCCTCCTGCTCCAACGCCCATGGAACTAGGAGGGACTGCTGCTTGGAGGACCGGAGGGGGGGGCCTCTCCTGCACCCACTGTGGCCGTAGAGGACACACTGCGGACCGGTGCTGGAGAGGTTCTCCCGGGAATTCAGATGGCAGGCAGAGCACCACATCGACCCCCCAGGTGAGTCAGCACCAGCCACACCCAGAGCCCCCTGTCGACCACATGTACGTCTCTGTTTTTTTCCCTGAGTTTTCCCCTCACTCCCAGTATAAGGCGGTAGTCGATTCAGGCGCAGCTGGGAGTTTTATGGACCGTAGTGTTGCGGATAAGTTAGGGATTCCCCTGGTTAAACTGGACCAACCCTTCTCCGTGCACGCTTTAGATAGTCAACCACTAGGGTCTGGCCAAGTGAGGGAGGTAACCGTGACACTGGTCATGGTGACGCAGGGGGGTCATGAGGAACGTATTAGCCTGTTCCTTATTGATTCCCCGGCATTTCCGGTGGTGCTGGGACTTCCCTGGCTAGCCTCTCACAACCCTCAGATTTCATGGGGGCAGAGGGCTCTTAAGGGGTGGTCGAGGGAGTGCTCAGGTAGGTGTATAGGAGTTTCCATCGGTGCAACCACGGTGGAGAGTCCAGACCAAGTCTCTACTGTACACATTCCCTCTGAATATGCCGATTTGGCTATCGCCTTCAGTAAAACGAAGGCGACTCAATTACCACCCCATCGACAGGGGGATTGTGTGATAAACCTCCAGGCTGGCGCGGCCCTTCCTAAAAGTCACGTGTATCCTCTGTCGCAGGAGGAGACGGTGGCTATGGAGTCATCCGTCACTGAGTCCTTGAGACAGGGATACATTCGGCCATCTAAATCACCCGTCTCCTCGAGTTTCTTTTTTGTGAAGAAGAAGGGGGAGGCCTGCGCCCGTGCATTGACTATAGAGGTCTAAATTCTATCACAGTGGGGTTCAGTTACCCACTACCTCTCATTGCTACGGCCGTGGAGTCATTTCACGGGGCGCGGTTCTTCACCAAACTAGATCTCAGGAGCGCGTATAACCTGGTGCGTATCCGAGATGGAGACGAGTGGAAAACCGCATTTAGTACCACATCTGGCCATTATGAGTACCTCGTCATGCCGTATGGGTTAAAAAATGCTCCCGCCTTTTTCCAATCCTTTGTGGACGAGGTTCTCAGAGATATGCTCGGACAGGGTGTGGTGGTGTACATCGATGACATCTTGATCTACTCCGCCACACGCGCCGCGCATGTGGCTCTGGTGCGTAAAGTGCTTGGGCGGCTGCTGGAGCATAACCTATACGTTAAGGCTGAGAAATGTGAGTTCTCCAAACAAGCCGTCTCTTTTCTGGGATATCGCATTTCCACCACAGGGGTGGTGATGGAAGATGACCGCGTTACGGCTGTGCGTAATTGGCCGACCCCTACCACGGTGAAGGAGGTGCAGCGGTTCTTGGGGTTCGCCAATTATTACCGGAGGTTTATCCGGGGTTTTGGTCAGGTGGCAGCTCCCATTACCTCACTGATGAAGGGGGGTCCGGTGCGATTGCGGTGGTCGGCAGAGGTGGACAGAGCCTTCCGTCGTCTGAAGGTTCTGTTTACCGACGCTCCGGTGCTGGCGCATCCGGATCCCTCTTTGCCATTCATAGTGGAGGTGGACGCGTCCGAGGCTGGGGTAGGAGCTGTTCTTTCGCAGCGTTCGGGCGCTCCTCCGAAGCTCCGCCCCTGCGCATTCTTTTCTAAGAAGCTGAGCCCGGTGGAGCGCAACTATGATGTGGGGGACAGCGAGTTGTTAGCCGTGGTCAAGGCTTTGACAGTGTGAAGACATTGGCTTGAGGGGGCACGTCACCCTTTTCTCATCTGGACCGACCACCGTAACCTGGAGTACATCCGGACAGCGAGGAGACTTAACCTCTTGGGGCTAGGTGGGACGCTAGCGTGCCACCCGTGGTGCACTCCATCAACAGCAGGTGCATTTCAAGAGCGGCAAATTTGAATCCAAATAAATGTCAAAATTCAAATTTTTCAAAAATACAACTATGTTACACCATTTGAAAGATAAACATCTCCTTAATCTAACCACGTTTTACGATTTCAAAAAGGTTTTACGGCGAAAGCATAAATTTAGAGTATGTTAGGACAGTACATTTACAAGAGTTGTGTGTAATGTTTTGTCAAGTCAAAGACAGGGTCACCAAAACCATAAAACCAGCTAAAATGATACACTAACCTTTTACAATCTCCATCAGATGACACTCCTAGGACATTATGTTAGACAATGCATGCATTTTTAGTTCTATCAAGTTCATATTTATATACAAAAACAGCGTTTTACTATGGCATTGATGTTGAGGAAATCGTTTCCCTCCAATAACCGGCAGTCAAGTCAGCGTCACAAATTAAATAATTAAAATTAGAAAACATTGGTAAAATATTATATTGTCATTTAAAGAATTATAGATTTACATCTTTTGAACGCAATCAACTTGCCAGATTTAAAAATAACCTTACTGGGAAATCACACTTTGCAATAATCTGAGCACTGTGCCCAGAAAAATACGCGTTGCGATACAGACTAGACGTCATGTTGGGGAGATCTAAAATCGAAAATACTATGTAAATAATCCATTACCTTTGATTCTCTTCATCAGATGTCACTTCCAGGTATCACAGGTCCATAACGAATGTAGTTTTGTTCAAAAAAGCTCATCATTTATGTCCAAAAATCTCCGTCTCGTTAGCACATGATGTAAGCCAGCCGGACTTCTCGTCATGAACGAGGGGAAAAAATATATTTCCGTTCGTTCAAACATGTCAAACGTTGTATAGCATAAATCATTAGGGCCTTTTTTAACCAGAACATGAATAATATTCAAGGTGGACGAATGCATAGCCTTTTATAACGTATTGGAACGAGGGTACCCAACATGAAGTAGCGCGCCAGGTGTCTAATGGGACATCACCGTTCCATGGCTCTTGTTCGGTCAGATCTCCCTCCAGAAGACTCAAAACACTTTGTAAAGGCTGGTGACATCTAGTGGAAGCAATAGGAAGTGCCAAAATATTCCTAAACCCCTGTGTTTTTCAATGGGATAGGTTTAAACTCAATACAACACATCAGGTATCCACTTCCTGTCAGAAAATGTCTCAGGGTTTTGCCTGCCAAATGAGTTCTGTTATACTCACAGACACCATTCAAACAGTTTTGGAAACTTTAGAGTGTTTTCTATCCATATATAATAAGTATATGCATATTCTAGTTACTGGGTAGGATTAGTAACCAGATTAAATCGGGTACATTTTTTTTATCCAGACGTGCAAATGCTGCCCCCTAGACCCAACAGGTTAACTTCTTACATCTAGACGTTACGCTAGCGGAACACCTGCTCCAATATCCAATGATAGGCGTGGCGCGAATGACAAATTCCTCAAAAATACAAAAACTTCAATTTTTCAAACATATGACTATTTCACAGCATTTTAAAGACAAGACTCTCCTTTATCTAACCACACTGTCCGATTTCAAAAAGGCTTTACAGCGAAAGCAAAACATTAGATTATGTCAGCAGAGTGCCCAGCCAGAAATAATCACACAGCCATTTTTCAAGCTAGCATATAATGTCACAAAACCCAGAAGACAGCTAAATGCAGCACTAACCTTTGATGATCTTCATCAGATGACACACCTAGGACATTATTTTATACAATACATGCATGTTTTGTTCAATCAAGTTCATATTTATATCAAAAAACAGCTTTTTACATTAGCATGTGACGTTCAGAACTAGCATACCCCCCGCAAACTTCCGGGGAATTTACTAACAATTTACTAAATTACTCACGATAAACGTTCACAAAAAGCATAACAATTATTTTAAGAATTATAGATACAGAACTCCTCTATGCACTCGATATGTCCGATTTTAAAATAGCTTTTTGGTGAAAGCACATTTTGCAATATTCTAAGTATAAAGCCCAGCCATCGCGGGCTAGCTATTTAGACAGCCGGCAAGTTTAGCCTTCACCAAAATCAGATTTACTATTATAAAAGTTTGATTACCTTTTGTTGTCTTCGTCAGAATGCACTCCCAGGACGTCTACTTCAATAACAAATGTTGGTTTGGTCCAAAATAATCCATCGTTATATCCGAATAGCGGCGTTTTGTTCGTGCGTTCCAGAAACTATCCGAAATGGTAAATCAGGGTCGTGCGCATGGCGCAATTTGTGACAAAAAAAAATCTAAATATTCCATTACCGTACTTCGAAGCATGTCAACCGCTGTTTAAAATCAATTTTTATGCAATTTATCTCGTAAAAAAGCGATAATATTCCGACCGGGAATCTCCTTTTCGGCAAACAGAGGAAAAATCACAAAGACGGGGGTGGCCAGGGCACGCGCCTAAGCCCACAGTCCCTTGATCGGCCACTTGACAAAGGCGATAATGTGTTTCAGCCTGCGGCTGGGATGACGACATTCAGGTTTTTCCCGGGCTCTGAGCGCCCATGGAAGACGTAGGAAGTGTCACGTTAGAGCAGAGATCCTTTGTAAAAGATAGAGATGGCAAAGAAGTTCAAGAAATGGTCAGACAGGCCACTTCCTGTAAAGGAATCTCTCAGGTTTTGACCTGCCATTTGAGTTCTGTTATACTCACAGACACCATTCAAACAGTTTTAGAAACTTTGGAGTGTTTTCTATCCAAAGCCAATAATTATATGCATATTCTAGTTACTGGGCAGGAGTAGTAACCAGATTAAATCGGGTACGTTTTTTATCCAGCCGTGAAAATACTGCCCCTAGCCATAACAGGTTAATCCTCGTCAAGCCAGGTGGGCCATGTTCTTTATGAGGTTTCAGTTTACCCTTTCCTACATTCCGGGTTCTCGGAACCGGAAGGCCGACGCACTGTCACGTCTCTACGACACCGAGGAGCGGACCATCGATCCCACTCCCATACTCCCTGCTTCCTGTCTAGTGGCACCGGTGGTATGGGAGGTGGATGCGGACATCGAGCGGGCGGGTCGGTCAGAACCCACTCCACCTCAATGTCCCGCCGGTCTGAAGTTCGTTCCGCTGGGTGTTCGCTATCGCTTGATCCGATGGGCCCACACTCTACCCTCCTCGGGTCACCCTGGGGTGGAACGGACAGTGCGAGGCCTGAAGGGGAAGTACTGGTGGCCCACCTTGGTTGAGGATGTAAGACACTATGTCTCTTCCTGTTCGGTGTGCGCCCGGTGCAAGGCTCCTAGGCACCTGCCTCGCGGGAAATTACAGCCCCACCCTGTTCCGCAGCAACCTTGGTCTCACCTCTCGGTGGATTTCCTTACGGATCTCCCGCCATCTCAGGGGAACGCTACGATCCTGGTTGTTGTGGATCGGTTCTCTAAGTCCTGCCGTCTGCTTCCATTGCCCGGTCTTCCTACGGCCCTACAGACCGCGGAGGCCCTATTCACCCACGTCTTCCGGCACTACGGGGTGCCCGAGGACATCGTATCTGATCGGGGTCCCCAGTTTACGTCCAGGGTGTGGAGGTCGTTTATGGAGAGGCTGGGGGTCTCGGTCAGCCTGACCTCGGGTTTCCACCCCGAGAGTAATGGGCAGGTAGAGCGCATTAACCAGGATGTAGGCAGGTTTCTGCGGTCGTATTGCCAGGACCGGCCAGGGGAGTGGGCGCGGTTCGTGCCCTGGGCCGAGATGGCCCAGAACTCTCAGCGCCACTCCTCTACTAACCTGTCACCCTTCCAGGTCGTGTTGGGTTATCAGCCGGTCCTGGTGCCATGGCAACAGAGCCAGACAGAGGCTCCTGCGGTGGAGGAATGGGTCCAGCGCTCTAGGGAGACCTGGTGTGCTGTCCAGGAGTGTATAAAGAGGGCTGGAGAACAACACAAGGAGAGCGCTGACCGCCACCGCAGTGAGGCCCCTGTGTTTAACCCAGGGGATAGAGTCTGGCTCTCGACCCGGAACCTGCCCCTCCTTCTGCCCTGCCGGAAGCTGGGTCAGCGATTTGTGGGGCCATTCAAAGTCCTGAGGAGAATAAACGAGGTGTGTTATAGGTTACAACTTCCTACATATTACCGTATTAACCCCTCGTTTCATGTGTCTCTCCTCAGGCCGGTGGTAGCTGGTCCGCTGCAGGACGCTGAGGTGCGGAAGGTCCCCCCGGCCCCCCTGGACATCGGAGGGGCCCCGGCGTACACAGTCCGGGCCATCTTGGACTCCCGATGTCGGGTGGGGAGCCTGCAGTACCTCGTGGACTGGGAGGGGTACTGTCTGGAGGAGAGGTGCTGGGTCCCGGCGAGGGACATTCTGGATCCAGCCATGTTGCGGAATTTCCACAGCCTCCGCCCGGATCGCCCAGCGACTCGCCCTCCGGGTCGTCCCCGAGGCCGGCGTCGGCGCGCTGCCGGACCCGCGCGTCAGGGGAGGCGTACTGTCACAACGTCCACAGAAGGTGGCGCCTCTCCTCGGTCGGGCGGTGCTCGGCGGTCGTCATCGCCGGCCTACTAGCTGCCACCGATCTGTGTTTCAAGTGTCTGTTAGTTATGTCTGTTTTTTGATTGCACCTGTTTCGTGTTTGTCATTAGTGGGGGGGTATTTAGTCTGTCTGTGTTTAGTTAGGATTCGTGCGGGATTGTTCTTTGTTACGTGTGGTAGAGGTGGTGTTGGTTTTATGTCGTTGGTTTATTACTTATTGTTTAGGCATTAGGGTTGCCGGGCTGCGCCCCGTCTGCCTTTTTTGAGCGGAGCTTCCTTTAGTCTTTTGACTGTTGTGCTCCCAGCCTTATATGGATTTTGCCATTGGATTTATTAAATCACGTTTGTTCCAACGGACCTCAGTCTCCTGCGCTTGACTCACCCTTAAACTGTTCTATCCGCCCGTGACACATACACTATATGGGCTGCATGATACAGTGTTTCCTCCTTGCACAAAGGAGTTCTGTATCTATAATTCTTAAAATAATTGTTATGTTTTTTGTGAACGTTTATCGTGAGTAATTTAGTAAATTCACCGGAGGTTTGCAAGGGGTATGCTAGTTCTGAACGTCACATGCTAATGTGAAAAGCTGTTTTTTTATATAAATATGAACTTGATTGAACAAAACATGCATGTATTGTATAACATAATGTCCTAGGGTTGTCATCTGATAAGAGCATCTGCTAAATGACTTAAATGTAAATGTAAATGCATTTAGCTGTGGTTTGGGTTTATGTGACATTATATGCTAGCTTGAAAAATGGGTGTCTGATTATTTCTGGCTGGGTACTCTGCTGACATAATCTAATGTTTTGCTTTCGTTGTAAAGCCTTTTTGAAATCGGACAGTGTGGTTAGATTAACGAGAGTCTTGTCTTTAAAATGGTGTAAAATAGTCATATGTTTGAGAAATTGAAGTAATAGCATTTTTGAGGTATTTGACAATCGCGCCATGGGATTACACTGGCTGTTGCGTAGGTGGGACGATTTCGTCCCGCCTAGCCCAGAGAGGTTAAAATAGCTTTTCGGCGAAAGCACATTTGCTATATTCTGAGTACATAGCCCGGGCATCACGGCTAGCTAATTTGACACCCACCAAGTTTGACCCTCACCAAACTCAGATTTACTATAAGAAAAATTGGTTTACCTTTGCTGTTCTTCATCAGAATGCACTCCCAGGACTTCTACTTCAACAACAAATGTTGTTTTGGTTCCAAATAATCCATAGTTATATCCAAATAGCTCCGTTTTGTTCGTGCGTTCAGGTCAGTATCCGAAGGGTGACGCACGAGTGCTTTTCGTGACAAAAAAATTCAAAATATTCCATTACCGTACTTCGAAGCATGTCAAACGCTGTTTAAAGTTTTTCTCGTAAAATAGAGATAATATTCCAACCGGGCGACGTTGTATTCATTCAAAGGCTGAAAGAAAAAAATTGAGAATTCACATGAATGCGCATCTCCAGGGTCACTGTTCTCAGCCTGACCACTCACAAAATCTCCTGCTGTTTTTCGCCCAGAGACAGGAGACACGTCATTCCACTTTCTGGCCCCTTCTGAGAGCCAATGAAAGCCTTAGAAAATGTCACGTTACAGCAGAGATGCTGTATTTTCGATAGAGATGCCACAGAAGGAGAACAAATTGTCAGACAGGGCACATCCTGTATGGAATCTTCTCAGGTTTTGGCCTGCCATATGAGTTCTGTTATACTCACAGACACCATTCAAACAGGTTTAGAAACTTTAGAGTGTTTTCTATCTAAATCTACTAATTATATGCATATTCTAATTTCTGGGCAAGAGTAGTAATCAGTTTAAATCGGGTACGTTTTTTATCCAGCCGTGCAAATACTGCCCCCCAGGTTAAAATAGCTTTACGGAGAAAGCACATTCAGTATTCTGAGTACATAGCTCAGCCATCACGGTGAGCTATACAGACACCCTCCAAGTTCGGGGCAACCTTAACTCAGAATTGGTATTAGAAATATTCTCTTACCTTTGCTGATCTTCGTCAGAATGCACTCCCAGGATTGCTACTTCCACAATAAATGTTGTTTTTGTTCCAAATAATACATATTTATGTCCAAGTACCTCCGTTTTGTTCGTGCGTACAGATCACTTATCCAAAGGCATAACGCTCGAGTGCGGAACCAGAGACGAAAAGTCAAAATGTTCCATTACCGTACTTAGAAGCATGTCAAACGCTGTTGAAAATCAATCTTTATGGTATTATTAACGTAAAATTGAGATAATATTCCAACCGGACAATAGCGTATTCATTCAAGGAGAAAAAGAAGGAACAGCGTGCTCGTGTGACCGCGCATATACAATCTCTTTGTTGCCAGGCTGTCCACTCAGAAACTGAGCTCCTATTATCTGCCCAGTGACAGGAGAATGCTCAAACGACTCTCTGAAGGCTTTAGACAGCCAATGGAAGCCTTAGGAAGTGCATTGTAACCCCACGGATACTGTAGTTTAGAAAGGACTAGAAAGAAGAACTACAATTCTCAGATCATCCACTTCCTGGTTGACTTTTTCTCAGGTTTTTGTCTGCCATATGAGTTCTGTTATACTCACAGACACCATTAAAACAGTTTTAGAAATTTCAGAGTGTTTTCTATCCAAAGCTACTAGTAATATGCATATTCTAGTTTCTGGGCCAGTGTAGTAACCTGTTTAAATTGGGTACGTTTTTCATCCGGTCGTGAAAATACTGCCCCATAGCCCAGACAGGTTAATAACTAAGGGGCATTTTCCATCTGGATCTGTGAGAATATCTGAGAATATGTAAGGGGCATTTATATAATTCTAAATCAATTAATAATTATAATCGCTTTGTTTAAAAAGTAACGATTTTTTGGATATTTCATTTTCATTTGATCTAGAGTGAGTGAGAAAAAGGCAATTATTGAACAAGGGGTGAGACATTCTCTTTAATTTGTAAATAAAGCCAGTTATTTAGAATAATTTTTTTCTGGAGAAAACTAACTAGATTTTTTAGCAGACATCACTTGCTTATATTCAGTCAACACATATCTTAAGAATATCATGGAATATTTGAACATTTTCATTTCTCCATGCTTGTGTCAGAGCAGCGCGAAACGGTGCTGAAATAGATGGCCACAGCGGGAAGACTATGTATTCAGTGCCCACTCGTGGTATCTCTCTTCGGATACACATACTTGGAATAGCAGAACAGCATAACGGTCCGGGTGGCCCTTGCTGTGCCTGGTGAGCAGTTGTTCAAGTTCAGTTGTGAGAAGAGGAATAAAAATGTCAGGGTGAACCGAAAACCTGACAAACCCGCCACGTACTGTATGTTGACTCTGCCTGTCGGAGGTGGAGTTCCAGAGCTCACAGGTGTGCCTGGCATGGATTGTGACATCATCTTGTTCCTTTTGAATGAATGAAATAATCTTATTAAATACTTTTTTCTTTACATAGTGGAATGTGCTGACAACAAAATCACACAAAAAAATCAATGGAAATCCAATTTATCAACCCATGGAGGTCTGGATTTGGAGTCACACTCAATATTAAAGTGGAAAACCACACTACAGGCTGATCCAACTTTGATGTAATGTCCTTAAAACAAGTCAAAATGAGGCTCAGTAGTGTGTGTGGCCTCCACGTGCCTGTATGATCTCCCAACCAACGCCTGGGCATGCTCCTGATGAGGTGGCGGATGATCTCCTGAGGGATCTCCTCCCAGACCTGTACTAAAGCATCCGCCAACTCCTGGACAGTCTGTGGTGCAACGTGGAGTTGGTGGATGGAGCGAGACATGATGTCCCAGATGTGCTCAATTGGATTCAGGTCTGGGGAACGGGCGGGCCAGTCCATAGCATCAATGCCTTCCTCTTGCAGGAACTGCTGACACACTCCAGCCACATGAGGTCTAGCATTGTCTTGCATTAGGAGGACCCCAGGGCCAACCGCACCAGCATATGGTCTCACAAGGGGTCTGAGGATCTCATCTCGGTACCTAATGGCAGTCAGGCTAACTCTGGCGAGCACATGGAGGGCTGTGCGGCCCCCCAAAGAAATGCCACCCCACACCATGACTGACCCACCGCCAAACCGGTCATGCTGGAGGATGTTGCAGGCAGCAGAACGTTCTCCACGGCGTCTCCAGACTCTGTCGCGTCTGTCACATGTGCTCAGTGTGAACCTGCTTTCATCTGTGGAGAGCACAGGGCACCAGTGGCGAATTTGCCAATCTTGGTGTTCTCTGGCAAATGCCAAACGTCCTGCACGGTGTTGGGCTGTAAGCACAACCCCCACCTGTGGACGTCGGGCCCTCATACCACCCTCATGGAGTCTGTTTCTGACCGTTTGAGCAGACACATGCACATTTGTGGCCTGCTGGAGGTCATTTTGCAGGGCTCTGGCAGTGCTTCTCCTGCTCCTCCTTGCACCAAGGCGGAGGTAGCGGTCCTGCTGCTGGGTTGTTGCCCTGCTATGGCCTCCTCCATGTCTCCTGATGTACTGGCCTGTCTCCTGGTAGCGCCTCCATGCTCTGGACACTACGCTGACAGACACAGCAAACCTTCTTGCCACAGCTCGCATTGATGTGCCATCCTGGATGAGCTGCACTACCTGAGCCACTTGTGTGGGTTGTAGACTCCGTCTCATGCTACCACTAGAGTGAAAGCACCGCTAGCATTCAAAAGTGACCAAAACATCAGCCAGGAAGTATAGGAACTGAGAAGTGGTCTGTGGTCCCCACCTGCAGAACCAGTCCTTTATTGGGGGTGTCTTGCTAATTGCCTATAATTTCCACCTGTTGTCTATTCCATTTGCACAACAGCATGTGAAATGTATTGTCAATCGGTGTTGCTTCCTAAGTGGACAGTTTGATTTCACAGAAGTGTTATTGACTTAGAGTTACATTGTGTTGTCTAAGTGTTCCCTTTATTTTTTTGAGCAGTGTATATATATATATGATTAGTCTGTGAAGATGTCGTTATTGAATGTCTCGCCAGCTGTGGTCCATGCCTGGGCCTGCAGGCATGGATCAAATTTGCATGATGGGCTACATTCTTTATTGTAACCACAATGTCACACATCATTTGTATTTACCTTTCCAATTACTTTTAGAGTTTGGGAATTACAAACGTGCGCTTTCTTTTTAGTTACATTGTTTTAGTTCGAATGTGCAGACTTCTTTTCTTTAAATTATTGTTTTATGTAGGATGCTACATTTTTGACCAGTTGCAATTGTAAGGAAGGCAAATAAAAAAAATCCTACTTCTATTAGGCTGTTAAGCTTCATAGCCAACAACAGCCAGTTAAGTTATTTTATATAGGTCTAGGCTCCGAAGAAATAGTCTCCAATTAAGCGCTCTTGCTGTTTGTAAAGCCAAATTCAAAAGGAACTCGCACATCTGAGCTATCTTTTTTGCATTTGCATGGCAACAGCCAGATAAGATGAGGAAAAAGAAGAAGGAACCCGCACACTGCTCTTGATCGTATCACTGATCTTTAAGACCTTTAGGAAATGATGTCTGGAGGGTGAAAATCTCAAAGCATTCTGGCTGATTTTCTTTTGTGGCTGGCAGTTGGCATGGACCAATTTATCGCGTAAATAAAACATGCCAGTGTTACTTGACGGCATCTCCCACTTTTCGCGAGTTCAAAGTATATGTAGTTGTGAACATTACAGTGTTCTTTAGCGTTAGAGGGTCTTTTTTGTAGCAGTTCATCTCGTGTTTTCCCCAATGCCAAATTAAGAGCTTTATCCACACATTGTGGAGAATAGCTTCTTCTTAGAAACCTAGTGCACATCTCCACTGCTTTTTCTATATTCCTGAAAATGATTTGTTGCAAGTTGGGAAGGGGGGGGTTCACACCTAGATCAGCTATAAGAAAAGTTTGAATAATCTATTGTTCAGCTAATAGTCCATCCTGCTATGCTTGTGAAAACAAATAATAACACTTTTTCCCCTTTCCACAGTAAAGATTCCAATTGATAAAGTGTTTTTAGCCACAATCGGCTCCAACCCCAATTAATACATTTGGACACAGTCGATAGCGTGCTGGACTTCAGGCTAGAATGTTGAGGGTTCAAAACCTGCTCCCTGCTTGCTATAATCAATGACTTTGATACACCTGGTATTGGATATGCCTGAGAAAAAAAAACTTGCTAAATAGTGATTTTCGTAAATTAACTATATGACATAAAAATATGCACAATCGTTTGTCTCTACTTTAACTAACATATTCCTCTCAATTGTAAATTTTTAGCTTGACTCGTTACGATGTCATAACTACAAACATTTGCTTCCCCGTAATGTTTTGTCAGCCATCTTTGCTGAAGTCACCAGGGACGGGTGGCCCGAGTCAAATTCGTCATTGGAACAACTCGATATGATTGGTCAATAAAAACCTTGGGACCAAAATGCATAATGAGTGCTCTAACTCCCCCTTGTGGTGGACTGGAGCAATGAAGCCATGACGCTGGGTATCGCTAAGTCCCGCGGTGTAAGCTCACAACTTTTAGAGGAACCACTGTATGCTATTGATGATTTGAGAAAGTTGAAAAAAAAAGCTTGAGCTCTGTTCACCCATCAGACTATCATCAATGTAATTATGTCTTTACTAATATGTACAATTAGTTTCAATTTAGAATGACCCGTTATGAAATGGGCAGGAACAGGGGCAGGGAGAAAAAACATGTCATCCCTAGGCTCTCAAATTGCAAATAGAGTCCACTTTCCACTGTTGGTTTTTCAATCATGGCTGCTCCTGTTTATAGCTGAATCATGCCTAGGAGGCTGCTCCGGTTTATAGCTGAATGATGCCTGGTAGACTGCTCCGGTTTATAGCTGAATCATGCCTAGGAGGCTGCTCCGGTTTATAGCTGAATGATGCCTGGTAGACTGCTCCGGTTTATAGCTGAATGATGCCTGGTAGACTGCTCCGGTTTATAGCTGAATCATGCCTGGTAGACTGCTCCGGTTTATAGCTGAATCATGCCTGGTAGGCTGCTCCGGTTTATAGCCGAATCATGTTTGATAGGCTGCTCCGGTTTATAGCTGAATCATGCCTGGTAGACTGCTCCGGTTTATAGCTGAATCATGCCTGGTAGGCTGCTCCGGTTTATAGCCGAATCATGTCTGGTAGGCTGCTCCGGTTTATAGCTGAATCATGCCTGATAGGCTGCTCCGGTTTATAGGTGAATCACGCCTCGTTGGCTGCTCCGGTTTATAGCTGAATCATGCCTGACAGGCTGCTCCGGTTTATAGGTGAATCACGCCTCGTTGGCTGCTCCGGTTTATAGCTGAATCACGCCTGATAGGCTGCTCCGGTTTATAGCTGAATCATGCCTGATAGGCTGCTCTGGTTTATAGCTGAATCATGTCTGGTAGGCTGCTCCGGTTTATAGCTGAATCATGCCTGGTAGGCTGCTCCGGTTTATAGCTGAATCATGTCTGGTAGGCTGCTTCGGTTTATAGTTGAATCATGTCTGGTTGGCTGCTCCGGTTTATAGCTGAATCATGCCTGATAGGCTGCTCCGGTTTATAGCTGAATCATGCCTGATAGGCTGCTCCGGTTTATAGTTGAATCATGTCTGGTAGGCTGCTCTGGTTTATAGCTGAATCATGTCTGGTAGGCTGCTTCGGTTTATAGCTGAATCATGCCTGATAGGCTGCTCCGGTTTATAGCTGAATCACGCCTGGTAGGCTGCTCCGGTTGTAAGCTGAGCATGTGTTAATATGAGCAGCTGAGAAATAAATACAGTAGCAGCTGGGATCCTCCTCTTTTTAGCAGCAACCATCAACACTGCTTTCACATGGGACTACATATATAAATGTCTGGGCTTATAAGAAGATGTAACGCTTTCGTTTGGAGAAGTAGCGGAGTCAGGCGCAGGACACAGGGATAAGTGCAAACAAACGTGTTTACTCAAAAACCACAATCCAAAAATTCTCCCACAGCAAAATAACAGGGTTGGGAGAAACACTTCCAACAACCACTAAACATGAACAATCACAGACAAGACAGAAAGGGAAGCCAGAGGGTTAAATAAGGAACATAATCAGGGAATTGAAAACAGGTGTGTATAATTAAGACAAAACAAAACGAACAGGGAAACATAGATCGGTGGTGACTAGTAAGCCGGTGAGATTGACCGCCGAACGCCGCCCGAACAAGGAGAGGGGCCGACTTCGGCGGAAGTCGTGACAGAAGACATATTTCACACCACGGGCATCAAACATTATTTGAGGAGCATGCAGCCTCTCGCTGCGCGACAGGTAATATTCAACCCAAATTCTGTATGCCATGGGCTCTCCAAATCTTTCCTGCAGCTACCCAGTGCTTAATTTGGAAAAACCAAGTGATATCTGTTGAGGAACATCGACAGTAACATGTTTTCACAACGAAAAAGTGACATGTTGTTACAACAACACATTTTTCATTAACCAGGTACGCTAGTTGAGAACAAGTTCTCATTTGCAACTGCAACCTGGCCAAGATAAAGCATAGCAATTCGACACATACAACAACACAGAGTTACACATGGAATAAACAAAACATACAGTCAATAATACAGTAGAACAAAGGAAAACAAAAAGTCTATATACAGTGAGTGCAAATGAGGTAAGATAAGGGAGTTAAGGCAATAAATAGGTCATGGTGGCGAAGTAATTACAATATAGCAATTAAACACTGGAATGGTAGATGTGCAGAAGATGAATGTGCAAGTAGGGATACTGGGGTGCAAAGGAGCAAGATAAATAAATATATACAGTATGGGGATGAGGTAGGTAGACAGATGGGCTGTTTACAGATGGGTTATGTATAGGTGCAGTGATCTGTGAGCTGCTCTGACAGCTGGTGCTTAAAGCTAGTGAGGGAGATATGAGTCTCCAGCTTCAGAGATTTTTGCTGTTCGTTCCAGTGATTGGCAGCAGAGAACTGGGAGGAAAGACGACCAAAGGAGGAATTGGCTTTGGGGGTGATCATTGAGATATACCTGCTGGAGTGCGTGCTACAAGTGGGTGCTGCTATGGTGACCAGTGAGCTGAGATAAGGCGGGGCTTTACCAAGCAGAGACTTGTAGATAACTTGTAGCCAGTGGGTTTGGCGATGAGTATGAAGCGAAGGCCAACCAATGAGAGCGTACAGGTCGCAATGGTGGGTCGTGTATGGGGCTGTCATGACGTTGGCCTGTGGGTAAGGTTTATGACCCCCCCCCATAAATACCTTTCCCCCTTCCCCTCTCTTACTGACCCTACTGAAGGACTGCTGTCCTGTTAAATATAGAGAGTCTGGGAACATCAAACAAATGGGGTTATCAGAGTCACATGGAATTGTTATGCAATTGAAATGTTTGATATTGAAATTGTTTGTTAGGAGATTAAATGTAATTTTAGCTTCCAAATGAGAGAATTGGGTTTTCATAAGGAAAGTGCCCTGCTCGATCAGTGGTCCAACCCTGTGAAGAGACAAGGGTTATAAACGATGAAACACCTCCCTTCCCCCTCTCCACTATATAACCCTTTGACGAAAAGACATTCACGTAGTTCCAGTACGGGAGGCCTGCAGCCTCTACGTTAGAAGGACACACATGTCAACTAAGCCAACCTCGGCGTGAGCTATGGTATGAACTGGTATGAACTTTGAGCTTATTCACTACAGAAGTGCTACTTCCTAGCCGTTGAGTTAGCAGCGGCCGCTGTAACGTGGGCTAGGAAAGGACGGACGACGGATCCAGTCTAACAGACGGACGAAGATACCACCACGTATCCAATTGACCACCAGAGACATTCTTCCGAGTAACAGGAAGATCTGTTGGCCAACCCGGCCAGCATCTACGACCAATCTACCGAAGCGCAGCTCAGAGTAAATATTTATTGCATTTTCCTTTTCCAAATGGGCGGTAATTTAGAATGCATAAGATAATGTATTTACGATAGCATAGCTGCTGTTTCTCTGCTCCTAAATCTTCCCGCTCTTTCATTCAAGCCCAACCCCCTTTCCTTTGTGTAACCAGCCGTCATATCTGTTCCGTCTACCGGGACGTTTTCTGTATGACGACATTGTATTCTGTGTATTTGTAATTCTGTGTGATTAGTTAGGTATTTAGTAAATAAATAATTAAACCCAATTTTGTATTGCTGATTCAACTTGTTAGCCAGGGTTCGTGAAGATAGCCAAGAACTTACAACTTTCATTATGAGACTGAAAATAAGACAAGGGTTAATATTGACTGCTATCGAGGTAAAATATTACTAAGTATTTTAAGAGTTTATTCGGAAGATGACAGCTCTATAAACGTTCTTCCGTGGTGCCCCGACTTTCTAGTTAATTACATTTACATGATTAGCTTAATCAGGTAATATTAATTACAGAGAAATCATTTTACAAGTTAGCATGTCATATCACTTAATCCGGCATAGCCAAAGACACGACAGGGCTTTGTTGACAAAACGGACGGCACTGTGATAGACTGCATCCAATTTGTTGAGTAGATTGTTGGAGGCTATTTTATAGATGACATCACCGAAGTCGATGATCGGTAGGATGGTCAGTTTTATGAGGGTATGTTTGGCAGCATGAGTGAAGGATGCTTTGTTGCGATATAGGAAGCTGATTCTAGATTTAATTTTGGATTGGAGATGCTTAATGTGAGACTGGAAGGAGAGTTTACAGTCTAACCAGACACCTAGGTATTTGTAGTTGTCCACATATTCTAAGTCAGAGCCGTCCAGAGTAGTGATGCTGGACGGGCGAGCAGGTGCGGGCAGTGATCGATTGAATAGCATGCATTTAGTTTTACTTGCGTTTAAGAGCAGTTGGAGGCCACGGAAGGAGAGTTGTATGGCATTGAAGCTCGTCTGGAGGTTAGGTAACACAGTGTCCAAAGAGTGGCCAGAAGTATACAGAATGGTGTCGTCTGCGTAGAGGTGGATCAGAGAATCACCAGCAGCAAGAGCAACATCATTGATGTATACAGAGAAGAAAGTCGGCCCGAGAATTGAACCCTGTGGCACCCCCATAGAGACTGCTTGAGGTCCAGACAACAGGCCCGCCGATTTGACACACTGAACTCTATCAGAGAAGTAGTTGGTAAACCAGGTGAGGCAATCATTTGAGAAACCAAGGCTGTCGAGTCTGCCAATATGAATGTGGTGACTGACAGAGTCGAAAGCCTTGGCCAGGTCGATGAATACGGCTGCACAGTAATGTCTCCTATCGATGGCGGTTACGATGTTGTTTAGGACCTTGAGCGTGGCTGAGGTGCACCCATGAACAGCTCTGAAACCAGATTGCATAGCGGAGAAGGTACGGTGGGATTCAAAATGGTCGGTAATCTGTTTGTTAACTTGGCTTTCGAAGTCCTTAGAAAGACAGGGTAGGATAGATATAGGTCTGTAGCATTTTTGGTCTAGAGTGTCAGCCCCTTTGAAGAGGGGGATGACCGCGGCAGCTTTCCAATCTTTGGGAATCTCAGACGATACGAAAGAGAGGTTGAACAGGCTAGTAATAGGGGTTGCAACAATTTCGGCAGATCATTTTAGAAAGAGAGGGTCCAGATTGTCTAGCCCGGCTGATTTGTAGGGTCCAGATTTTGCAGCTCTTTCAGAACATCACTATCACTTTGGGTGAAGGAGAAATGGTGGGGGCTTTGGCGGGTTGCTGTGGAGGGTGCTGGGCAGTTGACCGGGGTAGGGGTAGCCAGGTGGAAAGCATGGCCAGCCATAGAGAGATGCTTATTGAAATTCTCAATTATAGTGGATTTATCGGTGGTAACAGTGTTTCCTAGCCTCAGAGCAGTGGGCAGCTGGGAGGAGGTGTTCCTATTCTCCATGGACTTTACAGTGTCCCAGAACTTTTTTGAGTTAGTACTACAGGATGCAAATTTCTGTTTGAAAAAGCTAGCCTCAGCTTTCCTAACTGCCTGTGTATATTTGTTCCTAACTTCCCTGAAAAGTTGCATATCACGGGGGCAATTTGATGCTAATGCAGAACGCCACAGGATGTTTTTATGCTGGTCAAGGGCAGACAGGTCTGGAGTGAACCACGGACTATATCTATTCATAGTTCTACATTTTTTGAACAGGGCATGCTTATTTAAGATGGTGAGGAAGGCACTTTTTAAGAATATCCAGGCATCATCTACTGACGGGATGAGGTCAATGTCATTCCAGGATACCCCGGCCAGGTCGATTAGAAAGGCCTGCTCGAAGTGTTTTAGGGAGCGTTTCACAGTGATGAGGGTGGTCGTTTGGTCGCAGACCCATTACGGATGCAGGCAATGAGGCAGTGATTACTGAGATCTTGATTGAAAACAGCAGAGGTGTATTTGAAGGGCGAGTTAGTTAGGACGACATCTATGAGGGTGCCCATGTTTACGGATTTGGGGTTGTACCTGGTAGGTTCATTGATGATTTGTGTGAGATTGAGGGCATCAAGCTTAGATTGTAGGATGGCCGGGGTGTTAAGCATGTCCCAGTCTAGGTCACCTAGTAGCACGAGCTCAGAAGATAGATGGGGGGCAATCAATTCACATATGGTATCGAGGGCACAGCTGGGGGCAGAGGGAGGTCTATAGCAAGCGGCAACAGTGAGAAACTTGTTTCTGGAAAGGTGAATTTTTAGAAGTAGAAGCCCGAATTGTTTGGGTACAGACATGGATAGTAAAACAGAACTCTGCAGGCTATCTTTGCAGTAGATTGCAACACCGCCCCCTTTGGCAGTTCTATCTTGGTGGAAAATGTTATTGTTAGCGATGGAGATTTCAGGGTTTTTGGTGGTTTTCCTAAGCCATGATTCAGACACGGCTAAGACGTCCGGGTTGGCAGAGTGTGCTAAAGCAGTGAGTAAAACAAACTAAGGGAGTAGGCTTCAATGTTAACATGCATGAAACCAATGCTTTTACGGTTACAGAAGTCAACAAATGAGAGCACCTGGGGAGTGGGAGTGGAGCTAGGCAATGCAGGATCTGGATTAACCTCTACATCACCAGAGGAACAGAGGAGAAGTAGGATAAGGGTACGGCTAAAGGCTATACGAACTGGCCGTCTAGCACGTTCGGAACAGAGAGTAAAAGGAGCAGGTTTCTGGGCACGATAGCATAGATTCAAATCGTAGAGTTCAGACAAAGGTAAGGTAGGATGTGATAACATTGGAGGTAAACCTAGGCATTGAGTAATGATGAGAGAGATATAGTCTCTAGAGACGTTTAAACCAGGTGATGTCATCACATATGTAGGAGGTGGAACAACATGGTTGGTTAAGGCATATTGAGCAGGGCTAGAGGCTCTACAGTGAAATAAGACAGTAATCACTAACCAGGACAGTAATGGACGAGGCATATTGATATTAGAGAGAGGCATGCGTAGCCAATTGAACATCTGGTTCCAGTGAGTGGTTGGGCTGACTGGGGACACGGCGATTCAGACAGTTAGCAGGCCAATGCTAACAAGCTAACAGTTAGTAGGCCGGGTTCCATGCCCCGTACTGGCAGTAGAAGGGGTCCAGATTTTGTAGCCCAGGAGTGGGCTTCGGTGGTAGCACAGGAGGCCGGGCTAGCTTCAGGCTAATTGGTGCTTGCTCCGGGATGGAAACGCTAGCCAGGAGTAGTCACCCAGGATTGCGGTTAGCTGCGAAGATCCAGATTAAAATGTTGAGAGTTTGCGGTAGGAATCCGGGGATATGGAGAAGAATAAAGAAAAAAATATATAAATAGGTCCGTTATGCTCTGGTTTGAGTCACGTTGTTCGAACTGGCGAGAGCTTTCCGAGCTAAAGGTTAGCTGATGACCGCTAGCAATGTTTTGCTGACTGATAGCTGGTAGGTAGTTAGCTGGCAAGCTTCAGTTGAGGGATTCCAGATCCGAAGTAAATAGAAATACTTTAGAAAAAAAAACAGATCCACGGCGCATTGGGTGAGGCGGGTTGCAGGAGAGTATTTAGAAGTTGAGGTTTAGAAAAATATTTTTGAAAGATATGCAAAGAAAAAGATGTACAAATATATATACAAGGGACACGACAGGACAAAGACGTCTGACTGCTATGCCATCTTGGATTCAATTGAAGCAACATTGAAGCAACATCCACAACGCTCATGCTTTCCATTCAGTTTAACTTGTTGTTGAACTTCTTTCTACACATCAATCATCACAGTGAGGTGAGATTTAAAAGCACATACTGTTTTGATGATAAGTGTTTGATGTGATTTTCCATTGTATTTGCATTGATGTCAGAGTGGTTAGAGGGACAATAGAGCCATGAGTACCAGACCATTAGGACCTGATGGAGGGACAATAGAGCCCTGAGTACCAGGCCATCAGCGACCTGACGGTTGTTAATGAGTTCGGTACTATCAACCCATGTCCAGAGTGCATAAAAGGAGATTACCGTGACTCAACCATCACTGCCTGTGTGGTGGTAATACAGCCCTAGGTGGGATCACAAGACTGTGTTGTTGGGAGATATGGTCTGCCTGTCTGTCCTCCTTTCTGTCAGTCTGTCCTTTTGTCTATCTGTCTTTCGCTTATTAATCTGTCTGTCTGTCTGTTTGTCCGTCCCTCCACACACACTCTCTCTCTCTCTCTCTCTCTCTCTCTCTCTCTCTCTCTCTCTCTCTCTCTCTCTCTCTCTCTCTCTCTCTCTCTCTCTCTCTCTCTCATTCTCAATTCAATTTAAGGGCTTATTGACATGGGAAACATATGTTAACATTTCCAAAGCAAGTGATGTAGATAATAAACAAAAGTGAAATAAACAACAACAATTAACAGTAAACATTACACTAACAGAAGTTCCAAAAGAATAAAGACATTTCAAATGTCATATTATGTTTCTCGTTCTCTCTCTCTCTCTCTCTCTCTCTCTCTCTCTCTCTCTCTCTCTCTCTCTCTCTCTCTCTCTCTCTCTCTCTCTCTCTCTCTCTCTCTCTCTCTCTCTCTCTCTCTCTCTCTCTCTCTCTCTCTCTCTCTCTCTCTCTCTCTCACACCATTCAATTTAAGGGCTTTATTGGCATGGGAAACATATGTTTACATTGCCAAAGCAAGTGAAATAGATAATAAACAAAAGTGAAATAAACAATAAAAATGAACAGTAAACATTACACTCACAAATATTTAAATAAAATAAAGACATTTCTAATGTCATGTTATGGCTATGTAGTGTGTTATAACAATGTGTACATAGTTAAAGTACAAAAGGGAAAACAAGTAAACATAAATATGGCTTGTATTTACAATTATGTTTGTTCTTCACAGGTTGCCCTTTCCTTGTGGAAACTTGCTGCTGTGATTGCAAACTGTTGCATTTCACCCAATAGATATGGGAGTTTATCAAAATTGGATTTGTTTTCTAATTCTTTCTGGATCTGTATAATCTGAGGGAGATATGTCTCTCTTATATGGTCATACATTTGGCAGGAGGATAGAAAGTGGAGCTCAGTTTCTACCTCATTTATTGGCAGTGTGCACATTGCATGTCTTCTCTTGAGCAGTGGTGTAAAAAGTAGTGAATTGTCATACTTTAGTAAAAGTAAAGATACCTTAATAGAAAATGACTGAAGTAAAAGTGAAAGTCACCCAGTAAAATAATACTTTAGTAAAAGTCTAAAATTATTTGGTTTTGAATATACTTAAGTATAGAAAGTGAATGCATTTGCTCAAATATACTTAAAAATCAAAAGTAAAAATAATTTGAAATTCCTTATATTAAGCAAAGCAGAGTCTTCACCTGCTCATTAGAGGAAGGAAGGAATTCACACATCAGCATTCCTCTACATCTGGGGAGAGCATGAGACCAAAGGAAAGAGCAGGAGAGAGATAAAGGAGGGGGGATAGAGAAAGATAGAGAGAAAGAGGGGAGGCGATGAGGAATGAATAGTAAAAGTGCATTGAAGCAGCATTAAATATAAGAAATAGGACGTATCCCTACTTTACTAATCCTAATCCAAACACAGCAGTTTACTCCCCTGCTCTCCTGTGTAGAGGACTCCTACCAGTGGAGGCTCATCAGAGGAGGAGGACCATCCTACTCAGTGAATTTCAGAAAAATTCAAAACAATGAAACAATACAAATGTTATCCTTTTTAGATAAAACTATACTAAATATACTCACGTCACCAAATATTTTATTAAAACACACTGTTTTACAGCGAAGGTCTACAGTAGCCTCAACAACACACTCTAGGCTAGCACCATGGTGTAGCCAGAGGACAGCTATTCTCTGTCCTCATCTGGTTACATTGCCTTCAATACAAGACCTAGGAGGCTTCTAGGCCTAACCCTCTTCCATAGACTTACAAGGTAATTAGGACCACTTCTGGAGGACGTCCTCCAACCAGCTTTTGCAATATAAACTGATATAGTGTCTATCCAATTATAGGATTAGCATCAGAGAACAAAACTAGCGTGATGTATTAGGGATGTGCCACAGATCATTATGGGGGTTATATGTGTTGAGATGTTTGGTGAGTTGGTGACATATTGGATAGAGATTGAGAGTGAAAAGTGATAGTTGCTTCGAACACAGGAGACGGAGTAGTTAGACACATTGTTTTCTTGGCTTTATAACTTTATTTTTCAATTTAAATTTGCTTTGCTAACTTTAGTAGCAAGTGCTAACATTAGCTAGCTTCCAGAGTGAAGTTTTCTCCACCAGAATGGCTGGCTAATGCTAAAAACAATGGAGTTGTCACGTCCTGACCAGTAAAAAGGGTTATTTGTCATTGTAGTTTGGTCAGGGCGTGGCAGGGGGTGTTTGTTTTTTGTGTTTTGGTGTGTTTGGTTTAGGTTCTATCTTTTCTATTTCTATGTTTATATCTAGTTTTTGATTTCTATGTTGGGCCTTTGGCAATGACCTCCAATTAGAGGAAGCTGGTTGTCGTTGTCTCTAATTGGAGGCCATATTTAGTTGTGTTTGTTTCACTTGTGTTTTGTGGGTGGTTGTTTTCTGTTTAGCCGTGTGCCTTACGAAACTGTTTCGGCGTTTTGTTTATTTTGTTTGAGTGTTCTCTCTAATAAAGAAGGAAGATGAGCACTATACCCGCTGCGCCTTGGTCCTATCCTTACGAAGCCTCTGACAGAACCACCCACCAAACAAGGACCAAGCAGCGGGGATTGGAGCACCGAGGAGAAGTATGGATGTGGGAGGCAGAATGACTTTTCTGGGAGAGAAAATTAAGTGAGCTACATGAGGTAGAGAGGCATCCCCCCAATTTTTGGGGGGGAGGGCACACGGGGAGTTGGGCAGAGTCAGGGTGGAGTCCTGAGCCAACTCCCCGTGCTTATTATGGGGAGCGACGGATCAAGCAAGCACCTTGTTACGCAGAAATGCGCACGGTGTCGCCCATACGCACGCACAGTCCGGTGCGGCCAGTAAGGGCTCCGCAGCGTTGCCGGGTGAGAGTTGGCCGGCAGCTAGGAAGAAGTGTGCCGGCACAACGGATCTGGTCTCCAGTGCGTCTCCTCAGCCCAGTTTACCCTGCGCCTGCTTTTAGCACGGCAGCCCTCGCTCTCCAGCACAGCCCAGTTTGCCCTCTGCCAGCGCTCCACCCGTCCCGGGCTACAGTGACCACTCATCCAGGACGGTTTGTGCCAGCCTTGAGTTCCAGACCGCCGGTCTGATGACATTTGGTTAATATTCAAAACTTGGGCTGGCTAGTTTGCCTGGCTAGGCTGCCTACCTTTTCAATCCAAAATGTGTAACTGGAATGAATCAATCAATATAAAAGTCATTTTTAATTAGGCCTACAGTTGCATAGAACTGCATGATGCCAACATGCATAAAGCTCAGCCCTGTGAGTTCTATTGTCTATCAGTTGTTGTGTCTGGGTAGAGGAAATCCCCCTGTTAGTCTAGTCTAAATATAATTCATATGAACAAGTAGAAGGTTGCTGCAGTTTTTACCGGGAGTTATTTTTTTAACCATGTGACCTGATTAGGAAAAGCTGGTCCCATCATAGCCCATTTAAAAACTACAAGTGATTAATTACTGTCTTACCCTATAGAGTCCATAGTTTCCCTGGTTAGGTTACCAGATAAGGAAAAACTCCAGGCCCCAGGGGGTAAAAATTGCCCCACCGCTCTGGGACCTATGGTGCCACCAGTCTGCTCGCAGTTGCCAGTTATCATCAGGTATGTGGATAATCAGGGCTTTATTCAGGAACATTTCTTGAGCTACTTTGATGTGTCAAGTGGGTGAGATGCACAGTCTGTGTTTGACTTTGTGAATTCTGAGATGTCATGGAGAAACTTGATGATGGCACTGCTCACATGGATAAACCTGCTATTTATATTTCCAGCTAAGTCCCCTCCTGTTCCCTGAGAGGTGATGACAACTCCATTCTACTACCATTGTCAACTCTGTCCTGACATGAACAGAAGCCACGTCTCATGTGCCCGCTCATCCACTGGCACATTGAATGTTTCCTCTCCAAGCACTGTGAGCAGCCCTGCCAATTGTCTCTCATTAATGTAGGAAGAGTCGATCACAAACACAATTACATTATTACACATCAATGATTTTCCTCCTTGCTTGGACTAACTCATTCTTAGCTCTTTTGTCTATATGTGTAGTGCAGCGGTGCACAATTGGCGGACCTCGGTCCGGGTCTGGCCCGAGTGATGGTTCTATCTGAACCTCGACACATTTCTCAGAAATAATTGTTAAATTAAATACTGATGAAGAAACCCTTTTTTTCAATGTACACATACTGCGCTGGCTCAGCGCAGCTGGGAAGGTCCCAGACAGCGCCCCATACTACTCTGTGTTGTCCAATCACGTGCGTTATTTAAATCACATCACAAAACTCAGCCAATCAAAGTGAATGTTTACAATGCATGTTATGAGACTGATGTTGTCAGAGAGAGACAGCGAGAGAAGCAAAAGCGGAAGCGAGAGGAGAAAGTATAGAATGGCATGAGCAAAAGTCAGGAAAGTCAATACAGAAAATTGAGCTTTCAAAGAGGAGTAGACAGATAATGAGACAAAGCACAGATCTTTTGAGCATACATATCCACAGCAGTCTGAGGTGAGGGCACGCAAAATAAACCAACTCAAAGCCCAGTATGATCGGTCCACCAGAGTCCTCTCTCATGCATTCACTGCCCAAGAATGTGCAAAGGAATGTTCATTAAAAAAAAGCTTGGATTTTGGGTCAACACCAAAAGCCATTTACTGACAGGGGAGTGATGATGGAGTGCATGAATGCTGTTGCTGAAACTTTACTTGATGGTAAAGAAAAAGACAAGCTGTGTGAAAAGATAAAGCAAATCCCAATGTCACGTACAACAACAGCAAGAAAGAGTGAAATACTAACAGAGAATGTATTTACACAGCTTAATGAAGCTATTCAGAGTGCATCATGCATAGCATTATGCTGTAGATGAATCTACTGATGTGAGTGATAATGCCCAGCTTCTGGTGTATGTTAGATTTTACCACACAGAGAAGAAGGAATTCTGTGAAGACCTGTTAGTTGTAACTCCACTCGAGACACATACAAGAGGAAAGGACATATACATGGCCATAAAGGAGATGCTGAGAAAGAGGGGCATAGATCTAAAAAAAAGTGGTCTCTATCACCTCCGACGGGGCCCCTGCCATGACAGGAAGAGAGGAGCTGTGGCACGGCTGAAAGAGAACAACCCTGATCTCACAGCTTACATCATTCATCAGTCTGTCCTGTGCGCTCTTCTGTCAGAAGAGTATGCTGAAGTGATGAATACAATGATGAAACTCATCAACTTCCTCAGGGTATCCTCATCTCATCCACATCGCCTGCTGAGAGAATTCCTGAAAGAAGTTGAGGCAAATGCAAATCACCTACTGCTGCACAACAATGTAAGATGGCTCAGTAAAGGCAGAGTGTTGGAATGTTTTTGGTCCATTCGAAAGGAAATAACAGCTTTCCTAGTACAGCTCAAGAGTCAGAAGGCAACACAGTTTTCACTTTTTTCCCAAGACGAGAGCAAAATGGATATTGTTGCTTTTTTGGTAGACATCACATCACACCTTAATGAGCTCAACATGAAACATCAGGGCAAGAACAATTCAGTTAGTGATTTTATGACGTCTGTCCACTCCTTCCAAAAGAAACTGGAAGTGTTCAAGGAAAATTTTCAAGGAGACTGTGCACACTTCCCAAAAGTGCAGGAACAGATTCAGGGTGAGAGAGATGTTTCGCCTCATGTTGACTTCATAGATAAGATGATTGGAAACTTCAGAAATCGCTTTGACAGCTTCAGCCTTGAACAGCAGCTCCTTCTTCTAATTGAGAATCCATTCCTCATCACAGGTGTCAGGGGACTTTCAAAGGAGGTGACACAGACCTTCAAGTGGGCACATGCTGGATCTCTACAGATGGAACTGATTGATCTGCAAGCAAATGTTGCATTAAGAGAGCACTTTCAACTAACTGATCATGACACTTTCTGGCTGCAGGCTGTGTCTGAGACTGTTTTCCCTGGTCTAACCAAAGTAGCACTACACACTTTGACCATTTTTGGCTCTTCATACAGTTGTGAGTCTTCTTTCTCCACTATGAAAATCATTAACAATAAGTACCGTTCTAGACTCACCAATGAACACCTACGTACATATGTGCATGACAATTGCACTGACTCCACTCCAGCCAAGGTTCAAATTACTGGCAGGGCAAGCAACAGCCCATTTCTCTCACTAAAGAAGAGAGATGGAGAAGTGAAGTGGGAGAGAGTAGGAAAGATAAATATTAAACCTGTATTTTCTTATTTGTTCAAAAATCTAATAATTTTTTACAGAAACAGGCACTTTTGTTATTTCTTTGTGAAGATGCAGTCTTGTTTTGATTGAAATGAGAACATTTGTGATTGGCCTACTTTTATTAATGATTAGCCTGCATATTTATTTTTACCTCATGTTTAATGTGTCTGCATTGAAAATGTGCAATAAATATTGCTGAAATGTTATTGAAATGTAGTACTTTGTTTATTAGCTATACATATACAAGAACTACATATGCTCCCAAATCATAGCGCTAGACATTAGACATTTTTATGGTTTGGACCTTTGTGGGGAGAAAATGTTAGTCACTGGACCTCTTTGAATTGTAATTGTGCACCCCTGGTGTAGTGTGTTGTGTCATTGTTTTTTTTGTCTTCCCAGTCCGATCCTGTCCTGCCCTCAGTGGAAGGGTTGAGCTCTTCTCCAAACACCACCCATCCATGATGAGCCTGTCCTGCACTGAAGCCTATTAACACCTCAAGCCATGTCTTGCACACCTCAACCGATGCCTCATACCCTCATTCAATCACTGCTGTGATCCCTTCCCAACACTGTGTAAGTAGCCCTCTCATTCCCATTCCCCATAGTACTGTACAATAAATGTCTTTATTAAATGCTCTAGGCTAAAATAATAAGTCATTGACGATTTTTGAAATACGCTATGTCATCTCCATGCGGTCCACACCTATACCGTGGGTTTCCCGTCCTCCTCAATATTTCATTCCGCCAACCTCTGCTGACACCTAGCGTATCATCGCCCCTGTCATCTCTCTCCATCCGTCATGCATAAAGGACAGAGTATCAATCAAAAGTTTGGACACACCTACTAATTTCAGGTTTTTCTTTCTTTTTTACTATTTTATAGGTTTTGGAATAATAGTGAAGATATCAAAACTATGAAATAACACATATGGAATCATATAGAAACCAAAAAAGTGTTAACCTCTCTAGGGTATGTGGGACGAAATCGTCCCACCTACTCAACAGCCAGTGGAATCCCGTGGCGCGTTATTCAAATACCTTAGAAATGCTATTACTTCAATTTCTCAAACATATGACTATTTTACACCATTTTAAAGACAAGACTCTCGTTAATCTAACCACACTGTCCGATTTCAAAAAGGCTTTACAACGAAAGCAAAACATTAGATTATGTCAGCAGAGTACCCAGCCAGAAATAATCAGACACCCATTTTTCAAGCTAGCATATAATGTCACATAAACCCAAACCACAGCTAAATGCAGCACTAACCTTTGATGATCTTCATCAGATGACAATCCTAGGACATTATGTTATACAATACATGCATGTTTTGTTCAATCAAGTTCATATTTATATCAAAAACCAGCTTTTTACATTAGCATGTGACGTTCAGAACTAGCATTCCCACCGCAAACTTCCGGTGAATTTACTAAATTACTCATGATAAACGTTCACAAAAAACATAACAATTATTTTAAGAATTATAGATACAGAACTCCTTTATGCAATCGCTATGTCCAATTTTAAAATAGCTTTTCGGCAAAAGCACATTTTGCAATATTCTGAGTAGATAGCCCAGCCATCACGGGCTAGCTATTTAGACACCCACCAAGTTTGGCCCTCACCAAACTCCGATTTACTATTAGAAAAATTTGATTACCTTTGCTGTTCTTCGTCAGAATGCACTCCCAGGACTTCTACTTCAATAACAAATGTTGGTTTGGTTCCAAATAATCCATAGTTATGTTCAAATATCCTCTGTTTTGTTCGTGCGTTCAAGACACTATCCGAAGGGTGACGAAAGGTGATGAAGGGTGACGCGCCCGACGCGTTTCATGACAAAAAATGTCAAAATATTCCATTACCGTACTTCAAAGCATGTCAACCGCTGTTTAAAATCAATTTTTATGCGATTTTTCTCGTAAAAAAGCGATAATATTCCGACCGGGAAACCCTGTTTTAGTTCAAAGACGAGAAAATAAAAACATGGTGTCGCCTCGTGCATGCGCCTCAGTCTCATTGTTGTCTGATCGACCATTATCCAAATGCGCTACTGTTTTTCAGCCAGGGCCTGCAAAGACATCATTCAGCGTTTTGCCGCCTTCTGGGAGCCTATGGGAGCCGTAGGAAGTGTCACGTTACAGCAGAGATCCTCAGTTTTCAATAAAGAGAGTGTAGAAGCCCAAGAAATGGTCAGACAGGCCACTTCCTGTAAGGAATCTTCTCAGGTTTTTGCCTACCATATGAGTTCTGTTATACTCACAGACACCATTCAAACAGTTTTAGAAACTTTAGGGTGTTTTCTATCCAAAGCCAATAATTATATGCATATTCTAGTTTCTGGACAGTAGTAATAACCAGATTAAATCGTTTTTTATTCGGCTGTGCAAATACTGCCCCCTACCCTAGAGAGGTTAAACAAATACAAATATATTTTATGTGTTAGACTCTTTCAATTAGCCACCCTTTTCCTCGATGACAGCTTTGCACACTCTTGTCATTCTCTCAACCAGCTTCATGACTCTCTCAAACAGCTTCACCTGAAATGCATTTCAATTAACAGGTGTGTCTTGTTAATTTGTGGAATTTCTTTCCTTCTTAACTTCTTTGGGATAGGGGGCAGTATTTTGACGTCCAAATGAAAAGCGTGCCCAAAGTAAACTGCCTGTTAGGATATTCATATAATAGATTTGGATAGAAAACAGTCTAAAGTTTCTAAAACTGTTAAAATAAGAACTGAAATGGCAGGTGAAACCCCGAGGACAAACTATCCCCCCCAAAAAACAATTCATCCTACCACTGATTTCAATGGCTGGCACTTTTATAATTGGGTGAAATCGTGCCCGATTGCAGTTCTTAGGGCTTCCACTAGATGTCAACAGTCTTTAGAAAGAGTTTCAGGCTGGTTTATGGAAAAATGAGCCAGAAATTGTAGTTTTTCTAGGTGGCTCCCATTTTGTCTGTCGTGTTTCCAAGTGCATGAATGAGAGCGCGTTCTTTGGTATTTTTCTCCGGTAAATTTTTCTCCGGTTCAACTTCCTGGTTGAAAATGATTTGTTATGCATTTGTGTGCTGGGCGCTGTCCTCAGATAATCGCATGGTTTGCTTTCGCCATAAAGCCTTTTTGAAATCTGACACGGCGGCTGGATTAACAACAAGTTAAGCTTTATTTTGATGTATTGCACTTGTGATTTCATGAAAGTTTAATATTTGTAGTAATTTAATTTGAATTTGGAGCTCTGCAATTTCACCGGAAATTGTCGAAATGGGATGTTAGCGTCCCACTAATCCGCAAGAAGTTAATGCATTTGAGCCAATCACTTATGTTGTGACAAGGTAGGTTTGGTACACAGAAGATAGCCCTATATTGTAAAAGACCAAGTCCCTATTATGGTAACAACAGCTCTAATAAGCAAAGAGAAACGACAGTCCATCATTAATTCAAGACATGAAGGTCAGTCACTCCGGAAAAGTTCAAGAACTTTGAAAGTTTCTCCAAGTGCAGACGCAAAAACTATAAAGTGTTGTCATGAAACTGGCTCTCACGAGGACCGCCACAGGAAAGGAAGACCCAGAGTTACCTCTGCTGCAGAAGATAAGTTCATTAGAGTTACCAACCTCAGATATTTCAGCCCAAATAAATGCTTCACTGAGTTCAAGTAACAGACACATCTCAACATCAACTGTTCAGAAGAGACTGTGTGAATCAGGCCTTCATGGTCGAATTGCTACAAAGAAACCACTACTAAAGGACACCAATAATATGAAGAGACTTGCTTAGGCCAAGAGCAATGGACTGGTTAAAGTCTGTCTATTTGTCTGATGAGTCCAAATTTGATATTTTTGGGAAACGAAGATTAGGTGAACGGATGATCTCAGTATGTATGGTTCCCACCGTGAAGCATGGAGGAGGAGGTGTGATGGTGTGGTGGGTGCTTTGCTGGTGACACTGTCTGTGATTTATTTAGAATTCAAGGCACACAACCAGCATTGCTATCACAGAATTCTGCAGCGATACTGCATCCCATCTGGTTTGCGCTTAGTGGGACTATCATTTGTTTATCAACAGGACAATGACCCAACACACCTCCAGGCTGTATAAGGGCTATTTGACCAAGAAGGAGAGTGATGGAGTGCTGCATTAGATGACCTAGCCTCCACAATCACCCGACCTTAACCCAATTGAGATGGTTTGGGATGACTTGGACTGCAGAGTGAAGGAAAATCAGCCAACAGGTGATAAGCATACAGTGGTTGCTCAACAAATAGTTTTGAGATTATGCTGTGGGACTTAGAGGTAATTTGTGGTTTAGTACAGTACCTTGTGTCACTGCTTCGTTGCTCCAGACCAGCGCAATGGGGAGTTAGAGGACTGACTAGGCTTACTGGAAAAAACTCTTTCAAAATTAATGGAAGTGTCACGACTTCCGCCGAAGTCGGCTCCTCTCCTTGTTCAGGCGTGTTTAACCCGAAGTATGTTTAATTGTTAAACATTTGTATCATTGTGACTGTTGTCGCGCTTTTCACTTTTGCCATTGGCTGGAGGTTTTTTGACGCAGTTGCGTCCGTCTGTTATTGCTTCTGCCAAATAAAGTGTGCGCCTGATCACAACTCTCTGCTCTCCTGCACCTGACTTCTATACCAGTAGCGCACAATCTGATAGGAAGAGGCAAGTGGAAGGGGGAAAAGTATGCATTCAGAGGTCAAGACAGCGCTGCACTGAGACAAGCTTGTTTTGATAAATCAACAAAACTTTAATTTTCACTGAATCTTCGTTTGGGTATTGGTTAGACTACAATTATTTTGCTCTTACTGTACTGCAGCCTACTCCTGATTGGTCATGTTGTACAGCGCCATATTTTCCTGCCGTAAACCCTGAGGGTTTAATTTCCCTTTGAATAGAAACACCATCATATTAATTAATTAAGTTACATTTCTTAAAATCAATCCCATATACTATGTTCTTACAAAATACAGTTTTAAATTCTCTAGTACAGACAATATTCTTGGTTACTTGAAAATGAAATAATCTCCAAAATATTGTTAATGTTTTCAAACACATGTTTTTCACAAGGGATATGAGCAGTACAATAGACACGATGTGGTCCCAAAAACACCTCTCTGACATAGGGTCCAGCACATCTCTTGATGATCGGGCTCGGGCCGATATGGGCTGCTTTATATGATAAAAATGTCATTATTTATTTATTTTTCCATATTTTCTCATTGTGTAAACCACAGTAGCCGACAGTGATGCCTCTTGCACATCTCAGTGCAAGAGGCATCACTACAGTCCCTGGATCTAATCCAGGCTGTATCACATCCGGCCGTGATTGGGAGTCCCATAGGGTGGTACACAATTGGCCCAGCGAACATCCGATCATCTGGATTTTGCCGGGGTAGGGCGTCTTAAACCTAGCCTTGCCCTGAACTGCCGCTCTTATGGGTCAGAATATAATGATGTAATTACGTGTTCGAGGTCTCAGGTGGGAAGCTCCGCGTGGGTCGTTTAGGCTTCTCAATGACGCACTTCTCCGGCGCAACTCTCTGGTTGTCCTCACGATGTCAGTGTCCTTCTTGGCTTAGTGGTCTGATCCCTCGCCCTTGATCTGAAAGGGGTCTTCTGAGGACAGACAGCTCTGTAGCTCAGAGCTCACAGCTTCGGACTCGAACGGTGTAGATACCACGATTCAAACGAGAGTGGAGGCTGGGTGGTTCGGCTTGAATTCACCCGCTTAGACACAGCTACTCGTCCGTAGCTCGTGTAGAAAAAGATTTATTTGTCTTCAACCTTGTGTTTCGTTTTGGGGTTCGTTGACTTTGTTAGACCTTCGCTGCAGCTTGGGGTCAATTAGTCTCCTATGTTAATTCTTCACTCTCCTGTCTTATACCCTCGGGTCAGAAGTGGGCGTAACCGCCTTTAGGGCAATTCTCTGGGCGGACCAAGTTAAGGGGCAAGGCCTAGATTTGACTAAAATCCTATTTTAGACACTACCTTCACATCTCATCTTTACCAAAACATTCTCTTTGATTTGGATATTTTCCACAAAACGTACAATGTATAAACATCAGGCATATACTGGGAAAACTCTTAAAGGTACAATGTTTTCATAATAACGTCATCTCTTAACCTTTAATAACAATACAAAAGTTACATACATTTTCATATTCCACCTCTCGTCATGACCACCATTGTGGCTGACGGAAACCATTGTTCCAAAGTCCCTTTATTGCATGTTTAATGTTCTG
This sequence comes from Salmo salar, assembly GCF_965601325.2. Lineage (NCBI taxonomy): Eukaryota > Metazoa > Chordata > Actinopteri > Salmoniformes > Salmonidae > Salmo > Salmo salar. Next base: position 84,255,752 of record NC_138310.1, read on the forward strand.
AGGCCAGTTCTCCATTGTGAGGACAAAGGAATTTATCTGTGGCCTAAGGTTTATTATGGGCGTGAGGGGTCATAAAACCCCCACATCTTCAGACCCCTAGATCTCTCCTCCTCTGTTGGGGGTTTGGGAGATAATCTGTAGGGTGGTGGTCTCCTGTACCCTGACCTGATCAGGACAGTCATGACATTAGAATATTGCAAAATGTGCTGTCACCAAAAAGCTATTTTAAAATCGGACATATCGAGTGCATAGAGGAGTTCTGTATCTATAATTCTTAAAATAATTGTTATGCTTTTTGTGAACGTTTATCGTGAGTAATTTAGTAAATTGTTAGTGAATTCGCCGGAAGTTTGCGGGGGGTATGCTAGTTCTGAAAGTCACATGCTAATGTAAAAAGCTGGTTTTTGATATAAATATGAACTTGATTGAACAAAACATGCATGTATTGTATAACATAATGTCCTAGGGTTGTCATCTGATGAAGATCATCAAAGGTTAGTGCTGCATTTAGCTGTCTTCTGGGTTTTTGTGACATTATATGCTAGCTTGAAAAATGGGTGTCTGATTATTTCTGGCTGGGTACTCTGCTGACATAATCTAATGTTTTGCTTTCGTTGTAAAGCTTTTTTGAAATCGGACAGTGTGGTTAGATTAACGAGAGTCTTGTCTTTAAATAGCTGTAAAATAGTCATATGTTTGAGAAATTGAAGTAATAGCATTTCTAAGGTATTTGAATATCGCGCCACAGGATTCAACTGGCTGTTACGTAGGTGGGACGATTTGGTGCCACCTAGCCCAGAGAGGTTAACTGTTCTTAACTGTCATGCATTGTTCAGCAATCGTCTCTGAACAGTTGATGTTGACATGTGACTGTTACTTGAACTCTGTGAAGCATTCATTTGGGATGCAATCTGAGGCTGGTTACTCTAATGAATTTATCCTCTGCAGCAGAGGTAACTCTGTGTCTTCCTTTTCTGTGGCAGTCCTCATGAGAGCCAGTTTCATCATAGTGCTTGATGGTTTTTGCGACTGCACTTGAACATCATGTTTTAAAGTAATGACGGATTGTAATATCTCTGCTTATTTGAGCTGTTCTTGCCAAATAGAGCTGGCTATCTTCTGTATACCACCGCTACCTTGACACAACATAGCTGATTGGCTCAAAGAACAAAAGAAATTCCACAAATTAACCTGTTGGGGGTAGGGGGCAGTATTTACACGGCCGGATAAAAAAACGTACCCGATTTAATCTGGTTATTACTACTGCCCAGAAACTAGAATATGCATATAATTATTGGCTTTGGATAGAAAACACCCTAAAGTTTCTAAAACTGTTTGAATGGTGTCTGTGAGTATAACAGAACTCATATGGCAGGCAAAAACCTGAGAAGATTCCTTACAGAAAGTGCCCTCTCTGACCATTCCTTGAGCTTCTTGTCTCTGTTTATTGAAGACTGAGGATCTTTGATGTAACGTGACACTTCCTATGGCTCCCATAGGCTCTCAGAGCCCGGGAAAAAGCTGAATGATATCGAGGCAGCCCCAGGCTGAAACACATTTGCGCTTTTGGCAAGTGGCCGATCAGAGGACAATGGGCTGAGGCGCGTGTACGAGTCGACCCCATGCTTTATTTTCTTTCGTCTTTTTACCTAAACGCAGATTCCCGGTCGGAATATTATCGCTTTTTTACGAGAAAAATGGCATAAAAATTGATTTTAAACAGCGGTTGACATGCTTCGAAGTACGGTAATGGAATATTTAGAATTGTTTTGTCACGAAATGCGTCGTACTCGTGACCCTTCTTTACCATTCGGATAGTGTCTTGAACGCACGAACAAAACACCGCTATTTGGATATAACTATGGATTACTTTGAACCAAACCAACATTTGTTATTGAAGTAGAAGTCCTGGGAGTGCATTCTGACGAAGAACACCAAAGGTAATAACATTTTCCTTATAGTAAATCGGACTTTGGTGAGTGCTAAACTTGCTGGGTGTCTAAATAGCTAGCCCTGTGATGCCGGGCTATCTACTGAGAATATTGCAAAATGTGCTTTCACCGAAAAGCTATTTTAAAATCGGATATATCGAGTGCATAGAGGAGTTCTGTATCTATAATTCTTAAAATAATTGTTATGCTTTTTGTGAACGTTTATCGTGAGTAATTTAGTAAACTTTTAGTACATTCACCGGAAGTTTGCGGGGGGTATGCTAGTTCTGAACGTCACATGCTAATGTAAAAAGCTGGTTTTTGATATAAATATGAACTTGATTGAACAAAACATGCATGTTTGTATAACATAATGTCCTAGGGTTGTCATCTGATGAAGATCATCAAAGGTTAGTGCTGCATTTAGCTGTGGTTTGGGTTTATGTGACATTATATGCTAGCTTGAAAAATGGGTGTCTGATTATTTCTGGCTGGGTACTCTGCTGACATAATCTAATGTTTTGCTTTCGTTGTAAAGCCTTTTTGAAATCGGACAGTGTGGTTAGATTAACGAGAGTCTTGTCTTTAAAATGGTGTAAAATAGTCATATGTTTGAGAAATTGAAGTAATAGCATTTCTAAGTTATTTGAATAACGCGCCACAGGATTCCACTGGCTGTTACGTAGGTGGGACGATTTCGTCCCGCCGACCCTAGAGAGGTTAACTTTGAAGAAGGCACACCTGTTAATTGAAATGCATTCCAGGTGAGTCATGAAGCTGGTTGAGAGAACGCCAAGAGTGTGCAAAGCTATCATCAAGGCAAAATGTGGCTACTTTGAAGAATCTCAATTTTAAAATATATTTTGATTTGTATAACCTGTTAGGGCTAGGGGGCAGTATTTACACGGCTGGATAAAAAACGTACCCGATTTAATCTGGTTATTACTACTGCCCAGAAACTAGAATATGCATATAATTATTGGCTTTGGATAGAAAACACCCTAAAGTTTCTAAAACGGTTTGAATGGTGTCTGTGAGTATAACAGAACTCATATGGCAGGCAAAAACCTGAGAAGATTCCTTACAGGAAGTGGCCTGTCTGACAAGTTCTTGTTCTTCTTGACTCTCTTTATTGAAAACTGAGGATCTTTGCTGTAACGTGACACTTCCTACGGCTCCCATAGGCTCTCAGAACCCAGGAAAAAGCTGAAGGATGTAATTCCAGCCCCTGGCTGAAAAACATTAGCGCCTTTGGTAAGTGGTCTATCAGAGGACAATGAGACTGAGGCGTGTGCACGAGGCGACCCCATGTTTTTATTTTCTCTCTCTTTGTACTAAAACACAGATTCCCGGTCGGAATATTATCGCTTTTTTTCGAGAAAAATGGCATAAAAATTGATTTTAAACAGCGGTTGACATGCTTCGAAGTACGGTAATGGAATATTTAGAATTTTTTTGGCACGAAACGCGTCGGCGCATCACCCTTCTTTACCCTTTCGGATAGTGTCTTGAACGCACGAACAAAACGCCGCTATTTGGATATAACTATGGATTATTTTGAACCAAACCAACATTTGTTATTGAAGTAGAAGTCCTGGGAGTGCATTCTGACGAAGAACAGCAAAGGTAATAACATTTTTCTTATAGTAAATCTGACTTTGGTGAGGGCTAAACTTGCTGGGTGTCTAAATAGCTAGCCCTGTGATGCCGGGCTATCTACTTAGAATATTGCAAAATGTGCTTTCACCGAAAAGCTATTTTAAAATCGGACATAGCGAGTGCATAGAGGAGTTCTGTATCTATAATTCTTAAAATAATTGTTATGTTTTTTGTGAACGTTTATCGTGAGTAATTTAGTAAATTCACCGGAAGTTTGCGGGGGGTATGCTAGTTCTGAACGTCACATGCTAATGTAAAAAGCTGGTTTTTGATATAAATATGAACTTGATTGAACAAAACATGCATGTATTGTATAACATAATGTCCTAAGATTGTCATCTGATGAAGATCATCAAAGGTTAGTGCTGCATTTAGCTGTCTTCTGGGTTTATGTGACATTATATGCTAGCTTGAAAAATGGGTGTCTGATTATTTATGGCTGGGTACTCTGCTGACATAATCTAATGTTTTGCTTTCGTTGTAAAGCCTTTTTGAAATCGGACAGTGTGGTTAGATTAACGAGAGTCTTGTCTTTAAAATTGTGTAAAATAGTCATATGTTTGAGAAATTGAAGTAATAGCATTTCTAAGGTATTTGAATAACGCGCCACGGGATTCCACTGGCTGTTACGTAGGTGGGACGAAATCGTCCCACTGGCCCTAGAGAAGTTAACACTTGTTTGGTTACTACATTATTCCTTTTGTGTTATTTCATAGTCTTTATGTCTTCACTGTTATTCTACAATTTATAAAATAGACAAAAATGTAATGAAGAAAAACCCTTGAATAAGTAGGTATGTCCAAACTTTTGACTGGTACTGTATATGTGGGTTCTGTACACGGAGCTGGCCAGCTAGTTAAGGTGTTATCTAATGTATGGCCCCAGTGGATGGAATAATTGTCATTCACATCTACACTCATCTCTCCCTCTAACTGTTTCTTTATCTCCCACTCGCTTCCCCTCTCTGTTCCTACTCCCCCTCTCTCAGTGACTTTGACCATTGTAATCCCTATAGGGTGTTAATTATAGACTATTGTTCTGATGACATGCAGTAATTATAGAACACCACTGATGATCCACTGCCCCACTCACACCCTCCTCTTTCCATCTACTTCCTCCTCTCTCCATCTACTTCCTCCTCTCCTCTCTCTATCTGCTTCCTTCCTTCTCTCTCTATCTACTTCCTCCTTACTCTTCTCTCTCTCTCTCTTTCCTCCCGCCACGCTCTCCCACTATGAGGGTTTACATAAAAAGAGTACTCTTACCCAAACTCATATGTTTCTGTAGAATGCCCTTTGCTTTTCTGCACCTCTGAGTGGAGAAATGCAGTACATCTCTAGGCTTGTACAGCATTGAAAAGTCAAGAAGACTTTTGTAGTAGGTTTTTACCATTACATCTGAGTCAGAACAGAAAAGAACTCAACACAGTAGGACCCCAGAGTTGTTTTATTTTTCAATAAAAGAAACTCAGAGTTAGAGTCCAAATAGTACTGTCTCTCTTCCTTTAACCAAACACTGCATCTATGTAATCATCGACGGCTCTGCCCTCCTCTCTTGTCTGCATGCCAATGAGTTCACTCTGCTAACACACACACATAAATCTGAAAGTGAAGGAAAAAAGTAAATAAAAAAGGTGTATTTTTCTCATCTCATCCTGCTGTTTAGAGAAAGAGATTATGCAGCAAAAAAATGGAAATCAAATTGTGTCAACGGTGTAATTAGGTGGTAAATCTTAATATGAGCAGATTAAATACATTCCCATATTATGATTTCTGATCTCTGATGTGTGTGTTAGGATTTGGCTAAATGAAACAGTGAAGAAAGCGTGAACTAAGTAGCTTGGCACCTGGTTCCACCACTAAAGGAAGAAGAAGGGGGAGAGAAAAAGTGAGTAAAAACCCCACCAACTGAATAGAGAGTTTGCATGGCTCCTCTAAGGTGGCAAAAGTGTTGGCATAGACCTCTAGCCAACACGCCACTGATCTCTCTGTCTCTGTCTCTCTCTGTCTCTGTCTCTCTCTGTCTCTCTCTCTCTCTCTCTCTCTGTCTCTCTGTCTCTCTCTCTCTCCTCTCTCCTCTCTCTCTCTCTCTCTCTCTCTCTCTCTCTCTGTGTCTCTCTCTCTCTCTGTCTCTCTGTCTCTCTCTCTCTCCTCATAATAAAGAATAGATTGAGCCTCCGCTTTGAAGAACTCCTCTCCAGACGCTCCCACAGACAGACTGAAGGCAGGAGCACCACATTACAAAGAGAAAGGGAGGAGGAAGAGGAGATAATTTTTATTTATTTTTAAACCTAGGAAATCGAGGAGAGGATCAATTGAGTACAAAACCACCCCAGTCCAGATAACCAGCCCATCGCTCGTCCATATGTATATAGTCTTAATTCATTCCTATTTAGATTTGTGTGCATTGGGTATATGTTGTGTAATTTGAGACAGAGAGAGAGAGAGACGCACATAAAGAGAGAGAGAGAGAGAGAGAGAGAGACAGAGAGAGAGACACAGAGAGCGGTGATATCCTCAGCAGAAAATAAAATCTATTAATTATGATGATTCTGATATGCTTTGAGAGTACTTATCATTATGCCATGTCCACAAGCCATGTAAACAATAGATTGATCACATAAAGGACTTAACAGATGGGAGTTCATACAGGAATCTGTCTCTGTCTCTGTGTGTGTGTGTCTCTTTCTCTCTGTGTGTGTGTGTGTGTGTGTGTGTGTGTGTGTGTGTGTGTGTGTGTGTGTGTGTGTCTGTGTGTGTGTGTGTGTGTGTGTGTGTGTGTGTGTGTGTGTGTGTGTGTCTGTGTGTGTGTGTGGGGGTTGGTTCTTCTATCCTTGCTGGGCCTTAAAATCCCCAAAAGTCCCAACAAGGACAGTAAAATAAGGAACATTCTCCCTCGTGGGGACATTGTCTGCACAAACTTGAGACATCTGTGGCATTGTGTTGTGTGACAAAACTGCACATTTTAGAGAGGCCTTTTATTGTCCCCAGCGCAAGGTGCACTTGTGTAATGAACATGCTGTTTAATCAGCTTCTGAATATGACACACCTGTCAGGTGGATGGAATATCTTGACAAAGGAGAAATTCTCACTAACAGGTATGTAAACGTATTTGTGCACAACATTTGAAGGAAATAAGATGTTAGTGAGTAAGGAACATTTCTGGGATTTTTTATTTCAGCTCTTGAAACATTGGATCAACACTTTACATGTTGCATTTATGTTTTTGTTCAGTGTTGAATTGATGCGGTAAGCCACAGGATAAAGTGCAAGGACATGCCTCTGCAGCCTACTGCCTTCTAATGTCACAGAGCAAAGTTACATCAGACAACACTAGAATGGATGTGAAGGCAGCATTTACCACACAATGAGAGCTTCAGTGACATCGCTGGACCGTGAAGTACAGAGAAGGACAGATGGCATGAAGAGGTGTCAGAAGAAAACAGACGACTGAAATCATTTCTGTAGCTATTTCACCCTGGGTCAGGCTGTCGATCTTATTAAATAGAATTGAAGCATAAGAAGATTACTCAACAGCGCGAGAGAGCTTGCCTCGCTGTGTTGTTTGGTTGGCCGGTGTAGTATGTCTCATTGTTCACAGTGGGTCCATTTCACCCACTGCAAAAACAACAACACTTGGGCTAGGCGTACACTACAGGTTCACTCTAGTTTGGTCCATAAGGGAGGCTAACAAACCACTATATCTTTGTTCTCCTATTTCTCTCTCCTCTAGTCTATTGCACACTCAAGTATTTTTTCTCCTGCTGGCAGCATTGCCATGACAAGCTCACACACACAATGATCTCTGGTGTAAAACCACAAAACAGACAACTGCTGATCACCTCTCCCTCCATACCTCCTCCCTCCCTCTCTTCTCTCTCCCTCTCTCCATCCCTCTCTTCTCTCACTCCCTCCCTCCTCTATCTCCCTCCTCCCTCTACTTCCCTCCCTCCCTTCTCCCTCCCTCCCTCCCTCCCTCCCTCCCTCCCTCCCTCCCTCCCTCCCTCCCTCCCTCCAACCTCTCTTCTCTTTCTCTCCCTCCTCCCTCCCTTCTCTCTCCCTCCCTCCTCCCTCTCTTTTTTCTCCCTCCCTCCTCCCTCCCTCCCTTCTCTCTCCCTCCCTCCCTCCTCCCTCTCTTTTCTCTCCCTCCCTCCTCCCTCTTCTATCTCCCTCCCTCCTACCTCTCTCTCTCTCCCTCCTCTCTCTCTTCTCTTCTCTCTCTCTCTATCCTCCTATCTCCCTGGTCCTTGTTCGCTGACTTTGGTAATTTCACACTCCTCTCCTCCTCATGTCTCTCTGGCGTTCCCTCTTTCATAGTTCTGGCCTAGAGCCTCCTGGTTGCTCTGGCTCTGGCATGGAGCATGGAGCACGCTTTACTGTGTGTGTGTGTGAATGCGTGCGTGCGTGTATGTGTCTTTGTTTGTCCGTGTATGTGAATGCATGTTTGTTTCAGTTTGTGTGTGGTCTGAAGCTTCCACAGTACTCTCAGTTATGAATTCTGCAATACAGAAATGAAGAGAAGGAGAGAGAAACAAACGGCTAGTCAGACGATCACCAGCAGCCTCTCAGCACCATAAATACATACTGGGCCTGTGTTCCCTGTTCCCCTTTCCATGTTCCCTGTTCCGTGTTCCCTGTTCCTTATCCCAGGATCTCAAACTAAGAACAGCAACACAAGCATGTTACACGCGTGTCAACAGCTGCCACCAAGGCTCAGCCCCGGTGTGTGTGTGTGTGTATGTGTGACAGATGTTTTCCTGTCTCTAAGCCTCCTCCTCCATGGCCCAGTTAGCTACGTAAGGACTGATATGTATTATTGAGGCCTGTGTGATGTTTGGTGACTAACAGAAAGAGACAAGCAGGGGGGATAAGCTGACAACATTTAGAAGGGCAGAGGCATGTTCTTCTACACATTCACAGGATGTAAACTATAAAGCACAACGTGTCTGGCTTGAAATACAGGTAACAGATGAAGTTCAGTCCTGTATATGGACATGGGACGTCTGGGATGCTTTGTACATGCTAAACGGAGATGGAGGTACACATTAAACAAATATTGTGAATAAAGCTCAAGCACAGTCTCAACATTCGGAACACAGAGGTGCGTTTAGCAATATGAGGAGGTATAAGGTGTGCGTGTTTGTTTGTTTGTGTGCATGCATGAGTTTGTGTGTGTGTGTGTTTTTTTCTGGTGAGTGAGGTGTGTAAATGCCAGGCTGTCAGAGCTGGCCTGTCAGGGAGAGCAGGCGTGAAGTGACAGACAGCTGTGGCATTTACCTGTAGGTTTAATACCAGAAACCCTATCCATCTCTGTCACACACGCACGCATCCACACACACACCGCCATCGGTGGTAGCCATGAAGTTAGAGAGGTGGGTCGGTAACCGGAGGGTTGCCTCTTCGAACCCCCGAGCTGCCTGTGGGGAAATCGGCAGGGAGTGATCAGGCAGCCAGTATACTACCTAAAGCAGTTGTGCCCTTGAGGAAGGCACTACCCCTAAGTGCTCCAGGGGTGCTGCTCTGCCGCAGTGCTTCTCCAGCCTGTGATGTGTGTAGGTGCCTGTGGGTGGTATTACAGTAGTTAACAACCCCAAAGCCTGTTTTTGGAATGCAGCCTCTAAGACAGCTAAGCTACTCCGTCTCAGCCCAGACCTGATGCTGGGACAAAGAGAATTAGGGGATTTCACCCAAATCTGGGCAGGGTGGATGTGGAGGTGGGCAAGTGTACTGTGTGTGTACTGTGTGTGTGTGTGTGTGTGTGTGTGTGTGTGTGTGTGTGTGTGTGTGTGTGTGTGTGTGTGTGCTTTCATGGCTCTGCGTGTGTGTCTTTTCTCTCCTCCATCTCCACAGACCAGCAGCTCAGCAGAAGCTTTGTCTGCGGCAGATAGAGGGAAGCCACAGCGTTTTACATGAGCTGCTGATCCTCATTATAGCGCTCACTCTGACCACAGGAATTCCACAGTTTGCTTTTGATGTTGGTACATGAGGCCAGGACAGGAGGCATGTCTCTGCTTTGTTATGTTGCACTGCAGGTAAACCTCAGCTGGTAGCAGAGCTGAAAGTGGAGACAGAGTGTGGAGAAGAGACGTGAGGTAAAGGTGGTGACAGAAGGTGGAGAAGAGACGTGAGGTAAAGGTGGAGATAGAAGATGGAGAAGGTAAAGGTGGAGACAGAGGGTGGAGAAGAGACGTGAGGTAAAGGTGGAGACAGAAGATGGAGAAGGTAAAGGTGGAGACAGAAGGTGGAGAAGAGACGTGAGGTAAAGGTGGAGACAGAAGGTGGAGAAGAGACGTGAGGGAAAGGTGGAGACAGAGGGTGGAGAAGAGACATGAGGTAAAGGTGGAGACAGAAGATGGAGAAGGTAAAGGTGGAGACAGAAGGTGGAGAAGAGACGTGAGGTAAAGGTGAAGACAGAAGGTGGAGAAGAGACGTGAGGTAAAGGTAGAGACAGAGGGTGGAGAAGAGACATGAGGTAAAGGTGGAGACAGAGGGTGGAGAAGGTAAAGGTGGAGACAGAAGGTGGAGAAGAGAAGTGAGGTAAAGGTGGAGACAGAAGGTGGAGAAGAGACGTGAGGTAAGGGTGGAGACAGAGGGTGGAGAAGAGACGTGAGGTAAAGGTGGAGACAGAGGGTGGAGAAGAGACGTGAGGTAAAGGCGGAGACAGAAGGTGGAAAAGAGACGTGAGGTCTCTCCCCCTTTACCTCACGTATCTTCTCCACCTTCTGTCTTCCCCTTTACATTTGCCTGCACACTAATATGACCCCTCTTTATAAAGGTGAGTCTCTCACGAATACGTCTGTTGAATTGCTCAAGGATGCCTACATGCCTCACAAGATTCGTCTGATGATCCACCGGTATCAGTTGAAAAAATGAGTGGAAGTATATATGGAGAGTGATAAGTGACAAAAATAATAAAAAATATGTGTTTCCTGATCTTTCTTATATCTCATATAAGATATAGTACAGGCGCTTCAGAACAAACTTCCTTTTGATTATTTGGGTTGGACTATCTATTGTTTCATGTAGTGAATCTGTTATTCAAAGCATTTGTGTTTATCTATTTAACCTTTATTTAACTAGGAAAGTCCGTTAAGAACAAATTATTATTTACAATGATGGCCTACCAGGGAACAGTGGGTTATCTGTCTTGTTCAGGGGCAGATCGACAGATTTTTACCTTGTTAGCTCGGGGATTCGATCACAGCAACCTTTTGGTTACTGGCTCAACGCTCTAACCACTAGGCTACCTGCCACCCTAATTGTCTCCATCATTTCCAATCCTGCAGTATAGGCTAATAGCAGTAAGGCCAACAATTACTTTTCATCAAATCATTTTTTTATCTACTTTTATTATGCTTCAAGGGGTCTTAAAATTTGAAATCAAATATCAAAAAGATCCTCGGTATGCTTAGACAGGGCTGAGACTCTTATGGGATAACATACAGACACACACACACAGACACAGACACACAGACACAGACACACACACACACACACACACACACACACACACACACACACACACACACACACACACACACACACACACACACACACACACACACACACACACACACTTGAGCATCACTTATTTACTCACACCCTGGAGAGAAAGAGCACCCAGATTTATCCAGATGTATCCCTCTCTTGTTAAGTCTAAGTCTGACTGGGGCTTTCAGACATACACAGCGAGACTTTCTTACTCTCTTCTTCTTATTTATACAGCCAGCTATTTCTTCACTTATTTTTTTAACCTTATGTCAGAAGAAAGGGTGAAAATGTAAGTCCTTCACAGATGATGTGAAACTATGGCAGAAAACACAACACATCTCTCCAACAAGTGTGATTGAATAAAGCAACGTTCAGACTTAAATCAATAAAATAACTATTGACTTTTACATTTTTTTTTTTTCGGGAGTAGATCAGCTTTAATATTGCGGATAGACTGTAGCTTCCGTCAATGTAATTGTCTGCATCATTTCCAATCCCTCATATATGTTTTGTGTAAATGTATACAGTTCCAGTCAAAAGTTTGGACACACCTGCTCATTCCAGGGTTTTTCTTTATTTTTTACAATTTCTTTTTACAATTTTCTACGTTGTAGAGTAAGAGTGAAGAAATCCAAACTATGAAATAACACATATGGAATCATGTAGTAACCAAAAAAGTGTTAAACAAATCTAAATATATTTTATATTTGAGATTCTTCAAAGTAGCCACCCTTTGCCTTGATGATAGTGCTAGCTCCAGGTAAATGTTGCAATTCTTCAGCCATTCCTGCAAGAATTTTGTGTAATAATTTAAATTGAACAATTCGAAATTTTGAATCCGCTGTCGTTTTGCGTGTCAATTCATAAACCATGTGTCATGGAATAGGTACATTGAATATCTCTTCCCAACTATTTTGAAATCTATATGACACAGCTGTCAATTTTTGGGTCCATAACCCTCCTGTTGTGTTAGTTTCATGTTAATTAATTCTGTGTTCACGGTCCAAAATGGCTGCCCTATTATAGCTAATGATAAATCCATAATAAAACATATATTATCATCTAGTGTTGTGTTAGATCTTTTTATCAACTTAAGTTCTTGTGAACATTACAAGTTTTGAACTTCTATTTGCTATTTATGGTCTGTAGGCCTCATTGATCTTAACTCATACAACTTGTTTTTGAGTACAACAAGCATAATTAATGGATTATTTTGACTATAACAAATACTCAGATCAAACATATTGTGCTATTTATCACAGACTACTTTTGTCAAAGTTTAACAAGGACTCTCTCCTCCTCACCAGTGTCAAGATCACAGATGTGATCAAGAGCCTCACATACAGTATATTGTTTGGTCATTGTGCTGCCACAGAATGAATTGTGAGCAAAGTCTCATAAAAGCTTTATATACCAGAGCTGCGAGAAAAGTTCTATATATTATTGAAATAATGTTGCTATTGTTTGTGAGAATGGCAACAGGTGTGGTTCCCTTGGGAGAAAGATTCTAACTCAATATTAGGAAGGTGTTCCTAATGTTTGATATACTCAGTTTAAGTGTATTATACAGTATATCATATATTGTTATATTATAAACTGGGTGGTTCGAGCGCTGAATGCTGATTGGTTGACAACTGTGGTATATCAGACCGTATACCACGGGTATGACCAAACAGTTATTTTTACTGCTCTAGTTGCGTTGGTAAACAGTTTATAATTGTCACGCCCTGATCTGTTTCACCTGTACTTGTGATTGTCTCCACTCCCTCCAGGTGTTGCTTATTTTCCCCAGTGTATTTATCCCTGTGTTTCCTGTCTCTCTGTGCCAGTTCGTCTTGTATGTTTAGTCAAGTCAACCAGTGTGTTTTTCCCATACTCCTTTTGCTATTCTTCTTTTTCTAGTCCTCAGGGTTTTGACCCTTGCCTGTTTCTGGACTCTCTACCCGCCTGCCTGACCATTCTGCCTGCCTTGACCACGAGCCTGTCTGCCACTCTGTACCTCCTGGACTCTGATCTGGTTTTGACCTTTTTGCCTGTCCACGACTATTCTCTTGCCAACCCCTTTGGATTATTAAACATTGTAAGATTCCAACCATCTGCATCCTGTGTCTGCATCTGGGTCTCGCCTTGTGCCTTGATAATAATAGCAATAAGGCACCTCGGGGGTTTGTGATATGCGGCCAATATACCACAGCTAAGGGCTGGATGCTGGCACTTCACGCTGCTTCCCAGAGTGTCTAAGAACAGCCCTTAGCCGTGGTGAATTGGCCATATACCACACCCCCTCGGGTTAATTAGAGTTTAAATCTAGAATATTTTGTTTGTTCGTTTTTTCTTCTTCTTGTCTCCTGTACCCTTCCCCATATTTACTCATTTTTTTCTTTCTCTTTGTCTTATGTCTTGTGACGTCTCTCTAATTGTATATTGATCAGCAATCGTTTGGCCTCCCTGGTATTTTAAAGGTCACGTCGAAGGCCAAAGGTCACCCCTGAATCACACATCCACAATTCTCTGATCCTAAAGTCAGTTTTATGCCCCTGATACACTCGCCCATAAAAAAGCAAACAAGTTAATAAATAAATATATAGAGAAACAACAACAAAATACAATATTGGGGAGCTGGTGTCTGCCTACGCATGTCTACTAAGAATAGCAGGCAGTTGGAGGTTATTTGGCTCCATAGAAAACAAATAGAAAGCATTTATCATGCAACAACGCTGATGCAATTTCAGCCGCATATTGCTTTTCTTAATGACTTCCTGCCTTCTCAGCCCCACCATGTCCCCTATGACTCCACACTGTCGATGTACTTTTCACTGCTTCCACTTAAACAGTAGAAGATGATACAGTAGAAGGTGTGTGTGTGTGTGTGTGTGTGTGTGTGTGTGTGTGTGTGTGTGTGTGTGTGTGTGTGTGTGTGTGTGTGTGTGTGTGTGTGTGTGTGTGTGTGTGTGTGTGTGTGTGGGCGCAGGTGTGTGGATGTTATTATTTTTGTTCATCACCTTTGTAGTGTCAGCTCAAACTAAAATGCATACATGAAAATGAGATGGTCTTGATATAGCTACTGTACGGTGGTGTACATGCTTAATGAGGATGACAATCAACTCAGAAAATTTAAATCATTTACAACACTAGCATGAATCTATAAATACACCAATCTGGTCCAGCATAAATCTATAGATACACCAATCTGGTCCAGCATGAATCTATAGATACACCAACCTTGTCCAGCATGAATGTATAGATACACCAATCTGGTCCAGCATGAATGTATAGATACACCAATTTGGTCCAGCATGAATGTATAGATCTGGTCCAGCATGAACCAGCACCAGCACACACACTGGTCCACCAATCTGGTCCAGCATGAATTTATAGATACACCAATCTGGTCCAGCATGAATGTATAGATACACCAATCTGGTCCAGCATGAATGTATAGATTCACCAATCTGGTCAAGCATGAATGAATAGATACACCAATTTGATCCAGCATGAATGTATAGATACACCAATCTGGTCCAGCATGAATGTATAGATACACCAGTCTGGTCCAGCATGAATGTATAGATACACCAATTTTGTCCAGCATGAATGTATAGATACACCAATTTGTTCCAGCATAAATGTATAGATACACCAATCTGGTCCAGCATGAATGTATAGATACACCAATTTCGTCCAGCATGAATGTATAGATACACCAATTTCGTCCAGCATGAATGTATAGATACACCAGTCTGGTCCAGCATGAATGTATAGATACACCAATTTCGTCCAGCATGAATGTATAGATACACCAGTCTGGTCCAGCATAAATGTATAGATACACCAATTTCGTCCAGCATGAATGTATAGATACACCAGTCTAGTCCAGCATAAATGTATAGATACACCAATCTGGTCCAGCATGAATGTATAGATACACCAGTCTGGTCCAGCATGAATGTATAGATACACCAGTCTGGTCCAGCATGAATGTATAGATACACCAATCTGGTCCAGCATAAATGTATAGATACACCAGTCTGGTCCAGCATAAATGTATAGATACACCAGTCTGGTCCAGCATGAATGTATAGATCCACCAATCTGGTCCAGCATGAATGTATAGATCCACCAATCTGGTCCAGCATGAATGTATAGATACACCAATCTGGTCCAGCATGAATGTATAGATACACCAATCTGGTTCAGCATGAATGAATATATACACCAATCTGGTCCAGCATGAATGTATAGATACACCAATCTGGTCCAGCATGAATGTATAGATACACCAGTCTGGTCCAGCATGAATGTATAGATACACCAATTTTGTCCAGCATGAATGTATAGATACACCAATTTGTTCCAGCATAAATGTATAGATACACCAATCTGGTCCAGCATGAATGTATAGATACACCAATTTCGTCCAGCATGAATGTATAGATACACCAGTCTGGTCCAGCATGAATGTATAGATACACCAATTTCGTCCAGCATGAATGTATAGATACACCAGTCTGGTCCAGCATAAATGTATAGATACACCAATTTCGTCCAGCATGAATGTATAGATACACCAGTCTAGTCCAGCATAAATGTATAGATACACCAATCTGGTCCAGCATGAATGTATAGATACACCAGTCTGGTCCAGCATGAATGTATAGATACACCAATCTGGTCCAGCATAAATGTATAGATACACCAGTCTGGTCCAGCATAAATGTATAGATACACCAGTCTGGTCCAGCATGAATGTATAGATACACCAATCTGGTCCAGCATGAATGTATAGATACACCAATCTGGTCCAGCATGAATGTATAGATCCACCAATCTGGTCCAGCATGAATGTATAGATCCACCAATCTGGTCCAGCATGAATGTATAGATACACCAATCTGGTCCAGCATGAATGTATAGATACACCAATCTGGTTCAGCATGAATGAATATATACACCAATCTGGTCCAGCATGAATGTATAGATACACCAATCTGGTCCAGCATGAATGTATAGATACACCAATCTGGTCCAGCATGAATGTATAGATACACCAGTCTGGTCCATCACTTGATTCTCAAAGTAAAATAATCCTGTGCTCAGTATTGCTTCTCTCGGAATACCAAAATTGTCACTGTCAGAAAAACTGTCAGAAAAACTTTTCGTCAACCAAACTCACATCAATGATATCTTTAATAAGACGTGAGGCACAGTGCATTTAGCATTTTTACAACCCACTAGGAAATTGTAACTTCAGTATGTGTGAGCAGAATTCCTAGGGTGGCACTCTCTCTATTGCAACTTTCCTGAAATTTCCCCAATCCATGTTTTCCAATGTTGATTTCCCAAATCAACCGTTGGCCACGAACACACAGCCATCTCAGAAGGAATAATTCATGTCGTTTCACAATAGCACAACGAGACAAACATGCCTGGAAGACACTTATTCACAAGGGTTACAAACACACTCTGGAGGATTAAATGTTCAGAACGTGTCAGAATGAAATGTAATGAACATTAGGACACAATTCCCTATTCTCCATGCTGAAATAGTATGTATGTTCTAAACAATATATCTACTGAATGTTCTATAATGTTACACATTCCTGAAATAAAGGTCAACTAAGGTCAAGCTTGAGGTTGGATCGGTGAGAGATAGAACAGCCAAATCAGAGTGAAAGGCTGATAATGGGACTGCCGCTTTATGAGCATGAATTGTAACCACATAGAAACACACACACACACACACACACACACACACACACACACACACACACACACACACACACACACACACACACACACACACACACACACACACACACACACACACACACACACACGATGAGGGACTTCATTTCCATAATATATATATATATATAGCCAATACACTCTTTAATAATCACTAGCTTTCTGGTAAAGAAAACATTCACTCCCTCAATCCCTTCCCCATTCTCTCATTCTCCCCTTCACTACCCTTCTAGGCCTCTCCCTCTGTCGTGCCCTCCTTCCCTCTGCCCTCTACCCTCTCTCTCCCTCTGTCATGCTCCTCCTTCCCTCTGCCCTCTACCCTCTCTCTCCCTCTGTCGTGCTCCTCCTTCCCTCTACCCTCTACCCTCTCTCTCCCTCTGTCGTGCTCCTCCTTCCCTCTGCCCTCTACCCTCTCTCTCCCTCTGTCGTGCTCCTCCTTCCCTCTGCCCCCTACCCTCTCTCTCCCTCTGTCGTGCTCCTCCTTCCCTCTGCCCTCTACCCTCTCTCTCCCTCTGTCGTGCTCCTCCTTCCCTCTACCCTCTACCCTCTCTCTCCCTCTGTCGTGCCCTCCTTCCCTCTGCCCTCTACCCTCTCTCTCCCTCTGTCATGCTCCTCCTTCCCTCTGCCCCCTACCCTCTCTCTCCCTCTCTCATGCTCCTCCTTCCCTCTGCCCTCTACCCTCTCTCTCCCTCTCTCATGCTCCTCCTTCCCTCTACCTTCTACCCTTTCTCTCCCTCTCTCATGCTCCTCCTTCCCTCTACCTTCTACCCTTTCTCTCTCTCTCTCCTCCTTCCCTCTACCCTCTCTCTTTCCCTCATGAACCTCCTTCCCTATACCCTCTACCCTGTACCCTCTCTCTCTCTCTCGTTCTCCTCCTTCCTCTCCTCCTATCTGTGATGAAATGTGTATTTTATGAAAATGGATAATGACAAATGAGCGTTTAAGAGGGACCTAGTCACTCACTGAAAACTCCTCTCGTATCTCCCTTAAACACGTTAGTCATTTCCCTGCAAATCTATCAATATTGTGTGTGTGTGTGTGTGTGCGCGCGTGTGTGCCTGCGTGCGTGTGTGTTCTCACTGAAGAATCCGACATTTGTCCGTAATTGTAACATTCCGAAGGTTAAATTTAGGCATAAATTCTGAATGGTTAAGGGTTACGGTTGGGACAGGGTTATGAAGGGTTAAGGTAAGGGTTAAGGTTGGGAAAGGGTTCTGAATGATTAAGGTAAGGGTTAAGGTTGGGACAGGGTTATGAATGGTTAAGGTAAGGGTTAAGGTTGGGGACAGGGTTATGCATGGTTAAGGTAAGGGTTAAGGTTGGGGACAGGGTTATGAATGGTTAAGGTAAGGGTTAAGGTTGGGGAAAGGGTTATGAATGGTTAAGGTAAGGGTTAAGGTTGGGGACAGGGTTATGAATGGTTAAGGTAAGGGTTAAGGTTGGGGAAAGGGTTATGAATGGTTAAGGTAAGGGTTAAGGTTGGGGAAAGGGTTATGAATGGTTAAGGTAAGGGTTAAGGTTGGGGACAGGGTTATGAATGGTTAAGGTAAGGGTTAAGGTTGGGGACAGGGTTATGAATGGTTAAGGTAAGGGTTAAGGTTGGGGAAAGGGTTATGAATGGTTAAGGTAAGGGTTAAGGTTGGGGACAGGGTTATGAATGGTTAAGGTAAGGGTTAAAGTTGAGGACAGTGTTCAACTAAAACATCAAAATACAAGTCCATAGCACTGGGACTGAACATGTGACGCTCAGAGCCTTTCCCAACAAGCTCTCACCATCTCACTGCACAATTAGACGTTTTTGCACCTTCTCCGAACGTCAAAGGTCTGGGACAATAACACATATATTAACAACAAGTGTCCAACACCGGGAATTAATATGACCTTCTGATCCAGAGTCATGGAATTGTGTGTGTGTTTGTGTGTGTGTGTGTATCTCTGTGAGAGTGAGAGTAATGTAACTGATCCTACTTCATTATACCTGGAAAATGATGTGCAAATCGATGAAGAAATTCCACTGACACCTGGAAGCAAACACACACACACACACACACACACACACACACACACACACACACACACACACACACTCACTCACACAAACAAACATGCACACACACTCAATCAAACACACACACACTCAATCACACATAAACACACGCAAACACACACACAGACGGTCAACCAGCAGGAGCATGCTGGAATGCCTAGATTACACACACCGCCCATGGCCATCATTGAACACCCACTGCTCCCATCACACCACCTAGGAGTGTGTCCCCGGCACTGTCTTCCCCAATTTCCATATAGACAAACTGTACTAACACACACACACACACACACACACACACACACACACACACACACACACACACACACACACACACACACACACACACACACACACACACAGAAAAAAACAAATGTATCTCTGTCTCTCTCAAACACATAAACACGCTCATCTGTCAAAGGTTATTCTAAGGTTTTACACTGAAGGAAATAGATTCAATAAAAACATTAAAATAAAATACAAATTGGTGAAAGAGGAACTTCAAACATCTGGAAAAGACACAAACAAACTATCTTTATCCAGAACATTCTGCTCTTGTCTGTTCTGTGCCTCGTCTTACTCAAGTCACGTGGAATGTCTGTCATGTCAAAGGTAAAAAAGAACAGGAATTAACACACACACTCACAGATTCTTGAGGCTGTGTCATTCTGCTCCTGCACGTGATAATAATCTCTTTAGATAGAGTGTTGTGATCTCTCCTTAAAGCCGTGGAGTAGTGTGTGAGTGAGTGAGTGAAGTGAGTGAAGTGAGTGAGTGAGTGAGTGAGTGAGTGAGTGAGTGAGTGAGTGAGTGAGTGAGTGAGTGAGTGAGTGAGTGATGGAGAGAGAGGAGATAGAAAGAGAAAGAGAGAGAGAGTCTGTGGTGGGTAACCAGGGCCCAAGTCTGTACTGCCACCCTGTTAGAGATAATTAGGCCTCATTTCTCCCTTCTCCTTGGCTGCTTGACGTGACTCAGGTATTCTACCTTCTGTCTTCTCCACTCTTTTTCTGTTGTTGTTTTCTTTTCCTCTCCCTTCTTCCTTTTTCTCTCTCTCCCTCCTTCTCTCGCTCGCTCAGTCTGGTGCAACAAGGCCAGAAACAAACTGTCTGGAACATCAATTCCATTTCATTATTCAAAAGCCACATATTTTCTGCATTCATTAGCTCTTGCAGATTTTGGAAAGCATCTGATTGGAAATCTAATGTTGGTGTTTAGCAAAGCAGCTTTTCCATTCCCAAGCACGCCCAGGCCATCTCTCTCCTCATTACTGTTTTTATATTTTTTATTTAACCTTTATTTAACCAGGCAATTCAGTTAAGAACAAATTCTTATTTACAATGACAGCGTACCAAAAGGCAAAAGGCGTCCTGCGGGAACGGGGGCCTGGGATTAAAAAAATATATATATAGGATATAAATATAGGACAAAACACACATCGCAACGAGAGAGACAACACAACACTACATAAAGAGAGACCTAAGACAACAACATAGCAAGGCAGCAACACATGACAACACAGCATGGTAGCAACACAACATAACAACAACATGGCAGAAGCACAACATGGTAGCAGCACAAAACATGGTACAAAAGGGCAAGAAGGTAGAGACAACAATACATCACACAAAGCAGCCTGTTAGATGGAGCCTGGTGTCAATTGGGGCTGGAGAATCCCTATCGCCACAGGAGAACACAGGCAGACAAAACAGTGCCAAACGCTCCAGGGCCTGTTTACCCTGGCTCATCCACTCCTAGATACCGCTCAGCCAATATGCTCACACACACACACACACACACACACACACACACACACACACACACACACACACACACACACACACACACACACACACACACACACACACACACACACACAAGCCACATACAAACACATGACCGGACAAAGACAAACACACCTTCTCTAATCTGCATGTCAATCTTTGCTCAGTCTGGCATACACACAAAAACATACACATAGTCCATGCAAACACAGCCATCACTCTGGTCTAAAGCTGTTATCACAGCGTGAAACAGGACCGTGTCACTGTATCACAACGCCCTACCACTGCATCCCCCAACACTCCCTGTATGCACGTCAAATAAAATAAAATAAAATGTTATTGGTCGCATACACATATTTAGCAGATGTTATAGTGGGTGTAGGGAGCTGTAATACGGCTCAGGATATGACCCAGATGCAGACACAGGAGGCGGATAGTTTGATTCTCAGAATATTTATTATAACAAAGAGGCAGGCAAAGGTCAGGTCGAGGGCAGGTAGAGGTTCGTAATCCAGGGCAGAAACAATCAGGGAAAGAACGGCAGGCAGGCTCAGGGACAGGCAGAAAGGTCAAAACCGGGAGGACTAGAAAACAAAACAGGAGAAACATGAAAACCCCTGGTGAGACCTGACAAAACAAAATACACAGGGGATAATGGGTAAAAATAGGAGACATCTGGTGGGGGGTGGAGACAAGAACAAGACAGGTGAAACAGATCAGGGTGTGATACCTGGAGGGGGGTGGAGACAAGAACAAGGCAGGTGAAACAGATCAGGGTGTGACAGAAATGCTTGTGTTCCTAGCTCCAAAAGTGCAGTAATATCTAACAGTACACAACAAAACACACAAACATAAAAGTAAAAGAATGAAATTAAGAAATATATGATGAGGAATGTTTGTATCCAGAGTATGAAAATACACACAATACAGTACATATACATAGGGAGAAAGAAGAAAGAAAGAAAGAAAGAAAGAAAGAAAGAAAGAAAGAAAGAAAGAAAGAAAGAAAGAAAGAAAGAAAGAAAGAAAGAAAGAAAGAAAGAAAGAAAGAAAGAAAGAAAGAAAGAAAGAAAGAAAGAAAGAACAGGCCATGACTCGGGTGGTTGAGGTCCTTAATGATCTTCTTGGCCTTCTGTGACACCGGGTGCTGTAGATGTCCGGGAGGGCAGGCAGTGTGCCCCTTGTAATGCATTGGGAAGACCGCAACACCCTCTGAAGTGCCCTGTGGATGGTGCAGTTGCCGTACCAGGCGTTGAGGTGATATAGCCTGACAGGATGCTCTCAGTGGTGCATCTGAAAAGGTTTGTGAGGGTCTTAGGGGCCAAGCCGAATTTCTTCAGCCACCTGAAGTTGAAGAGGCACTGTTGAGCCTTCTTCACCACACTGTCTGTGTGGGTGGATCATTTTAAATTGTCAGTGATGTGTATGCCAAGAAACGTAAAGCTTTTCACCTTGTGGCCCGTCGATGTGGATGGGGGGGATACTCCCTCTGCTGCCTCCTGAATTCCATGATCAGCTCCTTCGTTTTGTTGACGTTGAGGTTATTTTTCTGGCACCACCCTGCCAGGGCCCTCACTTCCTCCCTGTAGGCTGTCTTGTCGTTCTTGGTAATCAGGCCTACCACAATTGTCTCGTCTGCAAACTTGATGATCGAGTTGGAAGCGTGCATGGCCACACAGTCATGGGTGAACAGGAGTACAGGAGGGTGCTGAGTACACACCCTTGTAGGGTCCCTTGTGTTGAGGATCAGAGTAGTGTATGTGTTGTTGCCTACCATCACCACCACCCTGTTGCACAGAGCAGGATTCAGATACAGGGCCCTAAGCTTAATGATGAGCTTGGAGGGTATTACTGTATTGAAAGCTGATCTGTCGTCAATGAACAGCGTTCTTGCATAGTTATTCCTCTTGTACAGATGGGATAGGGCAGTTTGCAGTGCAATTGTGATTGCATCATCTGTCGATCTATTGAGGCCTAATGCAAATTACAGTGGGTCTAGTGTGTCGGGTAAGGTGGAGACACTTAAATGATGACAGAAGTGAGTGCTACGGGACGAAAGTCCTTCAGTTTAGTTGCCTTCGCTTTTCTGGGTACAGGAACAATGGTAGACATCTTGAAGCAAGTGGGGACAGCAGACTGGGATAGGGAGAGATTCAATTTGTCCGTAAACACTCCAGCCAGCTGGTCTGCGCATGATCTAAGGACGCGGCTAGGGCTGACGTCTGGTCCAGCAGCTTTGCGAGGGTTAACAAGCTTAAATGTCTTACTCATGTTGGCCATGGAGAACGAGAGCTCACAATCCTCAGGAATGGCCCACATCGGTTTCCTCAAATCGGATGAAGAAAGTGCTTAGCTTGTCCGGCAGCAAGATGTCGGAGTCCCTGACACATACTGTTGAAGTTGGAAGTTTACATACACCTTAGCCAAATACATTTAAACTCAGTTTTTCGCAATTCCTGACATTTAGTCCAAGAAAATATTCCCTGTTTTAGGTCAGTTAGGATCACCACTTCATTTTAAGAATGTGAAATGTCAGAATAATAGCAGAGAGAATTATTTCTTTCAGCTTTTATTTCTTTCATTACATTCTCAGTGGGTCAGAAGTCTACATACACTCAATTAATATTGGTAGCATTGCCTTTAAATTGTTTAACTTGGGTCAAATGTTTCAGGTAGCCTTCCACAAGCTTCCCACAATAAGTTGGGTGAATTTTGGCACATTCCTCCTGGCAGAGCTGGTGTAAATGAGTCAGGTTTGTAGGCCTCCTTGCTTGCATACACTTTTTCTGATCTGCCCACAAATTCTCCATAGGATTGAGGTCAGGGTTTTGTGATGGCCACTCCTATACCTTGTCTTTGTTGTCCTTAAGCCATTTTGCCACAACTTTGGAAGTATGCTTGTGGTCATTGTCAATTTAGAAGACCCATTTGCGTCCAACCTTTAGCTTCCTGACTGATGTCTTGAGATGTTGCTTCAATATATCCACATCATTTTCCTACCTCATGATGCCATCTACTTTGTGAAGTGCACCAGTCCCTCCTGCAGCAAAGCACCCCCACAACATGATGCTGCCACCCCCATGCTTCACGGTTGAGATGGTGTTCTTTGGCTTGCAAGCCTCCCCCTTTTTCCTCCAAACATAACAATGGTCATTATGGCCAAATAGTTCTATTTTTGTTTCATCAGACTAGAGGACATTTTTCCAAAAAGTATTATTTTGTCCTCATGTGCAGTTGCAAACCATAGTCTGGCTTTTTTATGGCGGTTTTGGAGCAGTGGCTTCTTCCTTGCTGAGCAGCCTTTCAGGTTATGTCGATATAGCACTCGTTTTACTGTGGATATAGATACTTTTGTACCTGTTTCCTCCAGCATCTTCACAAGGTCCTTTGCAGGTGTTCTGGGATTGATTTGCACTTTTCGCACCAAAGCACGTTTATCTCCAGGAGACAGAACGCATCTCCTTCCTGAGCGGTATGACAGCTGCGTGGTCCCATCGTGTTTATACTTGCATACTATTGTTTGTACAGATAAAGGTGGTACCTTCAGGTGTTTGGAAATTTCTCCCAAGGATGGACCGGACTTGTGGAGGTCTACAATTTTTTTTTTTAGGTCTTGGTTCATTTCTTTTCATTTTCCCCTGATGTCAAGCATAGATGCACTGAGTTTGAAGGTAGGCCTTGAAATACATCCACAGATACACCTCCAATTCACTCAAATGAGGTCAGTTAGCCTAGCAGAAGCTTCTAAAGCCATGACATCATTTTCTGGAATTGTCCAAGCTGTTTAAAGGCACAGTCAACTTAGTGTATGTGTCACATCTGTCGTCAGGAATGGACCAAGGCGCAGCGGGTTGCGTGCTCATCATTGTTATTTATTAGAGAACACGAAAAAAACTAAGAAACACGACAGTACAACAGTCTTGCAGGCTATACTAAAAGCAATGCAAAAACAACTACCCACAAAATCCAAACCAAACACACATCTAATTATAGGACTCTCAATCAGAGGCAACTAGAAACACCTGCCTCCAATTGAGAGTCCAACACCCAAACCTAAACATAGAAAAACTAAACTAGACAGAACGTAGAAATACATACAAAAACACAAACCCTCTGCCACATCCTGACCAAAACTAATACAATTACTCCCTCTGCTGGTCAGGACGTGACAGTACCCCCCCTAAAGGTGCAGACCACGACTGCATCTAAAAGAAAAGACAAAAACCCCCAAACAACAAAAATATCCCCCTAAACTAAAGGGAGGGAAGGGAGGGTGGCTGCCGTCAACGACGGCACTGTGCTACACCCCCCCTCCCCAACCCACCTATATAGGAGGCGGCTCAGGTGCGGGACGTGGACCTCGCTCCACCTTCGGCGTCGCCCACTTAGGTGGCGCACCTGGCTGTGCCCGGCTGGCGGGTGGCGATGGCTGCGCCGGGCAGACGGGCCATTCGGGCTGGGCCGGAGGACAGGCGGGCCACTCGGGCTGGGCCGGGGGACAGGCGGGCCACTCGGGCTGGGCCGGGGGACAGGCGGGCCACTCGGGCGACTCCTGACTGGCGGGCAGCTCTGGCGACTCCTGACTGGCGGGCAGCTCTGGCGGCCCCAGACTGGCGAGGCTGGGCTGACGCACTAGATGTCTGATGCGTGGGGCTGGTACAGGACGTGCCAGCCTGGAGACACGCACCTCAAGGCTAGTGCGTGTAGCGGGAAACATTGGACCGTAGAGGCGCACTGGCGGTCTCGAGTGCAGGGTTGGCATCACCCCTTCAGGCTCGATGCCCACTCTCCCCTGGCACATGCGGGGCGCTGGTACTGCGCGTCCCGGCCTGAAAATACCAGGCCTCACCACAGCACCTACCCCAAAGCACGGGACCTGTCCAGTCTCTTTCTGTCCAAAAAGGGTACGGGGAGCTGACCTGGGTCTCCAATCTCGCCCCGCAAAACAGCCCTTGTGCCCCCCCCCCAAAAAATTATTGGGGCTGCCTCTCGGGCTCCCTTACCCGCCGGATTCCCCAGTCCTCGCCAGAATTCCTCCGTTGCTTGGTCCTGGTATGGTGGGTAGTTCTGTCACATCTGTCGTCAGGAATGGACCAAGGCGCAGCGGGTTGCGTGCTCATCATTGTTATTTATTAGAGAACACGAAAAAAACAAAGAAACACGACAGTACAACAGTCTTGCAGGCTATCCTAAAAGCAATGCAAAAACAACTACCCACAAAATCCAAACCAAACACACACCTAATTATAGGACTCTCAATCAGAGGCAACTAGAAACACCTGCCTCCAATTGAGAGTCCAACACCCAAACCTAAACATAGAAAAACTAAACTAGACAGAACGTAGAAATACATACAAAAACACAAACCCTCTGCCACATCCTGACCAAAACTAATACAATTACTCCCTCTGCTGGTCAGGACGTGACAGTATGTAAACTTCTGACCCCCTGGAATTGTGATACAGTGAATTATAAGTGAAATAATATCCCTGTAAACAATTGTTGGAAAAATGACTTGTGTCATGCACAAAGTAGATGTCCTAACCGACTTGCCAAAACTATAGTTTGTTCATTTTTATCAAGAAATTTGTGGAGTGTGAAAAACTGGTTTTTAACTCACTAGGGGGTGTGGGATGCAACATCTAGTGAAATTGCAGAGTGCCAAATTCAAAAACAGAAATAGTCATTATAAAAAATCATGAAACATACAAGTGTTATACATGGGTTTAAAGATAAAATTCTTGTTAATCCAACCACGGTGTCAGATTTCAAAAAAGCTTTACGGCGAAAGCAAACCATGCCATTATTTGAGAACAGCGCCCAGCAGAAATATCATTACAAACAGTTAGCAGCCAAGGAGAGGGGTAACAAAAGTCAAAAATAGAGATAAAATGGATCACTTACCTTTGATGATCTTCATATGGTTGCACTCCGAAGACTCCATGTTACACAATAAAAGTTTGTTTTGTTCGTTAACCTCTTACATCTAGACGTTCCGCTAGCGGAACACCTGCTCCAATATCCAATGATAGGCGTGGCGCGAATTACAAATTCCTCAAAAATACAAAAACTTCAATTT
>NC_138310.1:84287483-84519983 GCF_965601325.2 Salmo salar
ACACACACACACACACACACACACACACACACACACACACACACACACACACACACACACACACACACACACATATAAACACACACACACACACACATATATAAACACGCACAAACACACACACAGACGGTCAACCAGCAGGAGCATGCTGGAATGCCTAGATTACACACACCGCCCATGGCCATCATTGAACACCCACTGCTCCCATCACACCACCTAGGAGTGTGTCCCCGGCACTGTCTTCCCCAATTTCCATATAGACAAACTGTACTAACACACACACACACCACACACACACACACACACACACACACACACACACACACACACACACACACACACACACACACACACACACACATAAATACAAATACACACACTCACACATAAATAGACATACACACACAGTCTAATGCTGTTCTCTTTGACATACAAATGAGACACTTCAAAGGGTTTCCTCTGAGAAAGCTTCTGCCTCTGATACCTTAAACAACTCCCCAGTGTCTCTGTCATTCTAACTTCCCTCCACCTCAGCAAAACTACACTGATTGGTCCCTGTGCTGAACCAGTGGAAGTATGTCTGTGATATGTGTGGAAGTAAGATTCTAACTTATATTAGTGTGCTCATGGTTCGTATAGACAGATATATATATATATATATATATATACTGCTCAAAAAAATAAAGGGAAGACTAAAATAACACATCCTAGATCTGAATGAATTAAATATTCTTATTAAATACTTTTTTCTTTACATAGTTGAATGTGCTGACAACAAAATCACACGAAAATAATCAATGGAAATCCAATTTATCAACCCATGGAGGTTTGGATTTTGAGTCACACTCAAAATTAAAGTGGAAAACCACACTACAGGCTGATCCAACTTTGATGTAATGTCCTTAACCTGTTAGGGCTAGGGGGCAGCATTTGCACGTCTGGATAAAAAAATGTACCCGATTTAATCTGGTTACTAATCCTACCCAGTAACTAGAATATGCATATACTTATTATATATGGATAGAAAACACTCTAAAGTTTCTAAAACTGTTTGAATGGTGTCTGTGAGTATAACAGAACTCATTTGGCAGGCAAAACCCTGAGACATTTTCTGACAGGAAGTGGATACCTGATGTGTTGTATTACCTTTAAACCTATCCCATTGAAAAACACAGGGGCTGAGGAATATTTTGGCACTTCCTATTGCTTCCACTAGATTTCACCAGCCTTTACAAAGTGTTTTGAGTCTTCTGGAGGGAGATCTGACCGAACAAGAGCCATGGAACGATGATGTCCCATTAGACACCTCTGCGCGCGAGTTCATGTTGGGTACCCTCGTTCCAATACGTTATAAAAGAGTATGCATTCGTCCACCTTGAATATTATTCATGTTCTGGTTAAAAAAGGCCCTAATGATTTATGCTATACAACGTTTGACATGTTTGAACGAACGTAAATATATTTTTTCCCCTCGTTCATGACGAGAAGTCCGGCTGGCTTAGATCATGTGCTAACAAGACGGAGATTTTTGGACATAAATGATGAGCTTTTTTGAACAAAACTACATTCGTTAAGGACCTGTGATACCTGGAAGTGACATCTGATGAAGAGAATCAAAGGTAATGGATTATTTACATAGTATTTTCGATTTTAGATCTCCCCAACATGACGTCTAGTCTGTATCGCAACGCGTATTTTTCTGGGCGCAGTGCTCAGATTATTGCAAAGTGTGATTTCCCAGTAAGGTTATTTTTAAATCTGGCAAGTTGATTGCGTTCAAGAGATGTAAATCTATAATTCTTTAAATGACAATATAATATTTTACCAATGTTTTCTAATTTTAATTATTTAATTTCTGACGCTGACTTGACTGCCGGTTATTGGAGGGAAACGATTTCCTCAACATCAATGCCATAGTAAAACGCTGTTTTTGGATATAAATATGAACTTGATAGAACTAAAAATGCATGCATTGTCTAACATAATGTCCTAGGAGTGTCATCTGATGGAGATTGTAAAAGGTTAGTGCATCATTTTAGCTGGTTTTATGGTTTTGGTGACCCTGTCTTTGAATTGACAAAACATTACACACAACTCTTGTAAATGTACTGTCCTAACTTACTCAAAATTTATGCTTTCGCCGTAAAACCTTTTTGAAATCGTAAAACGTGGTTAGATTAAGGAGATGTTTATCTTTCAAAGGGTGTAAAATAGTTGTATGTTTGAAAAATTTGAATTTTGACATTTATTTGGATTCAAATTTGCCGCTCTTGAAATGCACCTGCTGTTGATGGAGTGCACCACGGGTGGCACGCTAGCGTCCCACCTAACCCATAGAGGTTTAAACAAGTCAAAAAGAGGCTCAGAAGTGTGTGTGGCCTCCACGTGCCTGTATGACCTCCCTACAACGCCTGGGCATGCTCCTGATGAGGTGGCGGATGGTCTCCTGAGGGATCTCCTCCCAGACCTAGACTAAAGCATCCGCCAACTCCTGGACAGTCTGTGGTGTAACGGATGGTGGATGGAGCGAGACATGATGTCCCAGATGTGCTCAATTGGATTCAGGTCTGGGGAACGGGCGGGCCAGTCCATAGCATCAATGCCTTCCTCTTGCAGGAACTGCTGACACACTCCAGCCACATGAGGTCTAGCATTGTCTTGCATTAGGAGGAACCCAGGGCCAACCACACCAGCATATGGTCTCACAAGGGGTCTGAGGATCTCATCTCGGTACCTAATGGCAGTCAGGCTACCTCTGGCGAGCACATGGAGGGCTGTGCGGCCCCCCAAAGAAATGCCACCCCACACCATGACTGACCCACTGCCAAACCGGTCATGCTGGAGGATGTTGGAGGCAAAAGAACGTTCTCCACGGCGTCTCCAGACTCTGTCACGTCTGTCACGTGCTCAGTGTGAACCTGCTTTCATCTGTGAAGAGCACAGGGCGCCAGTGGCGAATTTGCCAATCTTGGTGTTCTCTGGCAAATGCCAAACGTCCTGCACGGTGTTGGGCTGTAAGCACAACCCCCACCTGTGGACGTCGGGCCCTCATACCACCCTCATGGAGTCTGTTTCTAACCGTTTGAGCAGACACATGCACATTTGTGGCCTGCTGGAGGTCATTTTTCAGGGCTCTGGCAGTGTTCCTCCTGCTCCTCCTTGCACAAAGGCGGAGGTAGCGGTCCTGCTGCTGGGTTGTTGTACTCCTACGGCCTCCTCCACGCCTCCTGATGTACTGGCCTGTCTCCTGGCAGCGCCTCCATGCTCTGGACACTACGCTAACAGACACAGCAAACCTTCTTGCCACAGCTCGCATTGATGTGCCATCCTGGATGAGCTGCACTACCTGAGCCACTTGTGTGGGTTGTAGTCTCCGTCTCATGCTACTACTAGTGTGAAAGCACCGCCAGCATTCAAAAGTGACCAAAACATCAGCCAGGAAGCATAGAAACTGAGAAGTGGTCTGTGGTCCCAACCTGCAGAATCATTCCTTTATTGGGGGTGTCTTGCTAATTGCCTATAATTTCCACCTGTTGTCTATTCCATTTGCACAACAGCATGTGAAATGTATTGTCAATCAGTGTTGCTTCCTAAATGGACAGTTTGATTTCACAGAAGTGTGATTGACTTGGAGTTACATTGTGTTGTTTAAGTGTTCCCTTTATTTTTTTGAGCAGTATATATATATATATATATATATATATATATATATATATATATATATATATATATATATATAGAGAGAGAGAGAGAGAGAGAGAGAGAGAGAGAGAGAGAGAGAGAGAGAGAGAGAGAGAGAGAGAGAGAGAGAGAGAGAGAGAGAGAGAGAGAGAGAGAGATTGTCAAATCAAATCAATGACAGAGGAACAGAAATAAAATAAAAGGGGAAGTGTGATGAAGGATAGTTGAATGAATTTCAACTTTAAACCAATGGGAGTGGAGTGGTGGAGGTTAACCTACACAGCCCACAGGAGGGTCAAGTTAACAGAGTGGTGGAGGGATACCATGGTTAAAACTTTATGACTTGGGCCAATGATGACTCAATAGTCTAGTAACGCTTCCGTATCTCTGTGTAATTCTCCATTCTGACTTTAGCTCATCCCAGCAAGAATATCCAGAGTAGACAGAACCCTGAGAGGCAACCCTGGGAAGACAATAGAACAGGCATTAGCACCAGAAAACTGCAGGTTGAGTTCTGGAACACTGTAGGGTGTGTTCTGGAACAATGCAGGGGGAGTTCTGGAACAATGCAGGGTGAATTCTGGAACACCGCAGGGTGAGTTCTGGAACACTGCAGGGGGAGTTCTGGAACAATGCAGGGTGAGTTCTGGAACACCGCAGGGTGAGTTCTGGAACACCGCAGGGTGAGTTCTGGAACAATGCAGGGTGAGTTCTGGAACAATGCAGGGTGAGTTCTGGAACACCGTAGGGTGAGTTCTGGAACAATGCAGGGTGAGTTCTGGAACACTGCTGGGTGAGTTCTGGAACACCGTAGGGTGAGTTCTGGAACAATGCAGGGTGAGTTCTGGAACACCGTAGGGTGAGTTCTGGAACAATGCAGGGTGAGTTCTGGAACACCACAGGGTGAGTTCTGGAACACCGTAGGGTGAGTTCTGGAACAATGCAGGGTGAGTTCTGGAACACCACAGGGTGAGTTCTGGAACACCGTAGGGTGAGTTCTGGAACAATGCAGGGTGAGTTCTGGAACAATGCAGGGTGAGTTCTGGAACAATGCAGGGTGAGTTCTGGAACACCGCAGGGTGAGTTCTGGAACACCGCAGGGTGAGTTCTGGAACACCGTAGGGTGGAACTCTACAGAGTGCAACACTTCCCGAAGGAGTTAACCTACACAGCCCACAGGAGGGACAAGGTAAAGTAGTGGTGGAAGGATACCATAGTTAACCTACACAGCCCACAGGAGGGGCAAGTTAAATGAGTGGTAGAGGGATACCATGGTTAAGCTGCACAGCCCACAGGAGGGAAAATGTAAAAATGAGTGGTGGAGGGATACCACGGTTAACCTACAGAGCCCACAGGTGGGACAAGGCAAAGTAGTGGTGGAAGGATACCATAGTTAACCTACACAGCCCACAGGAGGGGCAAGTTAAATGAGTGGTAGAGGGATACCATGGTTAACCTACACAGCCCACAGGAGGGGAAAGTTAAAAATGAGTGGTGGAGGGATACCATGGTTAACCTGCACAGCCCACAGGAGGGGAAAGTTAAAAATGAGTGGTGGAGGAATACCACAGTTAACCTACACAGCCCACAGGAGGGAGGTGGACTTTAATGCTTTATGACTTGGGCCAATGATGACTCAATAGTCTAGTAACGCTTCCCTATCTCTGTGTAATTCTCCATTCTGACTTTAGCTCATCCCAGCAAGAATATCCAGAGTAGACAGAACCCTGAGAGGCAACCCTGGGAAGACAATAGAACAGGCATTAGCACCAGAAAACTGCAGGTTGAGTTGTGGAACACTGTAGGGTGTGTTCTGGAACAATGCAGGGTGAGTTCTGGAACACTGCAGGGGGAGTTCTGGAACACTGCAAGGGGAGTTATGGAACACTGCAGGGGGAGTTGTGGAACACTACAGGGTGCAACACTACAGGGTGCAACACTACAGGGTGCAACACTACAGGGTGCAACACTACAGGGTGCAACACTACAGGGTGCAACACTACAGGGTGGAACACTGTGCCACAAGAGGCACTAAAACTCTAGACCATTGTTCCTCACCCAGTTTTATTCCTCCTACACGGTTGTTTCTGTTTCAGTTAATGAGTGTGTTTCAACCTACATATTGAATTGATGATCAGTAGCACCTGTTTGGTAAAATTGTTTAATCATACACCTGAATATATGCCTACAAAATCCCTGACTTTGTGCAAGTGTACCTAGAATAATTGATGCTGTTTTGAAGGCAAAGGGTGGTCACACCAAATATGGATTTGATCACGATATTTCTTCTGTTCACCCACTTTCCATTTAGTTAATTGATAAATATAATCTATTAACATGTCTATTTTTGAAACATTCTAACTTAACAGCATTTTTTCACAACTACCTAAAACTTTTGCACAGTTCTGTATATAGTTGAAGTCGAAGGTTTACGTACACCTTAGCCAAATACATTTAAACTCAGTTTTTCACAATTCCTGACATTTAATCCTAGTAAATGTCTTAGGTCAGTTAGGATCACCACTTTATTTTAATAATGTGTAATGTCAGATTAATAGTAGAGAGAATGATTTATTTCAGCTTTCATTTCTTCCATCACATTCTCAGTGGGTCAGAAGTTTACATACACTCAATTAGTATTTGGTAGCTGTCACAAGCATCAAAAGGATTGGACCAAGGCGCAACGTGTTGAGTGCTCATCTTCTTTTATTAACGTGAACACTTAACCAAAATTAACAATATGACAAAACAGTTCCGTAAGGTGCACAGACTATACGGAAAACATCCACCCACAACCCACAGGAAAAAACAGGCTGCCTAAGTATGGCTTCCAATCAGAGACAACGAAAGACACCTGCCTCTGATTGGAAACCATACTCGGCCACACATGGAAAATGAACATAGAAAACGAAAACTAGAACAAATCCCCATGAAACAAACCAACCCCAAAACACACAAAAATAACACCCCTTGCCACGCCCTGACCATACTACAATGACAAATGACCCATTTTACTGGTCAGGATGTGACAGTAGCATTGCCTTTAAATTGATTAACTTGGGTCAAACATTTCGGGTTGCCTTCCACAAGCTTTCCACAATAAGTTGGGTGAATTTGGGCCCATTCCTCCTGACAGAGCTGGTGTAACTGAATCAGGTTTGTAGGCCTCCTTCCTCGCATACGCTTTTTCAGTTCTGCCCACACATTTTCTATGGGATTGAGGTCAGGGCTTTGTGATGGCCACTCCAAAACCTTGACTTTGTTGTCCATAAGACATTTTGCCACAACTTTGGAAGTATGCTTGTGGTCATTGTCAATTTAGAAGACCCATTTGCGACCAAGCTTTAACTTCCTGACTGATGTTTTGCAATGTTGCTTCAATACATCCACGTCATTTTCTTTCCTCATGATGACATCTACTTTGTGAAGTGCACCAGTCCCTCCTACAGCAAAGCACCCACACAACATGATGCTGCCACCCCCGTGCTTCACGGTTGAGATGGTGTTCTTTGGCTTGCAAGCCTCCCCCTTTTTGCTCCAAACATAACAATGGTCATTATGGCCAAACAGTTCTATTTTGGCCATAATGACCATTGGATTACAGACCAGAGGATATTTCTCCAAAAAAATACATGAATTGTCCCCATGTGCAGTTGCAAACCGAGGTCTGTTTTTTATGGCGGTTTTGGAGCAGTGACTTTTCCTTGCTGAGCGGCCTTTCAGGTTATGTCAATATAGGACTCGTTTTACTGTGGATATAGATACTTTTGTACCTGTTTCCTTTGCTGTTGTTCTGGGATTGATTTGCACTTTTCGCACCAAAGTACGTTAATCTCAAGGAGACAGAATGCGTCTCCTTCCTGAGCGGAATGATGGCTGCGTGGTCCTGTGGTGTTCATACTTGCGTGCTATTGTTTGTGCAGATGAACGTGGTACCTTCAGGCATTTGGAACTTGCTCCCAAGGATGGACCAGGTCTACAATTTTTTGTCTGAGGTCTTGGCTGATTATTTTTGATTTTCCCATGATGTTAAGCAAAGAGGCACTAAGTTTGAAGGTAGGCCTTGAAATACATCCACAGGTACACCTCCAATTGACTCAAATGATGTCAATTAGCCTATCAGAAGCTTCCAAAGGGCATGACATCATTTTCTGGAATTGTCCAAGCTGTTTAAAGGCACAGTCAACTTAGTGTATGTAAACTTCTGACCCACTGGAATTGTGATACAGTGAAATTATCTGTCTGTAAACAATTGTTGGAAAAATGACTTGTGTCATGCACAAAGTAGATGTCCTAACCGACTTGCCAAAACTATAGTTTGTTAACAAGAAATGTGTGGAGTGGTTGAAAAATGAGTTTTAATGACTCCAACCTAAGTGTATGTAAACTTCCAACTTCAACTGTATATATGTTTTAAATCCCATCCCTTGTCCTCGCAGGATGCCTTTTTACTTTTGGTAGGTCGTCATTGTAAATAAGAATTTGTTCTTAACCTCTTGGGGCTAGGTGGGACGCTAGCGTGCCACCCGTGGTGCACTCCATCAACAGCAGGTGCATTTCAAGAGCGGCAAATTTGAATCCAAATAAATGTCAAAATTCTAATTTTTCAAAAATACAACTATGTTACACCATTTGAAAGATAAACATCTCCTTAATCTAACCACGTTTTACGATTTCAAAAAGGTTTTACGGCGAAAGCATAAATTTAGAGTATGTTAGGACAGTACATTTACAAGAGTTGTGTGTAATGTTTTGTCAAGTCAAAGACAGGGTCACCAAAACCATAAAACCAGCTAAAATGATGCACTAACCTTTTACAATCTCCATCAGATGACACTCCTAGGACATTATGTTAGACAATGCATGCATTTTTAGTTCTATCAAGTTCATATTTATATCCAAAAACAGCGTTTTACTATGGCATTGATGTTGAGGAAATCGTTTCCCTCCAATAACCGGCAGTCAAGTCAGCGTCACAAATTAAATAATTAAAATTAGAAAACATTGGTAAAATATTATATTGTCATTTAAAGAATTATAGATTTACATCTCTTGAACGCAATCAACTTGCCAGATTTAAAAATAACCTTACTGGGAAATCACACTTTGCAATAATCTGAGCACTGCGCCCAGAAAAATACGCGTTGCGATACAGACTAGACGTCATGTTGGGGAGATCTAAAATCGAAAATACTATGTAAATAATCCATTACCTTTGATTCTCTTCATCAGATGTCACTTCCAGGTATCACAGGTCCATAACGAATGTAGTTTTGTTCAAAAAAGCTCATCATTTATGTCCAAAAATCTCCGTCTCGTTAGCACATGATGTAAGCCAGCCGGACTTCTCGTCATGAACGAGGGGAAAAAATATATTTCCGTTCGTTCAAACATGTCAAACGTTGTATAGCATAAATCATTAGGGCCTTTTTTAACCAGAACATGAATAATATTCAAGGTGGACGAATGCATACTCTTTTATAACGTATTGGAACGAGGGTACCCAACATGAACTCGCGCGCAAGGTGTCTAATGGGCCATCATCGTTCCATGGCTCTTGTTCGGTCAGATCTCCCTCCAGAAGACTCAAAACACTTTGTAAAGGCTGGTGACATCTAGTGGAAGCAATAGGAAGTGCCAAAATATTCCTCAGCCCCTGTGTTTTTCAATGGGATAGGTTTAAAGGTAATACAACACATCAGGTATCCACTTCCTGTCAGAAAATGTCTCAGGGTTTTGCCTGCCAAATGAGTTCTGTTATACTCACAGACACCATTCAAACAGTTTTGGAAACTTTAGAGTGTTTTCTATCCATATATAATAAGTATATGCATATTCTAGTTACTGGGTAGGATTAGTAACCAGATTAAATCGGGTACATTTTTTTTATCCAGACGTGCAAATGCTGCCCCCTAGACCCAACAGGTTAACTGACTTGCCTAGTTAAATAAAGGTTTCAATTAAAAAATACAAGATATGATCGTACTGTAGGTGTTTGGCTCACCAGTTTGAGTGTGTCAAGATCTGCAACACTGCTGGGTTTTTCATGCTCAACAGTTTCCCATGTGTATCAAGAATGGTCCACCACCCAAATGATATCCAGTCAACTTGACACAACTGAGGGAGGCATGGGAGTCAACACGGTCTAGCATCCCTGTGGAATGTTTTAGACATCTGTCCATGCCCCGACGAATTGAGGCTGTTGTGAGGGAAAAAAGGGGGGCAACTAAATATTAGGAAAGTGTTTCTTACGTTTTGTACACTCAGTGTACGTTACCATGGCAATCCAGCTGCAGTTTATAGAATGTTCTACATTAACGTGGGTAATTGCATCACAATACCAGGCAGTCATTGCAATTTTTCACAAACCCATGAGTTTACCTGTTAAATTGCCAGGGTTAGAGCTTCCAAGCTGCTTCTTATTTTTTATTACATTTTTATCATATATCCTGGTGCCTAGTCACTTTACCCCTGCCTACGATGTACATTTCTACCTCAAATGATCCCATGCAGTTTGGGTTTAGGGTGAACCACTCGACAGAGAAAGCATGTTGCTATCTCCTAGAGGTGGTAGGGCAGGTGTTCTTCCACCTATGGAAGGTGTTTGACACCGTCAACTATAAATGCATTCTCTTCAAACTCTCCAGTTTTAACCACTCGCAAAAGGTCTAGATGGAGTCCTATGTAGCTGACCGGGTCCAATGCGTCAATGAACTTTTCCACCAAGGAGGTGCAATAAAGGAGTGCCCCCTGGGGTCCATCCTTGGGCCCTTGTTGTTCAGCCTATATATGAATGACCTTCCTTCTGTGTGCCAGGGAGTGGACATACAGTTGTCTGCTGACAGGTCACCTATGGAAAGAGTGCTAGGAAGCAGCTGCTAAGTTTTATGTACACATTTTTTTCTCAAACAATAACAACCATAAATAAACAAAAGACAATAAACAGATGAACACACATTTCAACAAATATCAGTTGCATGACACCTGCTCAGACCCATATGTTGCCAACACAACCATACACATCACGCATGTCTCACAACCACAATCCCCTCATCCTTCAGCCCCTGGAATTTTCCAGTGCTTGTAGCACTCTATGCCATATGGCCTCAAATTATACTGTTCTATTTTTCTCCATAGCCCACACCTTTTCAATAGTTAAATAATACATTTCATTAATCAAAATCGTAGTGATGAAGGATATTTCGATATTCGTTTTTTCAAAATCATTGGTGAGAAAGGTATGGTCCACCCCATTGGGTATCTCACTTCACCCCCATATGTGGTCCGTTCCAAGACGTTAGGCATATGTCGCACTTGGGTTGCAAAGGGTTGTAACATTTCTGGTAAATATCCGGAATTTTTCTGGAAATTGTCCATGGGAAGTTAATTATGGCTGGGTGGCAGTATTGATGAATAACGATCTTCATCAGATGACACGCCTAGGACATTATGTTACACAATACATGTATGTTTTGTTCGATAAAGTTCATATTTATATCCAAAAACAGCATTTTACATTGGCGCGTGATGTTCAGAAAATGAATTA
Organism: Salmo salar; assembly: GCF_965601325.2. Classification (NCBI taxonomy): domain Eukaryota; kingdom Metazoa; phylum Chordata; class Actinopteri; order Salmoniformes; family Salmonidae; genus Salmo; species Salmo salar. Next base: position 84,298,711 of record NC_138310.1, read on the forward strand.
CCCACCAAAACGTCCGGTGAATGTGCACATCAATTTACAAAAATACTCATCATAAACGTTGACAAAATATGTAACAATTATTTTAAGAATTATAGATAGACTACCCCTGGATGCAACCGCTGTGTCCGATTTTAAAATAGCTTTACGGAGAAAGCACATTTTTCAATATTCTGAGTACATAGCTCAGCCATCATGGCGAGCTAATCAGACACCCGCCAAGTTCAGGGCAACCTAAACTCAGAATTAGTATTAGAAATATTCTCTTACCTTTGCTGATCTTCGTCAGAATGCACTCCCAGGACTGCTACTTCCACAAGAAATGTTGTTTTTGTTCCAAATAATCCATATTTATGTACAAATACCTCCGTTTTGTTCGTGCGTACAGATCACTTATCCAAAGGCATAAAGCGCGAGTGCGGAATGAGAGACGAAAATTCAAAATGTTCCATTACCGTACTTAGAAGCATGTCAAAAACTGTTTAAAATCAATCTTTATGGTATTTTTAACATAAAATTGCGATAATATTCCAACCGGACAATAGCATATTCATTCAAGAAGAAAAAGAAGGAGGGGCGCGCTCGGGGGACCGAGCATATCCAATCCCTTTGTTGCCAGGCAGTCCACTCAGAAACTGAGCTCCTATTATCTGCCCAGTGACAGGAAAATGCTCAAACACTTTCTGAAGGCTTTAGACAGCCAATGGAAGCCTTAGGAAGTGCAATGTCCCCAACAGACACTGTAGTTTCGATAGAGAATCAAAAGAAGAACTACAATTCTCAGACTTTCCACCTCCTGCTTGGAATTTTCTCAGGTTTTTGCCTGCCATATGAGTTCTGTTATACTCACAGACACCATTCAAACAGTTTTAGAAACTTCAGAGTGTTTTCTACCCAAATACTAATAATATGCAGATTCTAGTTTCTGGGGCAGAGTGGTAACCTGTTTAAATTGGGTACGTTTTTCATCCAGCTGTGAAAATACTGCCACCTAGCCCAGACAGGTTAAAAAGCCCACACTACTACACTGTCTGAGCCAAGGACTACATGCTGTCTGGTAAGTTTTGATTACAATACTGGGTGTGATAAATATATTTTATATTATATAGATGATTTTTGTTAAATAGTAAATAGTAGCCTACAGCAAAGTGGGTTTAAATCATTTCTAACTTGTTAACAATTTCTGCTAGTTAGTTTTTGCTACCATGTGGGTTTTAGCTTGCTTGAGCCTGCTAACTGAGTGTTAATTCACTTGTTTCTATACATGTTTCATTTTAAAACATGTATCTTACAAAGGAGTTGTTCAATCTAACTGCTTAACTATTTATCTGTGCATGGAATTGTATTATTTTTTTTTTACACTTTCTTTTCTAATCTTTACAGGAAAATGCCACGGGCACTATCTGATGTGTGGAGACATTTCACTGCAGCTAATGTAGAAGGAAAATCTGTGTACATTTGCAAATACTGTGCCAAATCATAGGTGAAGAATGCAAACATGATGCAGAATCATCTGGCCAAGTGCATGAAGTTCCCTCAATGCTCACAACAAGCAACCACTGACAAAGTCCCTCTACTTCTATTCGAGGTGAAAATGATGAATCAGACACCTTACCGATAGCAACAGCTCATGGTACTCCAGGAATCAGAAGTTGTTTTGACTCAATGGAGGAACGTAGTCAGAGAAATGCTGATGAATGTCTTGCTCGAGCTGGTTATGCAACTGGGTCACCTCTGATGCTCACAGGCAATGTGTATTGTAAGAGATTTCTGAATGTTCTTCACACAGCATACACCCCTCCAAACAGACATGCTTGATCTACTTATTTGCTGAATGCAGAGTTCAACAGAGTTCAAGTGAAGGCAAAGCAAATCATAGAGAAAGCAGACTGTATTGCAATCATCTATTGATGGGTGGTCGAATGTTCGTGGGCAACGAATAATTAACTACATCTTCTCCACCCCTCAACCAGTATTCTACAAGAGCACAAGGGACAACAGACACACCGGTCTGTACATTGCAGATGAGCTGAAGGCAGTCATCAATCACCTTGGACCACAGAAGGTATTTGCACTGGTGACAGACAATGAGGGCTGCTTGGTCTAAAGTAGAGGAGGCCAATCCTCACATCAGACCCATTGGCTGTGCTGCTCATGCATTGAATCTGCTCCTCAAGGACATCATGGCACTGAAAACAATGGATACACTCTACAAGAGAGCCAAGGAAATGGTTAGGTATGTGAAGGGTCATCAAGTTATAGCAGCAATCTACCTCATCAAGCAAAGTCAGAAGAATAAGAGCACCACATTGAAGCTGCCCAGCAACACCCATTGGGGTGGTGTTGTCATCATGTTTGACAGTCTCCTGGAGGGGAAGGAGTCTCTCCAAGAAATTGCCATATCACAGTCTGCCAATATGGACAGCCCCACCAAGAGGATCCTCCTGGATGATGTATTTTGGGAGAGAGTGGTAAGCAACCTGAAACTCCTGAAACCTATAGAAACCTATGTTGGACCCCAAGTATTCTGGCAAGACCATCCTGTCTGGTGCAGAGAACGAGGCCTATGGTGTCATCACTACCGTGTCTCGCCACTTTGGCCTGGATGAGGGCAAGGTCCTTGGCAGTCACACACACCAAAGCATGCATCGGCAATGAACCATCCTCAACAAGGCTAGAAAGTGACAGTGAAGATGAGGCCTCAGAGTCTTATGTTCAAGAGGTGGACATTGAGGAGGTCCAGGGAGAAGACATGGAAGCCTAAGAGGGAGACAACCAAAGTATGTCTACTTATGATGAGGTTAAAGGTTTATGTTTCTGTCTCCATATGATATGGTAAATATATCCAATGCAAAAAACATCTACATTTAAATGGTATTAATATTAATTTGCATATATTGCTGTTAATTCCCATATATTCCTGTTATTTCCCAAGGAAAGTTTCCACCTCTGAATATTCCCCAAAATGTGCAACCCTAGTCACACATCAATACTTCACAGTATTGAAGTACTTCACAAAATCCATTTTTGTGCAGAAATGTCTTCTGGAACATGTGATCTGTCATGTGCCTTAGCTTGTTATGGATAGGGGGCAGTATTTTCACGGACGGATAAAAAAACGGGATTACGTTTGTTAAATTACGAGCCTAATTGGTTTAGCCAAGTATAAATACAGCAACCTTCCCACTAGCCATGATTGGCTGAGATAATGGATGGGCTGAAAATGCTGAGAGATGAGTTTGGATTGGTCTGCCATGTAGCACGCTTCTATCTATAACATGAGCTGCTCAGTATGTATGGATAATCCTTTCTACTGCAGATTTATTTTAAATATATCACAAATAACTACTTTCTGAAGGACGATCGTGCCATACTGACTCTCTCTGATTCTGAAAAGGAATCAGACAATGAGGAAACCTTGATTTAGGTTAAAACATTTTCATTGAACCAGACATTGTGGAGTCTTCTGATGACGGTAGGGGGGAAGAAACGGTTTCGTTGTCACAGAAGAAGTTGACTGAGTTTAGAAATCAGTGGAATGCCCAGTGGAATCAAAGAGATGATTGCCAAATGTGGAGAGTGTCCAAAAGAGAACACAGAAGGCTGTTGTATAAAACACCTGTCTCCGGATTACATCTTCAAACTAAGGGCAACCATGGCATCCATCACATAGAGAGAGAAGAGTTCATTCATGTGTACGGGTAAGAGTCAAGCTACATTCTCATTCTAATTTTGTTAGAAAGTCATTTTCATTGCAAGTTTAAGTGTAAAGCATACTGTTATCTAGCTAGCTACACTAGCTAGCTACATGTCTAAACAAAAGACTCCACTATGCAAGTAACCATTTCACTGTAACGTTTATACCTTCTGTATCCTGTGAATGTGACAAATAATATTCGATTTTATTTGACATAGTGTGTATTTACCAGAGGCAATAATGTGAAGAACAACATGACCTTACCAAAGTCAGATGAGGATATAGGCCAAGGACTAGATAAAGTGTATTTTTACTACTATTTTTTGGTACTACTGTCACCACTTTTAGTCTTGAAATCTTTGGTTGTTTACTACACTGTTAATCCTTAAAGAGATGGGTGGGACTTAAGAGGTTGTGAATAGGTGTAGACAAAAAAAGAGCTCTCCAGTAGGTGTACCAAGACATTTACAGGCCATGTTTTCAGAAGTGGGGCTAAAAGTTTATCAACTTTCATAGCATAATTATTTTCCCATTGTTCCTCAACTGCAGTGCATGATATACCATTTTGTAGCTCTGAGTCTCTACTTTTATTCAATGTAAAAAACACAATTTCAAATGTTGCTACATAGGACCGAATGCAGGTGGTGGGTCACATATGTCATGTCTTGAAATATACAGGTAGACAGATTAAAAGTACATTTACATTGTAAAACTTCTAACTCGGCCTATAACGTTTGCACTTCATAACATTCCCAGAAGGCATGAATTATTGAGTCCTTGTTAGTTTTTTACTTCAGAAATGACTCTGCTGTTGTGCTGTAGAATTTTATTTTTTGTTGTTGCTTGTATTCAACATTCTATACATTCGTTTATACTCGATTAAGCATACATTTTCATAAACTGTAATTTCATTTGTTAAGTATCAACACTCCATCTTGTGCCAATATCAGTTATTTTTACGTCTTGGTTACCATAGTTTATATTTACTTTATAATTATGTTCTGGAAATCATTTTATTTCCAATTACCACGTACGTCATTTACGGTTTCTATGACTTTAATTTTCCATGTGGGCCAATTTATCAGTGAATTCTTAAAAGCTATCCAAGGATTGCTTCATAAGGGTGTGTTTTTAGGCAGTGATATTAGTTATTGTAGAATCCGTTTAATTTTCTTCCATGTTGTTATAGTGTTCTTAACTATGAAGTTGTTAATCTGAAAAGATTCTCTTTGGTGCATTTAACAATATGTCGTAAGTTAAAGCCTTGGGTGGCGAGTTGATACAATTCCAAATCTGTTTAAAACCATCTTCAGATTTAGGGACATGTAAAACTTTCCTAAGTATTCGATGAGTTTTATTTCCCCATATGAAGTATGTTATGGCTGGCTATACTTTTTTTAAATAATGACTTTGGGTGGGGTAATTGGTGTTACCAAAAATAAATATAAAAACATTGGGTGCCATGCCATTTTAAAAAGGTTTATTCTACCTGTAAGATTAATGGGGAGATTATAAAATGTAGTTAGATATTTTTTTATTCTGTTGTGTAATGGGCTAAAGTTAACATTATTTATGGAGAATGTATCATAATGGCTCAATGACTCCTGTCTCACCTGAAATGTGGGGAAAACAGTGGCTGTGTATTTTCCCATCAATCAAAAGCAGCAGGTCTAACCCCGACATCCTCAAACACGGCCAAAAGATCCAAACGGACTCAGAATTCCAACAGCTCGGCATAAACCTTGATCTCACCATCAACTTCTAAAAGCACATAACAAAATTACAAACTCAATGAAATACAGCCTAGCCAATTTCCATTTTAATCGGAAACTCTCTCTCCATCGTGGCTTCCAGAATGTTCTTGTATGGTATTGTTATCTCCCATCTCTCCTACTGCATCATCAGCTGCTCACAAGCATGTGAGATATCCCTGAAACCTCTCAAATCACTCTACAAAGAAGGCAAAAAAACACTGCACTTCCACCACTGCAATATAATCACCAAGTTCAAACCTGTTTATGTTAGACAACTTCATTCTGTTCTCAGACATCTGACTGGTTTACAAGATAACTCACAGTCTAGCACCTCCACCTCTGGTTTGATTTATTAACATCCTGAGGGTATTTTTTAAACTTTCTGCTCAGAGAAAAATAGCTGGGTAACAAGAACCTCCGCCAGGGGGGAATGTACCATCCCCAATCGGCCTTCTCATTCAAAGTGGCTAAGACATGGAATGGCCTTCCTTCTGTTCTTGAAAACGTTATGTTTTTGTTGTGCCAAGTCCCTGCCAAATAAATATAAGACATAAATAAAGTAACATGTATCCCTGCACATTAATATGATATTGGTAATCCTATGGATGCATGTAGCTTCATTGTTGTGTTTTATTTCTCATGTGTTTTTATTTTTTACTTTTTAACTATGCATAGATGGCAAAGAGCTTGTATGTAAGTATTTCACTGTAAGGTCTACACCTGTTGTATTTGGCGCATGTGACAAATACAATTCGAAATGATTTGACACACAAGCACAAACTAACAAGCACAAATAAACAAAAGATGTGTACAGGGAATGAGTTTCTCGCTCAAAGGAGTCATGTTTCTCCCAAAAACAAGCTCTAGTTTCAACCTCAGCCATCCTTAGCCAATCCCTTCACTTAATCCTGTTTCATTATTACCAGGCTCTGTGCCACACACACACACAACATGCTAACACACACTCCTGCACACACACACAAACACAAGCAAGCACTCACACACACACACACACTGCTTTAATAAAGATTGAATTAGCTCCCTGACACTGCTCTCTGAGACACTCTTGAAGTGGGTGGCTTTACCGCTAAAATTATTTATTTTTACCAGAAATACCCTCCCACGTCTCTCCTGCCTTCTAAATGCACCGAGAGGGAGAGAACATGTGAGAGGGAAAGGGGTAAAAGAGAGAGAGAGAACATGTAAGAAATAGAGAGGGGTGAAAGAGAGAGAGAGAGAACATGTGAGAAGGAGAGGGGTGAGAGAGAGAGAGAGAGGAGAGAGAGAGAGAGAGAGAGAGAGAGAGAGAGAGAGAGAGAGAGAGAACATGTGAGAAGGAGAGGGGTGAAAGAGAGAGAGAGAACCAAAGACAGAAAGATGGAAAGAAAGAGATGAAAGAGAAAAGAGAGAGACTGTAATGGTCTGGCAAAGGTGACTTTGACTCCAGGGCTGTTAATATTTTAGCATTCCTGGTCCCTTCTCTCCCAGCTCACTCTATACATGTCTTTCTCTCATTCTCCTTCCCCTTCTCTCACGCCCTGATCTGTTTCACCTGTCTTTGTGATTGTCTCCACCCACCTCCAGGTGTCTCCTGTTTTCCCCATTAGTCCCCGGTGTATTTATCCCTGTGTTTCCTGTCTCTCTGTGCCAGTTCATCTTGTTTTGCCAAGTCAACCAGCATTTCTCCTAGCTCCTATTTTTCCCAGTCTCATTTTTTTCCTAGCCCTCCTGGTTTTGACCCTTACCTGTCCTGACCTCGAAACTGCCTGCCTGACCACTCTGCCTGTTCTGACCTCGAGCCTGCCCATCCCCTTGTACTGTTTGGACTCGGACCTGATCACTGAACCCCTGCCTGTCCTGACCTCGAGCCTGCATATCCTGTGATACCGTTTGGACTCTGACCTGGTTTATGAACTCTCACCTGTCCCCGACCTGCCTTTTGCCTACCCCTTTTGGTGTAATAAATATCGGAGCTCAACCATCTGCCTCCTGTGTCTGCGTTTGGGTCTCGCCTTGTGCCCTTATATTCTCTCTATCTCTGATTCATTACTCAAGAGTCTAGAGTGTAGGCCAGTATGATTCTCATGACTGTTGATGATGACCTGACGCTTCTGACGCTCCACCGCTCCAAGACTGAAGTCTGCTAGCTAGAGTCTGAGGTTTGCAGTGAATCAGGCCTTCTCGCCTCAGTCAATGTCATGATTGTTGTATAAACACACAGACAAGAGCAAGATGGCTGCCTCTCCAAACTGCTCCTACATTTACACACCCACATGCGCACACAAACACACACACACACATGCAAACACACACACCAAAGAGGAGACTGAGATTGCTGTTTCATACGCTTTCTCTCCCTTGAAGAGTTGCCATGGTGCTCTCTCAGAGATGATTGATGACAACAATGTAAACACATGAATATGGAAACAGATAATTACCTGGCTATATTTCTAAAATTATGTATGTTTACCGTAACACCTGAGGAGAGAACGTTGAACATGAAACACACCAAGAGAGCCTTACATATTGACCCCCTGAACTCCCATTCTCTCAATATAGTTATAATTTCCTAGATAGATCTGCTCTCAATGTAGTAATAATTTCCTGAATAGCTATTCTCATAATATAGTTAGAATTTCCTGCAAAGACATCTCAATAGATATCTTCCCCATTATCCCCTGTGTATTTATACCTGTGTTCTCCATTAGTCTGTTGCCAGTTTGCCTTGTTTGTCAAGTCAACCAGCGTATTTGTGTCTCAACTCCTGCTTTTCCAAGTCTCCCTTTTCCTCACCCTCCTGGTTTTGACCCTTGCCTGTCCTGACTCTGAGCTCGCCTGCCTGACCACTCTGCCTGACCCAGAGGCTGCCTGCCGACCTGTACCTTTGCCCCACCTCTGTATCATTGACCTCTGCCTACCCTGACCCTGAGCCTGCCTGCTGTCTGGTACCGTTGCCCCACCTCTGGTTTACTGAACCCTGCCTGCCTTGACCTGTCTATTGCCTGCCCCTGTTGGATTATTCAACCATTGTTAATTTGACGCTGTCTGCGTCTGGGTTTTAACTTCATACCTGATATTCTCTCAAAATAGTAATCTTTTTCTTGATAGTTATTCTCTCAATATAGTAATCTTTTTGTGGCTAGATATTCTCTCAATATAGTAATTCATTCCTGGATAGAAATTCTTTCGGTATAGTAATCTTTTTCTGGATACAGTGGCTTGCGAAAGAATTCACCCCCCTTGGCATTTTTCCTATTTTGTGCTTTACAACCTGGAATTAAAATGGATTTTTTGGAGGGGTTTGTATCATTTGATTTACAAAACTTGCCTACCACTTTGAAGATGCCAAATATGTTTTATTGTGAAACAAACAGGAAATAAGACAAAAAAACTAAACTTGAGCGTGCATAACTATTCCCCCCCTCCAAAAGTCAATACTTTGTAGAGCCACCTTTTTGCAGCAATTACAACTGCAAGTCCCTTGGGGTATTTCTCTATAAGCTTGACACGTCTAGCCACTGGGATTTTTGCCCGTTCTTCAAGGCAAAACTGCTCCAGCTCCTTCCCCTTAAACCACTCAAGTGTTGATTTAGCAATATGCTTAGGGTCATTGTCCTGCTGGAAGGTGAACCTCTGTCCCAGTCTCAAATCTCTGCAAGACTAAAACAGGTTTCCCTCAAAACTTCCCTGTATTTAGCGCCATCCGTCATTCCTTCAATTCTGACCAATTTCCCAGTCCATGCCGATGAAAACATGGTGTCCTCGGGGTTGGGTTTGCATCAGACATAGCATTTTCCTTTATGGCCAAAAAGCTACATTTTAGTCTCATCTGACCAGAGTACATTCTTCCTCATGTTTGGGGAGTCTCCCACATGCCATTTGGAGAACACCATGTTTGCTTATTTTTTTCTTTAAGCAATGGCTTTTTTCTGGCCACTCCTCCATAAAGCCCAGCTCTGTGGAGCGTAAGGCTTAAAGTGTCCTATGGACTGATACTCCAATCTCCGCTGTGGAGCTTTGCAGCTCCTTCGGGGTTATCTTTGGTCTTTTTGTTGTCTCTCTGATTAATGCCCTCCTTGCCTGGTCCGTGAGTTTTGGTGGGCGGCAGTCTCTTGGCAGGTTTGTTGTGGTGCCGTATTCTTTCCATTTTTTAATGATGGATTTAATGGTGCTCCGTGGGATGTTAAAAGTTTCAGATAGGTTTCTATGACCAAACCTTGATCTCTACTTCTCCACAACTTTATCCCTGACCTGTTCGGAGAGCTCCTTGGTCTTCATGGTGCCGCTTGCTTGGTGGTGCCCCATGCTTAGTGGTTTTGCAGACTCTGGGGCCTTTCAGAACAGGTGTATATATGCTGAGATCATATGACAGATCATGTGACACTTAGATTGCATACAGGTGGACTTTATTTAACTAATTATGTGACTTCTGAAGGTAATTGGTTGCACCAGATCTTATTTAGGGGCTTCATAGCAAAGGGGGTGAATACATATGCACGCACCACTTTTCCATGTAATTTCTTTTTTTTTTTTAAGAAGTAATTTTTTTCATTTCACTTCACCAACTTGGACAATTTTGTTTATGTCCATTACATGAAATCCAAATAAAAATCCATTCAAATTACAGGTTGTAATGCAACAAAATAGGAAAAATGCCTAGGGTGATGAATACTTTTGCAAGGCACTGTAGATATTCTCTCAATATAGTAATCTTTTTCTGGATAGCTCTAACAAGATAGAGCACAAGTGGGTGGTACAGTTCATCATATGGCGAGTAGCAAAATTACCCCGACTGGGATGTCTGACTCTCCTGATCTCGCCTTTAAAAACCTTCTAGAAGATGTGAGTTCTATTTCAGGCATGGCTGGCCTGTGAATCACTCTGGTGGTGCTTCTTAAGGCCAGATGCAGTCTATTCTAATTCCTCGTTCCATATTAATGGTTGTTCATGCACACTGACTGCTCCCGTTGACACTAATTTGTTGATTTGCACATTCTTACCTCACAGCTGTCAAAACACATTCATCTAACACGGCATGCATACACCAGTGCTACTAGGCCCACTAGTCATAACCTCAACGCTCCCCATCTTTCTACATATACTGTATGTATGCTTCTTCTACCCTCCTACCTCTCTTTTCCTCTGTCTATCACATCTTCCTCCTTTTACTCCTTAATGCCTTTCTAGCATAGAGTATGAAAATGTAGGTGAAACATTCTGGCAGATCTTCTATAACCATCCATGCATAATTCATAAACATCTAAAGTATATTTTGCCCTGTGTGTGTTCTCCCCACGACCTCTCTCTTCCTCTCCGTCTTCAGTAGTTCCTCCTCAGGGAGACGTTATTTGGGTTGACCTCTTCCCCTCCTTGCCAGGGATACACATTATTACAACAACAAATTTGCATATTTCCTGGTAGCGTAGATAAGACATGAGCACTTTCAACTCATAACACACCCTCAGCCTCTCCAAGTTGGAGGGTGAATAATATATGTATATTTATTTTTTTGTGGGAAATAGAGCGATACGTTTTAGCGGTTTTGATCAGCGATCAGTAATGTATTCCTCTACTCCTGGAACCAACACTAAGAGCTCAGTCTGGCTCCTAAACAGTGGAATTAAAGCCACAGAGGCTCATCACATTTAGAAGTCCAATAGTTTAGTTTAAATTAGGTTTCTACAGTGCAGGTAATGGAAAAGAAAGAGGCTCTATCACAACTCAATCCAAATGAACACGTTTAATATTTATGAAGAGCCAACATTTCTTAATATGCTGAATACAAATATATTCTCTGCAGAAACAATACTTGGCTGGAGAATAAAGAGATTTCTCCGTTAAAAAAAAAGTACAGGTTTTTGTCTTCTCGTCGTCTGTCTGTCTGTCTGTCTGTCTGTCTGTCTGTCTGTCTGTCTGTCTGTCTGTCTGTCTGTCTGTCTGTCTGTCTGTCTGTCTGTCTGTCTGTCTGTCTGTCTGTCTGTCTGTCTGTCTGTCTGTCTGTCTGTCTCACTTCATCTGTCCTTCTCTTTGTGTCTGTCTGCTTAGCTTCATCTGTTCTTCTCTTTGTGTCTGTCTGCCTGTCTGTCTCTCAGTCAGTCTTTCAGTCTATATATCTGTCTTTCTCTCAATATGTCTGTGCATCTGTCTATCTGAATGACTGTTGCCCCTCTCCCTTTCTTCCAAACACACACACACACACACACACACACACACACACACACACACACACACACACACACACACACACACACACACACACACACACACACACACACACACACACAACACACACACACACACACACACACACACACACACACACAACCTCACAAACACACATACGTTCAAACTTCTCATTTCCATTTCACTTTCAGCCGAAAGCAGTAAAAACAGGTCATCGAAGACAGGAGACAGATGCCTATCTGACCTCTGGACGTGTGTGTGTGTGTGTGTGTGTGTGTGTGTGTGTGTGTGTGTGTGTGTGTGTGTGTGTGTGTGTGTGTGTGTGTGTGTGTGTGTGTGTGTGTGTGTGTGTGTGCACCATACCAATCTAAGTGGTGGACGTTTGATAAATACGCTGAGAGAAGCTGGCATGATGCTATCAATCACAGAGACCTTGGGCCATGGCAGCAAAATAAAATAAAACGTCCCAAGAGCAGGAGGAGGAGACATATGTACACCACAGAATGACAATGACAGAGATCCTCAGACATGAATGGGATTACAAGTCAGGCCCAGTAGTGCTAACACACATACACCATACTGATCCAGTGTAGCTACTGTACACACACCATACTGATCCAGTGTAGCTACACACACCATACTGATCCAGTGTAGCTACACACACCACACTGATACAGTGTAGCTACACACACACCATACTGATCCAGTGTAGCTACACACACCACACTGATACAGTGTAGCTACTGTACACACACCATACTGATCCAGTGTAGCTACTGTACACACACCATACTGATCCAGTGTAGCTACACACACCATACTGATCCAGTGTAGCTACACACACCATACTGATCCAGTGTAGCTACACACACACCATACTGATCCAGTGTAGCTACACACACCACACTGATACAGTGTAGCTACTGTACACACACCATACTGATCCAGTGTAGCTACTGTACACACACACCATACTGATCCAGTGTAGCTACTGTACACACACCATACTGATCCAGTGTAGCTACACACACCATACTGATCCAGTGTAGCTACACGCACCATACTGATCCAGTGTAGCTACACACACCACACTGATACAGTGTAGCTACTGTACACACACCATACTGATCCAGTGTATCTACTGTACACACACCATACTGATCCAGTGTATCCATTGTACACACACCATACTTATCCAGTGTATCTACACACACACCATACTGATCCAGTGTAGCTACTGTACACACACACCATACTGATCCAGTGTAGCTACTGTACACACACCATACTGATCCAGTGTAGCTACTGTACACACACCATACTGATCCAGTGTAGCTACACACACCATACTGATCCAGTGTATCTACACACACACCATACTGATCCAGTGTATCTACTGTACACACACCATACTGATGCAGTGTAGCTACTGTACACACACCATACTGATCCAGTGTAGCTACACACACACCATACTGAACCTATTGTAGCTACTGTACACACACCATACTGATCCAGTGTAGCTACACACACACCATACTGATACAGTGTAGCTACACACACACCATACTGATCCAGTGTAGCTACTGTACACACACCATACTGATCCAGTGTAGCTACACACACACCATACTGATCCAGTGTATCTACACACACACCATACTGATGCAGTGTAGCTACTGTACACACACCATACTGATGCAGTGTAGCTACTGTACACACACCATACTGATCCAGTGTAGCTACTGTACACACACCATACTGATCCAGTGTAGCTACTGTACACACACCATACTGATCCAGTGTAGCTACTGTACACACACCATACTGATCCAGTGTAGCTACTGTACACACACCATACTGATTCAGTGTATATAAGCTACTAGAAGACCAGTACTGATCCAGTGTATATAAGCCACTAGAAGACCAGTGCTGATCCAGTGTATATAAGCTACTAGAAGACCAGTACTGATCCAGTGTATATAAGCTACGAGAAGACCAGTACTGATCCAGTGTATATAAGCTACTAGAAGACCAGTGCTGATCTAGTGTATATAAGCTACTAGAAGACCACTACTGATCCAGTGTATATAAGCTACTAGAAGACCAGTACTGATCCAGTGTATATAAGCCACTAGAAGACCAGTACTGATCCAGTGTATATAAGCCACTAGAAGACCAGTGCTGATCCAGTGTATATAAGCCACTAGAAGACCAGTACTGATCCAGTGTATATAAGCCACTAGAAGACCAGTGCTGATCCAGTGTATATAAGCCACTAAATGATCAGTACTGAGCTCTGTGCTACTGCACTGAATGGTGATAGAAACAATTAGCTCTCACAGTCTCACTGCACATTGAGACGTTCGTCCACGTTCTCCAAACGTCATATTTGAAAGTGTTTTTTCTGCTCCTGCTACTCTGTATAGTTACATTTTTTAAAACGTCATATGTTGAAGTTAAGGGTTAAGTTTATGCACTCATGGATTAAGTTTTGGGGTAGGGTAAAACATTACGTTTAAGTACTCATTCCTAATGGTTAAGATAAGGGTTCATGATTGGGATAGGGATAAACATTATGTTTAAGCACTCATTCCTAATAGTTAAGATATGAGTTTAGTTTTGGGATAGTAAAAATAAATGTAAAAAATATATCTAAAAAAATACTGTCCACAACTGGGATGGAACAAATAAGCATCTGATCCAGAGTGACAGGATTCCATCCATCCCCTCAATCTCCAATGCCCCGCCTTATCTCAGCTCACTTGTCACCATAGCAGCACCCACCCGCAGCACGCGCTACAGCAGGTATATTTCACTGGTCACCCACAAAGCCAATTCCTCCTTCGGCCGCCTTTCCTTTCAGTTCTCTGTTGCCAATGACTGGAACGAACTGCAAAAATCACTGAAGCTGGAGACTCATATCTCACTCACTAGCTTTAAGCACCACCTGTCAGAGAAGCTCACAGATCACTGCACCTGTACATAGCCAATCTGTAAATAGCCCATCCAACTACCTCATCACCATATTGTTATTTATTTTGCTCCTTTGCACCCCAGTACCACTACTTGCACACTCATCTTCTGCATATCTATCACCCCAGTATTTAATTTGCCATACTGTAATAATTTTGCCACTTAGGCCTATTTATTGCCTCACCCCCCTTATCCTACCTCATTTGCACACACTGTATATAGACTTACTCTATTGTATTATTGACTGTATGTTTGTTATTCCATATGTAACTCTGTGTTGTTGTTTGTGTCGCACTGCTTTGCTTAATCTTGGCCAGGTCGCAGTTGTAAATGAGAACTTGTTCTCAACTAGCCTACCTGGTTAAATAAAGGACTTGTTCTCAACTAGCCTACCTGGTTAAATAAAGGACTTGTTCTCAACTAGCCTACCTGGTTAAATAAAGGACTTGTTCTCAACTAGCCTACCTGGTTAAATAAAGGACTTGTTCTCAACTAGCCTACCTGGTTAAATAAAGGACTTGTTCTCAACTAGCCTACCTGGTTAAATAAAGGACTTGTTCTCAACTAGCCTACCTGGTTAAATAAAGGACTTGTTCTCAACTAGCCTACCTGGTTAAATAAAGGACTTGTTCTCAACTAGCCTACCTGGTTAAATAAAGGACTTGTTCTCAACTAGCCTACCTGGTTAAATAAAGGACTTGTTCTCAACTAGCCTACCTGGTTAAATAAAGGACTTGTTCTCAACTAGCCTACCTGGTTAAATAAAGGACTTGTTCTCAACTAGCCTACCTGGTTAAATAAAGGACTTGTTCTCAACTAGCCTACCTGGTTAAATAAAGGACTTGTTCTCAACTAGCCTACCTGGTTAAATAAAGGACTTGTTCTCAACTAGCCTACCTGGTTAAATAAAGGACTTGTTCTCAACTAGCCTACCTGGTTAAATAAAGGACTTGTTCTCAACTAGCCTACCTGGTTAAATAAAGGACTTGTTCTCAACTAGCCTACCTGGTTAAATAAAGGACTTGTTCTCAACTAGCCTACCTGGTTAAATAAAGGACTTGTTCTCAACTAGCCTACCTGGTTAAATAAAGGACTTGTTCTCAACTAGCTTACCTGGTTAAATAAAGGACTTGTTCTCAACTAGCCTACCTGGTTAAATAAAGGACTTGTTCTCAACTAGCCTACCTGGTTAAATAAAGGACTTGTTCTCAACTAGCCTACCTGGTTAAATAAAGGTGAAAAAAACAACAACAAAAAAAACAAGCTAAGTTGATGGTAATATTACTCACTGTTGCCCCTAGTGGCTGGTTTCAAAGGCATTTCCCAATGTCTTCAGGACATGGATAGACGCACAGTTTCGACGTCAATCTTGAACGACCAGGCTGGATAGAGATCTGTAAGAAGTAGACCAAAGTATGCATGTATCACAGTGCCTCTCTTACTGCTTCACTGACAGGTATAAGCCATTTGATCCGAGGGTGATTCAAAATGAATCCAACCAGACGTTCTCTTGCGTTTGCAGCGATCGTACGAGTCTTTCAAAGCAGCTGTTGTTCATCAACTCATAGAACAAAGAGAAGAGACTTTCACCTTCAGATATTAAGTAACCACAAAGAAGCTGAGCTCTCCACTCCCTGAGCTGTGAAATTAGGGTTCAGCTTTGCCAAACAAAAATAATGGATGGATGGTGAGAAAGGGAAAAAGAGGAGAGGGGAAGGAAGAGTGATCTGTGGCTCTTGCTCGGAAACAGGGAGAGTGACGGTTAAAGCTTGCACCATGCCACTGTGGTGGCAGAGAGACATGCCCAAAACAAGTTGTTGTGAATTCATCTTTCAGGCAGCTTGTGAAAGTTAGAGGTGGTGCATTAGTCTCTCTACTGCTGGCCCGGAGTCAACAGAGACTCAGAGAGAACCGTGGAGGCCACTCACACATACACACACGTACGCACACACACACGTACGGACACATACACAAACAGATGAACACACACACACTCACACACACACACACACACACACACACACACACACACACACACACACACACACACACACACACACACACACACACACACACACACACACACACACACACATAAAGACACAGACGAGATGAGAGGAGATTCAGACCAGAGGGAACAGTGTTCTGCATGTTCACCATCACAGCCTTTCTCTTACAAAAGGAGTTCCATCCTAGCAACTCTCTGGAACATATCCATGGTAATTCCAAATAAATTAATTCTGCCCTGCAGGAATCTCCCTAGATATGACAACCCAGGAAAATATCTCTGGTCATTGTTGAATGGGAAGAGAAAATGTAATATTGGTCAGAAAGGGACAGAAAATATGCAACAAGAACCAGAAATAGACCACTGACATTTTTTTTATTTTTCAATATTAAGCTGATTTTATATCCCTCATGTACGCACACGTGACACACACACACACACACACACACACACACACACACACACACACACACACACACACACACAGATTTTATACCCCTGACTGCAGCTGAGTGGTCCGGCGTTGGAAGCTTTGGCTTTGCATTTAAATGCTCTGCCCACGAAGGGGCATAAATCATGCTCTGGTGCCCAACAATCTGTTTAACTCTGCACACACACGCGTCTAAGCAGACACACACATGCATATGTGTAAATACACACTCACACAGACACAGAGACAGATATACACACACACACACACACACACACACACACACACACACACACACACACACACACACAGACATAATGCATCCTTTGAGGGACCTGCAATCCGGTTTACTCCTGCTCTTTCCATGCAGCAAGGGCCAAATCCCTGTAGAATTCCAGCTTTCCATGCACTTCCCAAATCCCTGTAGAGTTACAGCTTTCCATATACTTCCCAAGCATTGGCCAGAATACTCCCAATCAGAGAAGGACATGATTGGATACATGCCCACTGGGGAGAGAGGGGTCAGGGATCGATTGGAGGTCCTTTCTGTATGTGTTTTGTTTCCAGCTGAATCTAAGATGGTGATGTGCCTCGCCCTTTCAATAGTCGGAACGACAATACAAGGACCAATAACTGTTTTCAAATGCCAAGAACTCTAGTTTAATTCAATATCTGGAAATTGTTTTAACATTTCTACATTCAGAAAAAGTGTTTGTTTGTGTGTGAATGTGTATATGTGTGGCTCTGTGTGTGTGTGTGTGCATGCATGTGCGTGTGTGTCTGTGTGTGTGTGTGTGTGTGTGCGTGCGTGCGTGAGTGCCAGTGTGTGTGTGTGTGTGTGTGTGTGTGTGTGTGTGTGTGTGTGTGTGTGTGTGTGTGTGTGTGTGTGTGTGTGTGCATGCATGTGCGTGTGTGTCTGTGTGTGTGTCTGTGTGTGTGTGTGTGTGTGTGCGTGCGTGCGTGAGTGCCAGTGTGTGTGTGTGTGTGTGTGTGTGTGTGTGTGTATGCATCTGTGTGTTTTTGTGTGTGTGTGTGTGTGTGTGTGTGTGTGTGTGTGTGTGTGTGTGTGTGTGTGTGTGTGTGTGTGTGTGTTCCTGTGTGTGGCAGTAACTCATCCCTGCTGGACTGGCCTGAGTGAATGGGCAGTGTGGTCAGCAGGAAAGGAAAAATGCTGATTCTGTTTTTTATTTTCTGTTTTCTTTGTTTGTAACAGACATGAGTGACAGGAGACCTCAGCAAAGGGCCCTTCGGTCACGTCCAGAGACTGGCAAAAGATAACACCAGTGTGTGTGTACGCGTTACAGACAGACGGACGGACGGATGATGATGATGGCACATTCTCTCCAGATAACACTGTCTGGGAGCTGAAAGACACGGCCTCATTCACGGTGGAAGAAACCGAAATGACAGACAGACAGACAGACAGACAGACAGACAGACAGACAGACAGACAGACAGACAGACAGACAGACAGACAGACAGACAGACAGACAGACAGACAGACAGACAGACAGACAGACAGACAGACAGACAGACAGACAGACAGACAGACAGACAGACAGACAGACAGACAGACAGACAGACAGACAGAGGCTAGTAAAGTAAGAGTAAGTCACTTAATGAATCAAACAACTCACTGCTGGTGAATGGCTGAGGTGCTTTTGCATATTTCAGTTCAGCAATGCTCTTTCTAAATTAGAAAGCTGTAATTGCTCTGGAAGTTAAAATATTCATTAGACTCAGTAAAACCCTTTTTTTTACTTCAGGGAGCCCAGGAGGAATCCTCCAGCCTGAATCCTCTACTGAATGTAACTTATTTACCACATAATTATTTTACTTTATAGCAAAGTTAGTGGCTTTTCTAGTTAAGAAAAACCATTACATCATGTTTTTGAAAGTAAATAACATTAGCATTCAAAGTAGCAGTGTTAGTCCTATTGTGGCAATTGTAATGTTGCTTACAAGAGTTGTTATAGTAGTTTGTTAGAGAAACGTTATATGATTGCACATTCCCCATACAGTAATGCTGTCAAATCGCTTAAATGCAGTTGACTGTGTCCAGCAGGCAAGAGTATCATACAATATTAATTCAGGTTCAGGTTTAGGTCATTCAGATAGATACAAAACATCTATCCTGGAAATAAACAGATGGAAATGAGTTTCATGAGGAGGAACATTGGGGACAATGATGAAGATGATGGTTATGATGATGATGATGGTGGTGGTTATGATGATGATGGTGGTGGTGATGATGGTGGTGGTGATGATGTAGTGGTGATGATGGTTATGATGATGATGATGGTAGTGGTGATGATGGTTATGATGATGATGGTAGTGGTGATGATGATGTTTATGATGACAATGGTAGTGGTGGTGATGATGATGGTAATGATGACGATGGTAGTGGTGATGATCATGGTTATGATGATGATGGTAGTGGTGGTGATGATGATGGTTATGATTATGGATAAGAGCGACTTACAAAATGGTGCATTCACCTTATGATATCCAGTGGAACAACCACTTTACAATAGTGCATCTAAATCTTTTAAGGGGGGGGGGGGGGGGGGGGGTTAGAAGGATTACTTTATCCTATCCTAGGTATTCCTTAAAGAGGTGGGGTTTCAGGTGTCTCCGGAAGGTGGTGATTGACTCCGCTGTCCTGGCGTCGTGAGGGAGCTTGTTCCACCATTGGGGTGCCAGAGCAGCGAACAGTTTTCACTGGGCTGAGCGGGAACTGTGCTTCCTCAGAGGTAGGGGGGCCAGCAGGCCAGTGGTGGATGAACGCAGTGCCCTTGTTTGGGTGTAGGGCCTGATCAGAGCCTGAAGGTATGGAGGTGCCGTTCCCTTCACAGCTCCGTAGGCATGATGACAATGGTAGTGGTGATGATGATGGTGATTAGAGACTAATTGTTGTTGCTCTTCTATTTCCTGTGATTATAAACCTCCAGTATTGTTAGAGAGATGTGCGTTTACATATAATTACTACAACAATGTCGGGACGTGATACACATACACACTTTATATAGCACTTTGTGACATCGGCTAATGTAAAAAGGGCTTTATAAATACATTTGGTTTATATATTGATTGACTTTGCCATTTTCTGCAATCAAACCCTCATACGTGAACCACAGTGAATGATCATGTTTTGTGATTGTCAGCACAGGAACATCTTGAGAATCACAACAGCCAAGATGGTAGTGATGATAACAACAGCCAATATGGCAGTGATGATAACTGCCGCCAAGATGGCAGTGATGATAACAACTGCCAAGATGGCATTGATAATAACAACAGCCAAATGGTAGTGATAATAACAACAGCCAAGATGGTAGTGTTGATACAAATAGCCAAGATAGCAGTGATGATAACAAATGCCAAGATGGTGGTGATGATAACAAAAGCCAAGATGGAAGTGATGATAACAACAGCCAAGATGGCAGTGATGGTAACAACAGTCAAGATGGTAGTGATGATTATTTATTTAACCTTTATTTAACCTGTTTGGGCTAGGGGGCAGTATTGAGAATTTTGGAAAAAATATGTGCCCATTTTTAACTGCCTCCTACAACAACTCAGAAGCTAGAATATGCATATTATTGTTCAGGTTTGGATAGAAAACACCGTAAAGTTTCTAAAACTGTTTGAATGGTGTCTGTGAGTATAACAGAACTCCTATGGCAGGCAAAAACCTGACAAGGTTTCATGCAGGAAGTGGCATGTCTGACAAGGAGTCGTGCGTCTTGCATCTGTTTATTGAAAAGTAAGGATCTTAGCTGTAACGTGACAATTCCCAGGGCTCCAATAGGCTCTCAGGACGCGGGAAAATCATGAAGGTTGACGAGGCAGCCTCAGGCTGAAACAGATTATCATCTTATTCAAGTGTCCCATTAGGTGACAATGGAGTGAGGCGCGTGCTCGATTAGCCCCCGTGGAGTATTTTAATTCGGCTGTTTAGTTTATTGCATATTCCCGGTCGGAATATTATCGCTTTTCTACGAGATAAATGGCATAAAAATTGGTTTTAAACAGCGGTTGACATGCTTCGAAGTACGGTAATGGAATATTTAGACATTTTTTGTCACGCCATGCGCTATGCTCGTGACCGTGGATTACCATTCTGATAGTGTCTAGAACTCACGAACAAAACGTCGCTGTTTGGATATAATGATGGATTATTTGGGACCAAACCTACATTTGTTATTGAAGAAGAAGTCCTGGGTCTGCATTCTGACGAAGAACAAGAAAGGTAAGAACATTTTTCTTATAGGAAATGTGATTTTGGTGAAGGCTGAACTGCGTGGGTGTCTAAATAACTAGCCCTGTGATGCCGGGCTATGTACTTAGAATATTGCAAAATGTGCTTCATCCGAAAAGCTATTTTAAAATCGGACATATCGAGTGCATAGAGGAGTAATGTATCTATAATTCTTAAAATAATTGTTATGCTTTTTGTGAACGTTTATCGTGAGTAATTTAGCAAACTGTTAGTAAATTCCCCGGAAGTTTGCGGGGGGTATGCTAGTTCTGAACGTCACATGCTAATGTAAAAAGCTGGTTTTTGATATAAATATGAACTTGATTGAACAAAACATGCATGTATTGTATAACATAATGTCCTAGGGTTGTCATCTGATGAAGATCATCAAAGGTGAGTGCTGCATTTAGCTGTCTTCTGGGTTTTGGTGACATTATATGCTGGCTTGAAAAATGGGTGTCTGATTATTTATGGCTTGGTACTCTGCTGACATAATCTAATGTTTTGCTTTCGTTGTAAAGCCTTTTTGAAATCGGACAGTGTGGTTAGATTAACGAGAGTCTTGTCTTTAAATAGCTGTAAAATAGTCATATGTTTGAGAAATTGAAGTAATAGGATTTTTAAGGTTTTGAAAATCGCGCCACAGGCTGCAAGTGGCTGTTACGTAGGTGGGACGAATTCGTCCCGCCTAGCCCAGAGAGGTTAACTAGACACGTCAATTAAATACACATTTCCATTTACAAATTGCGGCCTGCCAAGAGGCAAAAGGCTTTCTGCGTGTACAAGGGCTGGGATTAAAATTGTTAGACAAAACACACATCACGACAAGAGAGACACCACAACACTACATAAAGAGAGACACCACAACACTACATAAAGAGAGACACCACAACACTACATAAAGAGAGACACCACAACACTACATAAAGAGAGACACCACACCACTACATGAAGAGAGATGCTACAAAACTACATAAAGAGAGACACCACACCACTAAATAAGAGAGACACCAAAACACTACATAAAGAGACACGCCAACATTAAATAAGATAGACATTACACCACTACATAAAGAGAGACAACACCACACTACATAAAGAGTGGGCAGAGTGGTGGGTGAGTGCCTCTATCATCTGAGGCAGGAGACAAGGAGCGTCCAGGATTTTCCCTGGAGTTTAGGACCCTGGCAGGCGGTGCAGGATGGAACCACAGGGCCCTGATCGACCATTACCGTTGTAGTCTGCGTGAGGACGTCCGTCGGGAGCTGGCCTGCAGAGACACCACCCTCACCTTCGACCAGCTGGTGGATCTGTCCATCCGGCTGGACAACCTGCTGGCTGCTCGCGGACGTCCAGATCGGGGTCTGGTGGTTCCATCCTCCCGCACCCCCTCTCCTATACCCATGGAGCTGGGAGAGGGGGTGCACAGGGAGACCGGAGGGGGTTCCCGCTCGTGCACCATCTGTGGCCGCAAAGGTCACACTGCTGGTCGGTGCCGGGTAGGTTCCTCTGGGAATCGAGATAACAGGCAGGGCGCTCTTGCGCCACCCCAGGTGAGTAGGCACTATTCTCATCAGAGCCCTCTGTTGCACTTATGTTTGTGTCTGTTACTTTTCCTGATTTTCCCCCGCGTTCCCAGCATAAGGCACTAGTAGATTCAGGCGCGGCTGGGAATTTCATTGATCAAGCTTTTGCTCATAGTTTAGGGATCCCCATTGTACCCGTGGATGTGCCTTTCCCCGTTCACACTTTAAATAGTTGACCATTAGGGTCAGGGTTAATCAGGGAGGCCACAGCTCCTTTAAGTATGGTGACGCAGGGGGGTCACAAGGAAAAAAATTGTCTTTTCCTTATGGACACTCATGCGTATCCCATGGTGCTGGGTCTACCTTGGTTAATTTGTCATAACCCCACTTTTTCTTGGCCACAGAGGGCTCTCACGGGGTGGTCGCGAGAGTGCTCAGGTAGGTCTGTAGGGGTTTCCGTTGGTGCTACTACGGTGGAAAGTCCAGACCAGGTCTCCACCGTGCACATTCCCCCCGAATATGCCGATTTGGCTCTCGCCTTCTGTAAAAAGAAGGTGACTCAATTACCACCCCATTGACAAGGGGATTGTGCGTTAAATTTCATGGTAGACGCTGCACTTCCCAGGAGTCACGTGTATCCCCTATCGTAAGCGGAGACAGTGGCTATGGAGACATATGTCTCCGAATCCCTGCATCAGGGGTACATTCGGCCCTCCATTTCACCCATCTCCTCGAGTTTCTTTTTTGTGAAGAAGAAGGATGAAGGTCTGCGCCCGTGCATTGATTATCGAGGTCTCAATAAAATTATGGTGGGGTACAGTTACCCACTACCTCTGATCGCCACAGCGATTGAGTTAATGCACGGGGCACGCTTCTTCACTAAACTGGATCTCAGGAGTGCGTACATCCTGGTGCATATCCGAGATGGAGACGAGTGGAACAGCATTTAGTACTACCTCAGGGCATTATGAGTACCTCGTCATGCCGTACGGTTTGAAGAATGCTCCATCAGTCTTACAATCTTTTGTGTAGACGAGATTTTCAGGGACCTGCACAGGCAGGGTGTAGTGGTGTATATCGATGACATTCTGATCTACTCCTCTACACGCGCCGAGCATGTGTCCCTGGTGCGCAGAGTGCTTGGTCGCCTGTTGGAGCATGACCTGTATGTCAAGGCTGAGAAAGGCCTGTTCTTTCAACAGTCCGTCTCCTTCTTAGGGTATCGCCTATCCACGTCAGGAGTGAAGATGGAGAGTGATCGCATTGCAGCTGTGCGTAATTGGCCGACTCCCACCACGGTAAAGGAGGTGCAGCGATTTTTAGGGTTTGCCAATTACTACCGGAGGTTTATCCGGGGTTTTGGTCAGGTAGCTGCTCCCATTACCTCACTGCTGAAGGGGGGTCCGGTGCGCTTGCAGTGGTCGACTGGGGCGAACAGGGCTTTCAGGAAACTGAAGTATCTGTTTACCTCGGTTCCTGTGTTGGCTCATCCGGATCCGTCTTTGCAATTCATAGTGGAGGTGGACGCGTCTGAGGCTAGGATAGGAGCTGTGCTCTCTCAGCGCTCAGGCACGCCACCTAAGCTCCGCCCGGCGGAGCGAAACTATGATGTGGGGGACCTGTCGTCAAGGCTTTGAAGGTGTGGAGACATTGGCTTGAGGGGGCTAAACACCCTTTTCTCATCTGGACCGACCACCGCAATCTGGAGTACATCCGGGAGGCGAGGAGACTGAATCCTCGCCAGGCAAGGTGGGCCATGTTTTTACCCGTTTTGTGTTTACCCTCTCTTACAGACCAGGTTCCCAGAACGTTAAAGCAGACGCACTGTCCCGGCTGTATGACACAGAGGAGCGGTCCATGGATCCCACTCCCATAATCCCAGCCTCTTGTTTGGTGGCACCGGTAGTGTGGGAGCTGGATGCGGACATTGAGCGGGCGTCACGTGCAGAGCCCGTTCCCCCTCAGTGTCCAGCTGGGCGTTTGTACGTTCCGTCTGCTGTCCGCGACCGACTGATCTACTGGGCTCACACGTTACCCTCCTCTGGTCATCTTGGGATTGGTCAGGTGATGCGCTGTCTTAGTGGGAGGTACTGGTGGCCCTCCTTAGCTAAGGACGTGAGGGTTTATGTTTCCTCCTGCTCGGTGTGCGCCCAGTGCAAGGCTCCTAGACACCTACCCAGAGGTAAGATACAACCCTTACCCGTTCCACAACGTCCGTGGTCGCACTTGTCGGTGGATTTCACAACCGATCTTCCACCTTCACAAGGTAACGCCACGATCCTGGTTGGTGTGGATCGTTTTTTCTAAGTCCTGTCGTCTCCTCCCTTTGCCCGGTCTCCCTACGGCCCTACAAACTGCGGAGGCTCTGTTTACACACGTCTTTCGGCACTACGGGGTGCCTGAGGATATAATGTCTGATCGGGGTCCCCAGCTCAAGTCAAGGGTCTGGAAGGCGTTCATGGAGTGTCTGGGGGTCTCGGTCAGCCTTACCTCGGGTTTTCACCCTGAGAGTAACGGGCAGGTGGAGAGAGTTAACCAGGATGTGGGTAGGTTTCTGAGGTCTTATTGCCAGGACCGGCTGGGGGAGTGGGCGGCGTTCGTGCCCTGGGCAGAGATGGCTCAGAACTTGCTCCGCCACTCCTCCACTAACCTCTCTCCTTTTCAGTGCGTGTTCGGGTATCAGACGGTTCTGGCCCCTTGGCATCAGAGTCAGACCGAGGCTCCTGCGGTGGACCACTGGTTCCGGTGCGAGGAGGAGACCTGGGACGCCGCTCACATCCACCTTCAGCGCGCCGTACGACGCCAGAAAGTTGGGGCAGACCGTCACCGCAGTGAGGCCCCAGTGTCCGCGCCAGGGGACAGGGTCTGGCTCTCGACCAGAAACCTGCCCCTCCGCCTGCCTTGCCAGAAGCTGAGTCCGCGGTTTGTGGGGCCGTTTAAAGTCCTGAGGAGAGTGAACGAGATATGTTATAGGTTAAAGCTTCCCCCACCCACCTCAGGCCGGTGGTGGCTGGCCCGCTCCAGGAGGCTGAGGTGCGGGAGGTTCCTCCGCCCCCTCTGGACATTGAGGGGGCCCCGGCGTACTCCGTTCGATCCATCCTGGATTCGAGACGTCGGGCGAGGGGCCTTCAGTACCTCGTGGACTGGGAGGGGTACGGTCCGGAGGAGAGATGCTGGGTTCCGGTGGAGGATGTGTTAGATCCTTCCCTGCTGCGAGAGTTCCATCGTCTCCATCCGGATCGCCCTGCCCCTCGTCCTCCGGGTCGTCCCCAAGGCCGGTGTCAGTGCACTGCTGGAGCGGCACGTCGGGGGGGTGGGATACTGTCACGACTTCTTCCGAAGTCGATGCCCCTCCTTGTTCGGGTGGTGGTCGGCGATCGATGTCACCGGTCTTCTAGCCATCACTGATCCATTTTTCATTTTCCATTGGTTTTGTCTTGTTTTCCTACACACCTGTTTCCAATCCCATTCATTACATGTTGTGTATTTAACCCTCTGTTTTCCTTCATCTCCTTGTCTGAGATTGTTTTGTTTGTTATTGATGTTTTGTGTATTTTTTGTATTTGGTTTGCTAAGGTTATTTTTACCCATGGTATTTTATGTACGTTGGTTTTTGGAGTTCGTGTTAGTTTATTATTTATTAAACTACTCAAGTTATACAAAGTTGGTTTCTCCTGCGCCTGACTTCCTTGCCACCTACACACACGACGATGACGACACTACATAAAGAGTGACACCACACGACTACATAAAGAGAGACACCACAACACTTCATAAAGAGAGACACCACAACACTACATAAAGAGAGACATCACAACACCACATAAAGAGAGACACCACGACACTACATATAGAGAGACACCACGACACTACATAAAGAGAGACACCACAACACTATATAAAGAGAGACACCACAACACTTCATAAAGAGAGAAACCACAACACTACATAAAGAGAGACACCACAACACCACATAAAGAGAGACACCACGACACTACATATAGAGAGACACCACGACACTACATAAAGAGAGACACCACGACACTACATAAAGAGAGACACCACAACACTACATAAAGAGACACCACACCGCTAAATAAGAGAGACACCACAACACTACATAAAGAGACTCCACAACATTACATAAAGAGAGACACTACAACACTACATAAGGAGAAACACCACAACACTACATAAAGAGAGACACTACAACACTACACGTAGAGAGACACCACGACACTACATAAAGACAGACAACTCGAAACTACATACAGTGACACCACAACACTACATATAGAGACTCCACAACACTAAATAAAGAGATACACCACAACACTACATAAAGAGAGACTCCACAACACTACATAAAGAGAGACTCCAAACACTACATAAAGAGAGACACCACAACACTACATAAAGAGAGACTCCACAATACTACATAAAGAGAGACACTACAACACTACATAAAGAGAGACACCACAAAACTACATAAAGAGAGACACCACAACACTACATAAAGAGAGACACCACAACACTACATAAAGAGAGACTCCACAACACTAAATAAAGAGATACACCACAACACTACATAAAGAGAGACTCCACAACACTACATAAAGAGAGACTCCACAACACTACATAAAGAGAGACTCCACAACACTACATAAAGATAGACACTACAACACTACATAAAGAGAGACTCCACAACACTACATAAAGAGAGACACCCCACGACTACATAAAGAGAGACACCACAACACTACATAAAGACAGACACCACAACACTAAATAAAGAGATACACCACAACACTACATAAAGAGAGACTCCACAACACTACATAAAGAGAGACTCCACAACACTACATAAAGAGAGACACCACAACACTACATAAAGAGAGACTCCACAACACTACATAAAGAGAGACACCACAACACTACATAAAGAGAGACTCCACAACACTACATAAAGAGAGACTCCACAACACTACATAAAGATAGACACTACAACACTACATAAAGAGAGACTCCACAACACTACATAAAGAGAGACACCCCACAACTACATAAAGAGAGACACCACAACACTACATAAAGACAGACACCACAACACTAAATAAAGAGATACACCACAACACTACATAAAGAGAGACTCCACAACACTACATAAAGAGAGACACCACAACACTACATAAAGAGAGACTCCACAACACTACATAAAGAGAGACTCCACGACACTACATAAAGAGAGACAATACAACACTACATAAAGAGAGACTCCACAACACTACATAAAGAGAGACTACACAACACTACATAAAGAGAGACTCCACAACACTACATAAAGAGAGACACCACAACACTACATAAAGAGAGACTCCACAACACTACATAAAGAGAGACTCCACAACACTACATAAAGATAGACACTACAACACTACATAAAGAGAGACTCCACAACACTACATAAAGAGAGACACCCCACGACTACATAAAGAGAGACACCACAACACTACATAAAGAGAGACACCACAACACTACATAAAGAGAGACAACACAACACTACATAAAGAGAGACACCACAACACTACATAAAGAGAGACTCCACAACACTACATAAAGAGAGACACCACAACACTACATAAAGAGAGACACCCCACGACTACATAAAGAGAGACTCCACAACACTACATAAAGAGAGACTCCACAACACTACATAAAGAGAGACACCACAACACTACATAAAGAGAGACACCCCACGACTACATAAAGAGAGACTCCACAACACTACATAAAGAGAGACTCCACAACACTACATAAAGAGAGACACCACAACACTACATAAAGAGACAACACTACATAAAGAGAGACACCACAACACTACATAAAGAGAGACACCACACGACTACATAAAGAGAGACTACACAACACTAAATAAAGAGATACACCACAACACTACATAAAGAGAGACTCCACAACACTACATAAAGAGAGACACCACAACACTACATAAAGAGAGACTCCACCAACACTACATAAAGAGAGACTCCACGACACTACATAAAGAGAGACAATACAACACTACATAAAGAGAGACTCCACAACACTACATAAAGAGAGACTACACAACACTACATAAAGAGAGACTCCACAACACTACATAAAGAGAGACACCACAACACTACATAAAGAGAGACTCCACAACACTACATAAAGAGAGACTCCACAACACTACATAAAGATAGACACTACAACACTACATAAAGAGAGACTCCACAACACTACATAAAGAGAGACACCCCACGACTACATAAAGAGAGACACCACAACACTACATAAAGAGAGACACCACAACACTACATAAAGAGAGACAACACAACACTACATAAAGAGAGACACCACAACACTACATAAAGAGAGACTCCACAACACTACATAAAGAGAGACACCACAACACTACATAAAGAGAGACACCCCACGACTACATAAAGAGAGACTCCACAACACTACATAAAGAGAGACTCCACAACACTACATAAAGAGAGACACCACAACACTACATAAAGAGAGACACCCCACGACTACATAAAGAGAGACTCCACAACACTACATAAAGAGAGACTCCACAACACTACATAAAGAGAGACACCACAACACTACATAAAGAGACAACACTACATAAAGAGAGACACCACAACACTACATAAAGAGAGACACCACACGACTACATAAAGAGAGACTCCACAACACTACATAAAGAGAGACACCACAACACAACATAGAGACACCACACCACTACACAAGAGACAACACTACATTAACCTGTTGGGTCTAGGGGGCAGCATTTGCACGTCTGGATGAATTTTTTTTACCCGATTTAATCTGGTTACTAATCCTACCCAGTAACTAGAATATGCATATACTTATTATATATGGATAGAAATCACTCTAAAGTTTCTAAAACTGTTTGAATGGTGTCTGTGAGTATAACAGAACTCATTTGGCAGGCAAAACCCTGAGACATTTTCTGACAGGAAGTGGATACCTGATGTGTTGTATTGACTTTAAACCTATCCCATTGAAAAACACAGGGGCTTAGGAATATTTTGGCACTTCCTATTGCTTCCACTAGATGTCACCAGCCTTTACAAAGTGTTTTGAGTCTTCTGGAGGGAGATCTGACCGAACAAGAGCCATGGAACGATGATGTCCCATTAGACACCTGGCGCGCGAGTTCATGTTGGGTACCCTCGTTCCAATACGTTATAAAAGAGTATGCATTCGTCCACCTTGAATATTATTCATGTTCTGGTTAAAAAAGGCCCTAATGATTTATGCTATACAACGTTTGACATGTTTGAACGAACGGAAATATATTTTTTCCCCTCGTTCATGACGAGAAGTCCGGCTGGCTTACATCATGTGCTAACGAGACGGAGATTTTTGGACATAAATGATGAGCTTTTTTGAACAAAACTATATTCGTTATGGACCTGTGATACCTGGAAGTGACATCTGATGAAGAGAATCAAAGGTAATGGATTATTTACATAGTATTTTCGATTTTAGATCTACCCAACATGACGTCTAGTCTGTATCGCAACGCGTATTTTTCTGGGCGCAGTGCTCAGGATTATTGCAAAGTGTGATTTCCCAGTAAGGTTATTTTTAAATCTGGCAAGTTGATTGCGTTCAAGAGATGTAAATCTATAATTCTTTAAATGACAATATAATATTTTACCAATGTTTTCTAATTTTAATTATTTAATTTGTGACGCTGACTTGACTGCCGGTTATTGGAGGGAAACGATTTCCTCAACATCAATGCCATAGTAAAACGCTGTTTTTGGATATAAATATGAACTTGATAGAACTAAAAATGCATGCATTGTCTAACATAATGTCCTAGGAGTGTCATCTGATGGAGATTGTAAAAGGTTAGTGCATCATTTTAGCTGGTTTTATGGTTTTGGTGACCCTGTCTTTGACTTGACAAAACATTACACACAACTCTTGTAAACGTACTGTCCTAACATACTCTAAATTTATGCTTTCGCCGTAAAACCTTTTTGAAATCGTAAAACGTGGTTAGATTAAGGAGATGTTTATCTTTCAAATGGTGTAAAATAGTTGTATTTTTGAAAAATTTGAATTTTGACATTTATTGGGATTCAAATTTGCCGCTCTTGAAATGCACCTGCTGTTGATGGAGTGCACCACGGGTGGCACGCTAGCGTCCCACCTAGCCCCAAGAGGTTTTAAGAGAGACTCCACGACACTACATAAAGAGAGACCACATCACTACCTGAAGTGAGACTTAAGACAACACAACATGGTACCAACACAACATGACAACAACATGGTAGCACCAAAACATGGCAGCTGCACATCATGGTAGCAGAACAAACATGGTACAAACATTGTTAGGCACAGACAATAGCACAAAGGGCAAAAAGGTAGAGACAACAATACATCACGTGAAGAAGCCACAAGTGTCATTATGAGTGTCCGTGATTGAGTCTTCGTATGTAGAGATGGAGATAAAACTATCCAGTTTGAGTGTTCATTTTTTTTGTTGCAGCTCATTCCATTCACTAGCTGCAGCGAACTGAAAAGAGGAGCGACCCAGCTTTGTGTGTGCTTTGGGGACCTTTAACAGAATATGACTGGCAGAGCGATTGTTGTATGTGGAGGATGAGGGTTTTAGTAGGTATCTTAGTTAGGGGGGAGTGAGGCTTTTTTTAATAAGCACCAACCAGATAACAACAGCCAAGATAATGAAGTGAAGATTATGCTGCTGATGATGATGATGGTTAACTGCTGTGAAAATGTACGCTGGTTAAGACTTAGGGTTAGGTTGTTATTAAACAGCAGAGCTGCTATACAGCAACACGAGGCAGTGTGTAAGAATGAGTGACGGGCGGTAGTATTTTGTTCAGTCAGTAACCTTGCTTACGAGACAAGGTCATTTCCGCACACAGTGTTGGACTTATGATAACAGAGGGCTTTGGAGGGTAACTGCTTTCATCTCTTGAAAACAGGAACACAGAGAGACACTAGACAAATACACACACAAGCATACTACACACCACTACAACTCATCCACATTAAGCCTGAGAGTTGATCTGAGGATAGGTGGTTTGCGTGTGTGAGTACCCACATGAAGAAATACTACAGTTTACTATAGAATACTACAGTACTAACTATAGAATTCTGTAGTAAACTGTAGCATACTGTAGAATACTACACTACACACTGTAGCATCCCTCTGTCATGTGTAGTACTTACTACAGAACATTGTAGTATACTCTAAAATACTATGGTAAATACTACAGTATTATACACACCAAAAAAACACTATAATAATCACTCCAGTAATGTCTGCAAAAACACTATGCTTTGGTAACACTTTATTTGACACCTAGAGACATAACTCACTGTGGCAAGGTAATAACCATGACATAACCATAATATGACAAAGCAGCTGACATAACTTGTCATAACCTGTCAAAATATGGGCATAACACTGTAAATGGCACATATGTACAGTAGACCTGTTGTGACATTTGTTGCATTATTTTATGGCTGGTTATGACATCTACATGACACCTACATAACCAACAAAACCTACCATGCAAGGCAAACCATTCCATTACACCATAGCCTACGTGTAAACAGTATGTTTATGTTATATAATATTTTATGAAATAGACCATATTACATTGTCATTGTAATTGCACACACATTTATGTCAGACATGAACATGGTTATGACCATGTCTTAATGTGTTATAACTATTGGTGTAAAAAAGTGTTATCATACTACATTATTTAATTTGCGTATATCTACCCATTCCCCTCCCCCATGTCACAATTTGTGCCACCCATAAATGAGAAACCTACGTGACAAGTATAGATCGTATGTGTGACTCCCCAACTGGATTCGGTCTTATTCAGCCAAATTTGAATTTCTGTTTTTTACATTGGATAAAAGTAGAGACTCAGAGCTACGGAAGGGTATATCATACACTGCATTTGAGGAAACAATGGGAAAGTAATTCTGCTTTGAAAGTTGATCAACTTGAAAACTCACTTTTGAGAAAACCGTAATATAACCATTGTATTCATATTTACAGATGGCATACAGTGAGGGAAAAAAAGTATTTGATCCCCTGCTGATTTTGTACGTTTGCCCACTGACAAAGAAATTATTAGTCTATAATTTTAATGGTAGGTTTATTTGAACAGTGAGAGACAGAATAACAACAATTAAAAAATCCAGAAAAATGCATGTCAAAAATGTTATAAATTGATTTGCATTTTAATGAGGGAAATAAGTATTTCACCCCCTCTCAATCAGAAAGCTTTCTGGCTCCCAGGTGTCTTTTATATAGGTAACGAGCTGAGATTAGGAGCACACTCTTAAAGGGAGTGCTCCTAATCTCAGCTTGTTAGCTGTACAAAAGACACCTGTCCACAGAAGCAATCAATCAATCAATCAGATTCCAAACTCTCCACCATGGCCAAGACCAAAGAGCTCTCCAAGGATGTCAGGGACAAGATTGTAGACCTACACAAGGCTGGAATGGGCTACAAGACCATCGCCAAGCAGCTTGGTGAGAAGGTGACAACAGTTGGTGTGATTATTCGCAAATGGAAGAAACACAAAATAACTGTCAATCTCCATCAGCCTGGGGCTCCATGCAAGATCTCACCTCGTGGAGTTGCAATGATCATGAGAACGGTGAGGAATCAGCCCAGAACTACACGGGAGGATCATGTCAATGATCTCAAGGCAGCTGGGACCATAGTCACCAAGAAAACAATTGGTAACACACATCGCCGTGAAGGACTGAAATCCTCCAGCGCCCGCAAGGTCCCCCTGCTCAAGAAAACACATATACATGCCCGTCTGAAGTTTACCAATGAACATCTGAATGATTCAGATGAGACCAAAATGGAGCATCAACTCAACTCGCCGTGTTTGGAGGAGGAGGAATGCTGCCTATGACCCCAAGAACACCATCCCCACCATCAAACATAGAGGTAGAAACATTATGCTTTGGGGGTGTTTTTCTGCTAAGGGGACAGGACAACTTCACCGCATCAAAGGGACGATGGACGGGGCCATGTACCGTCAAATCTTGGGTGAGAACCTCCTTCCCTCAGCCAGGGCATTGAAAATGGGTCGTGGATGGGTATTCCAGCATGACAATGACCCAAAACACGGCCAAGGCAACAAAGGAGTGGCTCAAGTTTCCAGACCTTAACCTGTCTGGGCCAGTGGGACGCTTGCGTCCCACCCTAATCAACAGCCAGTGGAATCGCGTCGCGCAAAATGCAAAACCTCATAAATGCTATAACTTCAATTTCTCAAACATATTACTATTTTACAGCGTTTTATAGATACACCTCTCCTGAATCGAACCACGTTGTCCGATTTCAAAAAGGCTTTACAGCAAAAGCAAAACATTAGATTATGTTAGGAGAGAACCCAGCCAGAAATAATCACACAGCCATTTTCAAAGCAACTAGATGCATCACAAATACCCAAAACACAGCTAAATGCAGCACTAACCTTTGACAATCTTCATCAGATGACAATCCTAGGACATCATGTTACACAATAAATGCATATTTATATATAAAAACAGCATTTTACATCGGCGCGTGTAATTCAGAAAATCTTTTCCCTCAAATGCTTCCGATGAATCAGCGCTACAATTTACAAAATTACTATTCGAAAACATTGTTAAAATTTAATATTGGCATTCAAAGACTTATAGATTAACATGTCTTGAATGCCACTGCTTTGCCAGATTTAAAAATAACTTTACTGGGAAATCACACTTTGCAATAAACGACGTGGTATACCCAGCAAAATAGGCTAGGCTATACATGTTGGAGCCATCTTGGAACGATCAACCATCAAAAATACTATTGTAAATAAAACCTTACCTTTGATTATCTTTATCAGAAAGCACTCCAGGAATCCCAGGTCCATAACAAATGTAGTTTTGTTCGAAAAAGTTAATCATTTATGTCCCAATTGTTAGCGCGCTCCGAAGGCTACTGAAAATGTACCGTGCTGAGTAGGACTTGTCGTCACGAATGTACAAAAAAAAAATATTTAAGTTCGTTCAAACATGTCAAACGTTGTATAACATAAATCTTTAGGGCCTTTTTCAACCAGAGCTTCAATAATATTCCATGGGTACGTTTGCATTGTCTTTCAAAACGTTTTGAAAGGGGAGGGTAGCCATGGGCGGCCGCATCATAATGGTAAATGGCCCTCCACCTGTGACCACATTCCACAGCCTCTCTTTCAGTCAGTTTTGATAGTAGGAGACTCAAACCACTTTGTAAAGACTGGGGACATCTAGTGGAAGCCTTAGGAAGTGCTAAATGAGTCATAAGCCCCTGTGTGTTTCAATGGCAAATGTTTGAAGTGATATCCACACATCAGATTTCAGTTTCCTGTCAGGATTTGTCTCAGGGTTTTGACTGCCATATGAGTTCTGTTATACTCACAGACACCATTCAAACAGTTTTAGAAACTTTAGGGTGTTTTCTATCCAAATCAAACAATTATATGCATATTCTAGTTATTGGGCAGGAGTAGTAACCAGATTAAATCGGGTACATTTTTTATCCGGCCGTGCAAATACTGCCCCCTATCCCCAACAGGTTTTAATCCCATAGAAAATCTGTGGAGGGAGCTGAAGGTTCGAGTTGCCAAATGTCAGCCTCGAAACCTTAATGACTTGGAGAAGATCTGCAAAGAGGAGTAGGACAAAATCCCTCCTGAGATGTGTGCAACCCTGGTGGCCAACTACAAGAAACATCTGACCTCTGTGTTTGCCAACAAGGGTTTTGCCACCAAGTACTAAGTCATGATTTGCAGAGGGGTCAAATACTTATTTCCATCTTTAAAATGCTAATAATTTATTACTTTTTTGACATGCGTTTTTCTGGATTTTTTGTTGTTATTCTGTCTCTCACTGTTCAAATAAAAATACCATTAAAATTATAGACTGATCATTTCTTTGTCAGTGGGCAAACGTACAAAATCAACAGAGGATCAAATACTTTTTTCCCTCACTGTACAAGTTTGATAATAAGGCACATGAAAGTTCACTTGTTCGAGAAGGCATTTCTGCCCAAAAACACATTTTGATAATAACATATTTTTTTACGTTCAAACGGCTCTCCTGTAAAGTCGTGACTTGCGACATACGCCTAGTTTCCTGAATTGGGTCACATATTGTGTTCCTTATCTAAGACAAGAGAAAATCAAGGAGATAATACTTGGACACCACACCAAAACAGAAATAGACTGGCTCCAGGATCACATGAAACAACAACTCACCCTGCAAAAGCAGAATAAATGGACAACATTCTACAAACAGCTTGACAAAGATTCCAACCCACACACCTTCTGGTAGACAATACAGACTATTAATGGAAACAGAAAGAGCAACACAATATCCACACTAAGGTCCCAAGGTCAACCCATAGAGAATAATGAAGAAAAGGTCATACTGTTCAAAAACCATCTACAAAATCTGCACTCCTGCCCCAACAACCCCAACTTTGACCCAGAATGGAAAACAATTGTAGAAAGAGAAATACAAAAATCAACCCCACTCACCTGTCATCTGTCACAGACCTCTCTCCTGGCTCCAGCAGACCACCAACTCATTTATGCTGTAACAATCACATACACACCACTCACCTGTCATCTGACACAGACCTCTCTCCTGGCTCCAGCAGACCACCAACTCATCCATGCTGTAACAATCACAAACACACCACTCACCTGTCATCTGACACAAACCTCTCTCCTGGCTCCAGCAGACCACCAACTCATCCATGCTGTAACAATCACAAACACACCACTCACCTGTCATCCGACACAGACCTCTCTCCTGGCTCCAGCAGACCACCAACTCATCCATGCTGTAACTATCACAAACACACCACTCACCTGTCATCTGACACAGACCTCTCTCCTGGCTCCAGCAGACCACCAACTCATCCATGCTGTAACAATCACAAACACACCACTCACCTGTCATCCGACACAGACCTCTCTCCTGGCTCCAGCAGATCACCAACTCATCCATGCTGTAACAATTACAAACACACCACTCACCTGTCAAATTAAAAGAAAAGCACCTGGAAAAGACAACATTGACACCATACTACTAAAACTAGCACCTGATGAACACCTGCACCTCCTCTCCAACCTCTTCACCTTATGTTTCAACTTCCCACAACCCTGGAAAACAGCAGTCTTCACCATGATCCACAAATCTGACAAACCCAAAAGAATGTTTCAAGCTATCGCCCAATCAGCCTTCTCAGCCATGTGGGGAAAATATTTGAAAGAGTACTCACCTCCAGAATAAGCTGCCATGTAGAAGACACGGACGGGCCTTCATGGAGTAGTCCAGGAAAGCTTCTGAAGAAATAGATCAACAACAGGCAATATTTTAAAAGTATCAGAAGACATTTTAAGATTTGTTTAAATAAAGAAAAAACTCTTGTTGTTTTCCTTTGTCGTAGAAAAGGAATTTGATCAAATGTGGCACAACAAGACCACTCCACAGACTAGCAGATAACAACCTCCAGCTCCCACACTCAATCAGAAACATCCTCACAAGCTTCCTCCATAACTGTCAAAACAAAGTCAAGGTCTCCACAGCCACCTCTTCACCATTCAGCTCAGAAGCTGGAGTCCCCCAAGGCGCAGTCCGAAACCCACTTCTATTCATAATCTACATCTCAGACATGTACAGTACTACTCCCAACTCTCTGTTGGACAGGAAGCACAATTGGAAAATTACTTCTGCTACTGAAGCAGCTACAAGTGTCCACACCTTGCCTCCAAAAAAACTCCCTATAGAACAGATAGAACGTGGTCAAACGTGTGAAACTAAACCCTAAAAAAGCACAGTGTGTCTTATTCACCAGAAAAACAAAACCTCAAACCAAAGAAACCCTCAAATTGTAAAATGAAACATTAAAAATAGAAAAAGAAGCCAAGTACCTGAAAGGTTATATTTTCAGAGCAACAAGTTGTGCATGACCCATATTGTGAACATCGAGAGAGAATGGCAGGAGAGGATGAATCACTTAAAAGCACTTTGTGGAAGGAAACACTGAGCAGCACATGGAAGTGTATTTTAGCTATGTCAGATCACTCTTTGAACACACACTACCCGCCTGGATCACAGCCGCCACACCACAAATTAACCAACTGCAAGGAATCCAGAATCGAGCAGTAAAACTGGCATTCAGATTACCTCCACTTATGCACATCACTAACTGATATCTCCATCAGATTTCTGGAATCAAAACCATCAAAGACAGACAAGCAATAATAATAATGATAATCATAATAATCATCATCATCATCATAATCATAATAATAATAATGATAATAATAGTCATAAGCATCCTGACTGGTTGCATCACTGCCTGGTACGGCAACTGCTCGGCCTCTGACCGCAAGGCACTACAGAGGGTAGTGCGTACAGCCCAGTACATCACTGGGGCCAAGCTGCCTGCCATCCAGGACCTCTACACCAGGCGGTGTCAGAGGAAGGCCCTAAAAATTGTCAAAGACCCCAGCCACCCCAGTCATAGACTGTTCTCTCTACTACCGCATGGCAAGCAGTACCGGAGTGCCAAGTCTAGGACAAAAAGGCTTCTCAACCGTTTTTACCGCCAAGTCATAAGACTCCTGAACAGGTAATCAAATGGCTACCCGGACTATTTGCATTGTGTGCCCCCCCAACCCCTCTTTTTACGCTGCTGCTACTCTCTGTTTATCATATGCATAGTCACTTTAACTATATATTAATATACATACTACCTCAATTGGGCCGACCAACCAGTGTTCCCGCACATTGGCTACACGGGCTATCTGCATTGTGTCCCACCCACCACCCGCCAACCCCTCTTTTACGCTACTGCTACTCTCTGTTCATCATATATGCATAGTCACTTTCACCATATCTACATGTACATACTACCTCAATCAGCCTGACTAACCGGTGTCTGTATATAGCCTCGCTACTTTTATAGCCTCGGTACTGTATATAGCCTGTCTTTTTACTGTTGTTTTATTTCTTTACCTACCTATTGTTCACCAAATAGCTTTTTTGCACTATTGGTTAGAGCCTGTAAGTAAGCATTTCACTGTAAGGTCTACACCTGTTGTACTCAGGGCACGTGACAAATAAACTTTGATTTGATTTAACTTAATCATAATAATAGGACAGACATATTAAAACAAAGCTTTCCACAACCCATCACTCAAGAAAACGGTACAAGAAGCACAATAGGCCACCAAAATACCTCTGTCAATCATTCTCCAGTCAAAGCTAGGCTGATACAAACACAACCTTACATCCCACACAACATCAACATACCTCACTTACTGTACAGGATAACCCCAACCCAATTAAGATGTAAGACAATATATCCCCTACCCACAACCCTTACATTAATCCGGGTCCGTACCTCCCCCCACTCCACTTATTAAATATTGCTGACTATTGGCATCTACAAACAGTTCTTTATACTTTTTCAATTACTATTTTAACTTCTCTCCTACTAAATACTACAGGTTATGGAAAACAGGCTCTTTTAGTATTTCTCCAGTAGGTTTTCTGAAGGAGAAAGCCTTAACTTCTATGTCAAAGATAATCAAGCAAAAACACTACAGTAAATACTACAATAATGTCCACAAAATTCACTACATGAATCACTACATCTGCAGAAACACTACATAAATTACTGTAGTACATACTGAAGTTTTCTTTTACTACAGTATTTATACTGTAGTTAACTGTAAATACTAACATATACTACAGTAAATACCACAGTATTCAATGTAGTGTTTTTGTAGACTTTAGTCCGCAAAAACACTACACTGAATACTATAATATTTACAGTATACCATAGTATACTATATTATTTCTGTATGATAGCCTATGTGAGTATGAGGATATGTGGTAGGTGTGTGAGTAATGGCATGCCTTTCCTTCACTTTCCCTTGTTCCTAATGCTGACATCCACCAACCATTACTGCTCTGCATTTTTAACATCCCAAACATTCCAAATTCCCACATGAAATATTCCTAACCATTCAGCCTTTCAGAAGCAACCAGGGTCAAGAGCCATGCCAGAGGGGAA
Source organism: Salmo salar (assembly GCF_965601325.2). NCBI lineage: Eukaryota > Metazoa > Chordata > Actinopteri > Salmoniformes > Salmonidae > Salmo > Salmo salar. Next base: position 84,338,744 of record NC_138310.1, read on the forward strand.
GACCACATCTTACCCATCAGGGATCTTCCTTTCCTCAACCCTCTCCAATCCCATCCATCGTTCCATCCTCCCCTCTCTTAGTGGTCTGCTGTTTTTATGTAAAGCTTTACAATGAGCAGAATGACAGAGTTGAGAGGATGGAGGATGGAAAGAAAGGGGGGTGAGGATGGAGAGGATGAGGAAGGAGAGAAAGGTGGGGAGAGGATGGAGAGGATGGAGAAAAAGAAAGGGGGAGAGGATGGAGGATGGAGGATGGAGAGAAAGAAAGGGGGAGAGGATGGAGAGAAAGAAAGGATGGAGGATGGAGAGAAAGAAAGAGGGAGAAGACAGACGATGGAGAGAAAGGTGGGGAAAGGATGGAGGATGGAGAGAAAAAAAGAGGGGAGAGGATGGAGGATGGAGTGAAAGAAAGAGAGGATAGAGGAAGGAGAGGAAGAAAGAGGGAGAGGATGGAGGATGGAGTGAAAGAAAGAGAGGATGGAGGAAGGAGAAGAAGGTGGGGAGAGGATGGAGGATGGAGAGAAAGGGGGAGAGGATGGAGGAAGGAGAAAAAGGGGGAGAGGATGGAGGATAGAGAGAAAGGGGGAGAGGATGGAGGAAGGAGAGGAAGGTGGGGAGAGGATGGAGGAAGGAGAGAAAGGGGGAGAGGATGTAGGATGGAATGGTTCTGAGAAATGACAACGTACTCAACTAGAACTAAAGTGACCTGACCTTTAAGATGGAAAAAAATATCAATATTAAGCAAAGAAAACAGTTGTTACTTCATTTAAATAATGTATTTTTCATGTACATTTTTCCCCTCTAGTGAGACAGCAAAATGCTTTTATGAAAACCAAGTGTATTTTTTTATAGCAAATCTACATAATGTACTCTGTCAGGTTTAAATCAGACATGTAGCGAAGACAGGGGGAGTGGGACTCTATTGTGGCACTAAATAACTTTGTATTCATAAGGATTAGTTCACCTTAACTAATGTAGAGTACATTGTGACGGACAGGTTCTCTTTAATCTCCTGAATGCTTTTATACACGACTGTCCTATGTGGATAACTGTTCACTACGGACTGAAGGAGCCCACTGGGCACAGACGTTAATTTAACGTCTACTCCACGTTGGTTCAATGACATTTCATTGAAATGACATGGAAACAACGTTGATTCAACCAGTGTGTGCCCAGTGGGAGGGCTGTGGAAGCTTTCTCAGGTTAAATAGTCTGACTGACAGAGGGAATGAGTCTCTCTTTGATGTTATGACGCAGACATTTCCTTTTGTGTCTATATGATGGGTACTGAGCGAACACTGAGCCTTTTCATCTCATTCCGACTGTCAGGCTGTGAAGTACTGCATGATTTCAAACCAATCTGAAGGTGTTAAGTGTCCATAGATGTTAGAAATTGCCCTATGTTTGGCATCTGAGTGTGTGCCCCGGTCTGGAGTCTCCAGGGGATGACTTGGCTAAACCGACCTGATCTGGAATCTCCAGGGGATGACTTGGCTAAGCTGACCTGGTCTTGAATCTCCATAACAGAATACAACGTGCTGTGTCCTGGGGGGGGTCCATTGGGGCATATAAGTATTCAGACCATCAACAGCTGAGACTGACCTAAGGATTGAGCACAGCAGATGGGGTTTAACTCTGCATAGCAGATAGCAAAGCCAGGAGGGACACAAACACACACACACTCTCTCACACACACACACACACACACACACACACACACACACACACACACACACACACACACACACACACACACACACACACACACACACACACACACACACATACACGTACAAGAGAGCCAAACATGGTTTATCATCATGCATGGGTAGTGTGTCACTACCTCCCTCCCGTCTGGGCTGAGACACATAGATTATCTGACCTGTTGGGGCTAGGGGGCAGTATTGAGAATTTTGAAAAAAATATGTGGCCATTTTTAACTGCCTCCTACACCAACTCAGAAACTAGGATATGCATATTATTAACAGATTTGGATAGAAAACACTGAATTTTCTAAAACTGTTTGAATGGTGTCTGTAAGTATAACAAACCTCATATGGCAGGCAAAAACCTGAGAAAAATACAACCAGGAAATGAGAATTTTGTGGCTGTACTATATTCGAGTCATTGCTAATAGATCACACAGTGACAAAGGATTCATTTCGCACTTCCTACGGCTTCCACTAGATGTCAACGATCTTTATAAAGTTGTTTGAAGCGTCTATGATGAACAGAGACCGGATGACAAGGAAGAGAAGTTGACGTCCCTGGGATGTCGTCACTTCATTATTGCGCGCACCTGCGCATGCATGTGAGGCGAGGCATTTATCAAAAACGGTTTTCAAGACATAGGAGACACAGGAGAGGTCGGGTTGAAATATTACTGATGTTTTACGTTAAAAATTGCCCTAAAGATTGATGCTAAACAACGTTTGACATGTTTGAACGAACGTAAATAGATTTTTTTTTTAACTTTTCGTCGTGACTTCCCCCCCCCGTCCTACTTTTGAGGAGCCTACTGAACGCCTAACAACATGGAACAATTTGGAGTTATTTGGACATAAATTATGAACTTTGTCAAAAGAAACCACATTTGTTGTGGACCTGGGATTCCTGGAAGTGCCTTCTGATGGAGATAATCAAAGGTAAGGGATTATTAACAATAGTATTTTTGATATTAGATGGTGCTAACCTATATATCCTAGCCTATTGTTCTTAGCATGTTCTTAGCATAGGACCCCGTTTATTGCAAAGTGTGATTTCCCAGTAAAGTTATTTTGAAATCTGGCAATGCAGTAGAATTTACGAGATGTTAATCTATAATTCTTTGAATGACAATATTATAATTTACCAATGTTTTCGAATAGTACTTTTGTAAATTGTAACCTGATTTACTGGAAGCATTTGAGGGAGAAAAAAAATTCTGCCACTGTAAAATGCTGTTTTTGGATATAAATATGAACTTGATGGAACAAAAATGCATGTATTGTATAACATAATGTCCTAGGAGTGTCATCTGAGGAAGATTGTCAAAGGTTAGTGCATAATTTTAGCTGGTTTTCTGCTTTTGGTGACGCCTGTCCTTGAATTGAAAATTGATGTTTGTACTTTTTTGGCTATGTACTGTCCTAACGTAATCTAACTTTATGCTTTCGCCGTAAAGCCTCTTTGAAAATCGAACAATGTGGTTAGATTAAGGAGATGTTTATCTTTTAAATGGTGTAAAATAGTTGATTGTTTGAGAAATAGAAATTATTAGATTTTTGATGTTTTGAATTTCCCGCCTTGCTAGCAATCCCAACTGGGGGATTAAGGCTACCCCCTAGCCCCAACATTAAATAGCTCCATAAATCACTAAATCAATTTAATCAATCTATCACATCATGTATTTTACTGTACACACCTCATGACATTATTTACATGAACCTGACCACACAGTAAATAGAAGCCCATTCACAGGTAAGCATTATGCAAAAAGCAGCATTGCCACACGCCAGATATACAGTGCATTTCGGGAAAGTATTCAGACCTTTTGACTTTTTCCACATTTTGTTACGTTACAGCTTTAATATAAAATGGATTAAACTGTTTTTTTCCATCATCAATCTACACACAATACCCCGTACTAAAAAACAAAAACAGGTTTTTCATTTTTTTTTCTAATTTATTAAAAATAAAAAACTTAAATACCACATTTAAATAAGTATTCAGACCATTTACTCAGTACTTTGTTGAAGCAACTTTGACAGTGATTACAGCATCGAGTCTTCTTGGGTATGATACTATAAGCTCGGCACACCTGTATTTGGGGAGTTTCTCTCATTCTTCTCTGCAGATCCACTCAAGCTCTGTCGGGTTGGATGGGGAGCGTTAATGCACAGATATTTTCGGGTCTCTCCAGAGATTTTTGATCGGGTTCAAGTCCGGGCTCTGGCTGAGCCACTCAAGGACATTCAGAGACTTGTCCCGAAGCCACTCCTTGTCTTGGCTGTGTGCTTAGGGTCGTTGTCCTGTTGGAAGGTGAACCTTCAGCCCAGTCTGAGTTTATGAGCGCTCTGGAGCATGTTTTCATCAAGGTTCTCTCTGTACTTTGCTCTTTCCCTTCGATCCTGACTAGTCTCCCAGTCCCAACCACTGAAAAAAGTCCCCGCAGCATGATGCTGCAACTACCATGCTTCACCGTAGGGATGGTGCCAGGTTTCCTCCAGAGGTGACGCTTGGCTTCAGGCCAAGGAATTCAATGCTGGTTTCATCTGACCAGACAATCTTGTTTCTCATGGTCTGAGAGTCTTTAGATGCCTTTTGGTAAACTCCAAGTGGCCAGGCTTCCGTCTGGCCACTCCACCATAAAGCCCTGATTGGTGGAGTGCTGCAGAGATGGTTATCCTTCTGGAAGGTTCTCCCATCTTCACAGAGGAACTCTAGAGCTCTGTCAGAGTGACCATCGGGTTCTTGGTCACCTCCCTGACCAAGTCCCTTTCCCCCGATTGCTCAGTTTGGCCGGGTGGCCAGCTCTAAGAAGAGTCTTGTTGGTTCCAAACATGTTCCATTTAAGAATGATGGAGGCCACTGTGTTCTTGGGGACCTTCAATGCTGCATAAATGTTTTGGTACCTTTCCTCAGATCTGTGCCTCGACACAATCCTGTCTAGGAGCTCTATGGACAATTCCCGACCTCATGGTTGGGTTTTTGCTCTGACATGCGCTGTCAACTGTGGGACCTCATATAGAGAGATATGTGCCTTTCCAAATCATGTGCAATTGATAGAATTTCCCAGAGGTGAACTCCAATCAAGTTGTAAAAACATCTCAGGGATGATCAACGGAAAAAGGATGCACCAGGTCTCAATTTCAAGTCTCATAGCAAAAGGGCTGAATTCTTATGTAAATAAGGTATTTCTGTTTTTGTGTGTAGATTGCTGAGGGCGAAAGGTGGAAAAACTCAAGGGGTCTGAATGCTTTCTGAGGACACTGTATAAGATGAAGTCACTGCTGGTCCCAGAAGGATAACCTGTTATGGCTAGGGGGCAGTATTTTCACGGCCGGATAAAAAACGTACACGATTTAATCTGATTATTACTCCTGCCCAGAAACTAGAATATGCATATAATTAGTAGCTTTGGATAGAAAACACTCCAAAGTTTCTAAAACTGTTTGAATGGTGTCTGTGAGTATAACAGAACTCATTTGGCAGGACAAAACCTGAGAAGATTCTGTACAGGAAGTACCCTGTCTGACCATTTCTTGGCCTTCTTGATTATCTCTATCCAAAACAGGGGATCTCTGCTGTTACGTGACACTTCCTGCGGCTCCCATTGGCTCTCAGAAGGCGGCAAAAAGCTGAATCGTGGCTTTGCAGGCTCTGGCTGAAAAACATTAGCGCGTTTGGATAGAGGCCGGTCACAGTACTATGAGACTCAGGCTCCTGCACGAGGGGATCCCATGCTTTTATTTTCTCTCTCTTTGTACGTAAACACACTTTCCCGGTCGGAATATTATCGCTTTTTTACGAGAAAAATGGCATAAAAATTGATTTTAAACAGTGGTTGACATGCTTCGAAGTACGGTAATGGAATATTTAGAAATGTTTGGTCACGAAATGCGTCATGCGCGTGACCCTTATTTACACTTCGGATAGTGTCTTGAACGCACGAACAAAACGCCGCTATTTGGATATAACTATGGATTATTTTGAACCAAACCAACATTTGTTATTGAAGTAGCAGTCCTGGGAGTGCATTCTGACGAAGAACACCAAAGGTAATCAAACTTTTCTAATAGTAAATCGGAGTTTGGTCAGGGCTAAACTTGGTGGGTGTCAAAATAGCTAGCCTGTGATGGCCGGGATATCTACTCAGATTATTGCAAAATGTGCTTTCACAGAAAAGCTATTTTAAAATCGGAGATCTCGATTGCACAAAGGAGTTCTGTATCTATAATTCTTAAAATAATTGTTATGTTTTTTGTGAACGTTTATCGTGAGTAATTTAGTAAATTCACCGGAAGTGTTCGGTGGGAATGCTAGTTCTGAACGTCACATGCTAATGTAAAAAGCTGTTTTTTGATATAAATATGAACTTGATTGAACAAAACATGCATGTATTGTATAACATAATGTCATAGGCGTGTCATCTGATGAAGATCATTAAAGGTTAGTGCTGCCTTTAGCTGTGGTTTTGATTTTGTGACATTATATGCTAGCTTGAAAAATGGGTGTCTGATTATTTCTGGCTGGGTACTCTGCTGACATAATCTAATGTTTTGCTTTCACTGTAAAGCCTTTTTGAAATCGGACAGTGTGGTTAGATAAAGGAGAGTCTTGTCTTTAAAATGCTGTAAAATAGTCATATGTTTGAAAAATTGAAGTTTTTGTATTTTTGAGGAATTTGTAATTCGTGCCACGCCTATCATTGGATATTGGAGCAGGTGTTCCGCTAGCGGAACGTCTAGATGTAAGAGGATAACAGTTGGTGTTTCTAGGTTGTTCATGGTAGTGGTCAGATGTCTCATTAATAACTGTCTCATCATGATGTTGGAGTGTAACCAGATGTCTCACTACTAAAGGTCTCATCACGATGTTGGAGTGTAACCAGATGTCTCATTAATAACTGTCTCATCACGATGTTGGAGTGTAACCAGTTGTCTCATTAATAACTGTCTCATCACGATGTTGGAGTGTAACCAGATGTCTCATTAATAACTGTCTCATCATGATGTTGGAGTGTAACCAGATGTCTCATTAATAACTGTCTCATCATGATGTTGGAGTGTAACCAGTTGTCTCATTAATAACTGTCTCATCACAATGTTGGAGTGTAACCAGATGTCTCATTAATAACTGTCTCATCATGATGTTGGAGTGTAACCAGATGTCTCATTAATAACTGTCTCATCATGATGTTGGAGTGTAACCAGATGTCTCACTACTAAAGGTCTCATCATGATGTTGGAGTGTAACCAGATGTCTCACTACTAAAGGTCTCATCATGATGTTGGAGTGTAACCAGATGTCTCATTAATAACTGTCTCATCACGATGTTGGAGTGTAACCAGATGTAGAAGCCTCTGTGGAACAGGTTTTACATGGAACACAAAAGGGTTCTACGTGCAACCAAAAGGATTCTACCTGGAACCAAAAGGGTTCTGCTATGAGGACAGCTGAAGAACCATTTGGAACATTGAATCTACTTCTCATCAGATCTATATCGGACATTTCATGGATTACAAATAGCAAGAACAGATCACTCTGGAGTCAGATGTTAACCTCAAGAACAGATCAATCTGGAGTCAGATGTTAATAGCATGAACAGATCACTCTGGAGTCAGATGATAATAGCATGAACAGATCAATCTGGAGTCAGATGTTAATAGTAAGAACAGATCACTCTGGAGTCAGATGTTAATAGCATGAACAGATCAATAAGGAGTCAGATGTTAATAGCATGAACAGATCACTCTGGAGTCAGATGTTAATAGCATGAACAGATCACTCTGGAGTCAGATGTTAATAGCAAGAACAGATCACTCTGGAGTCAGATGTTAACCTCAAGAACAGATCACTCTGGAGTCAGATGTTAATAGCAAGAACAGATCACTCAGGAGTCAGATGTTAATAGCAAGACCAGATCACTCTGGAGTCAGATGTTAACCTCAAGAACAGATCACTCTGGAGTCAGATGTTAACCTCAAGAACAGATCACTCTAGAGTCAGATGTTATTAGCAAGAATAGATCACTCTGGAGTCAGATGTTAACCTCAAGAACAGATCACTCTGGAGTCAGATGTTAATAGTAAGAACAGATCAATCTGGAGTCAGATGTTAACCTCATGAACAGATCGATCTGGAGTCAATGTTATTAGCAAGAACAGATCACTCTGGAGTCAGATGTTAATAGTAAGAACAGATCAATCTGGAGTCAGATGTTAATAGCAAGAACAGATCAATGTGGAGTCAGATGTTAACAAATACAACAGATCACTCTGGAGTCAGATGTTAATAGTAAGAACAGATCACTCTGGAGTCAGATGTTAATAGTAAGAACAGATCACTCTGGAGTCAGATATTAATAGCGTGAACAGATCAATCTGGAGTCAGATGTTATTAGCATGAACAGATCACTCTGGAGTCAGATGTTAATAGTAAGAACAGATCACTCAGGAGTCAGATGTTAATAGCATGAACAGATCAATCTGGAGTCAGATGTTAATAGCATGAACAGATCACTCTGGAGTCAGATGTTAATAGCATGAACAGATCACTCTGGAGTCAGATGTTAATAGCAAGAACAGATCACTCTGGAGTCAGATGTTAACCTCAAGAACAGATCACTCTGGAGTCCGATGTTAATAGCAAGAACAGATCACTCTGGAGTCAGATGTTAATAGCAAGACCAGATCACTCTGGAGTCAGATGTTAACCTCAAGAACAGATCACTCTGGAGTCAGATGTTAACCTCAAGAACAGATCACTCTGGAGTCAGATGTTAATAGCATGAACAGATCACTCTGGAGTCAGATGTTAATAGCAAGAACAGATCATTCTGGAGTCAGATGTTAACCTCAAGAACAGATCACTCTGGAGTCCGATGTTAATAGCAAGAACAGATCACTCTGGAGTCAGATGTTAATAGCAAGAACAGATCACTCTGGAGTCAGATGTTAACCTCAAGAACAGATCACTCTGGAGTCAGATGTTATTAGCAAGAACAGATCAGTCTGGAGTCAGATGTTAACCTCAAGAACAGATCACTCTGGAGTCAGATGTTAATAGTAAGAACAGATCAATCTGGAGTCAGATGTTAACCTCATGAACAGATCGATCTGGAGTCAGATGTTATTAGCAAGAACAGATCACTCTGGAGTCAGATGTTAATAGTAAGAACAGATCAATCTGGAGTCAGATGTTAATAGCAAGAACAGATCAATGTGGAGTCAGATGTTAACAAATACAACAGATCACTCTGGAGTCAGATGTTATTAGCATGAACAGATCACTCTGGAGTCAGATGTTAATAGTAAGAACAGATCACTCTGGAGTCAGATGTTAATAGCATGAACAGATCAATCTGGAGTCAGATGTTATTAGAAAGAACAGATCACTCTGGAGTCAGATGTTAACCTCAAGAACAGATCCCTCTGGAGTCAGATGTTATTAGCATGAACAGATCACTCTGGAGTCAGATGTTATTAGCATGAACAGATCACTCTGGAGTCAGATGTTAATAGTAAGAACAGATCACTCAGGAGTCAGATGTTAATAGCATGAACAGATCAATCTGGAGTCAGATGTTAATAGCATGAACAGATCACTCTGGAGTCAGATGTTAATAGCATGAACAGATCACTCTGGAGTCAGATGTTAATAGCAAGAACAGATTACTCTGGAGTCAGATGTTAACCTCAAGAACAGATCACTCTGGAGTCAGATGTTAATAGCAAGAACAGATCACTCTGGAGTCAGATGTTAATAGCAAGACCAGATCACTCTGGAGTCAGATGTTAACCTCAAGAACAGATCACTCTGGAGTCAGATGTTAACCTCAAGAACAGATCACTCTGGAGTCAGATGTTAATAGCAAGAACAGATCACTCTGGAGTCAGATGTTAATAGCAAGACCAGATCACTCTGGAGTCAGATGTTAACCTCAAGAACAGATCACTCTGGAGTCAGATGTTAACCTCAAGAACAGATCACTCTGGAGTCAGATGTTATTAGCAAGAACAGATCACTCTGGAGTCAGATGGTAACCTCAAGAACAGATCACTCTGGAGTCAGATGTTAATAGTAAGAACAGATCAATCTGGAGTCAGATGTTAACCTCATGAACAGATCGATCTGGAGTCAGATGTTATTAGCAAGAACAGATCACTCTGGAGTCAGATGTTAATAGTAAGAACAGATCAATCTGGAGTCAGATGTTAATAGCAAGAACAGATCAATGTGGAGTCAGATGTTAACAAATACAACAGATCACTCTGGAGTCAGATGTTAATAGTAAGAACAGATCACTCTGGAGTCAGATGTTAATAGTAAGAACAGATCACTCTGGAGTCAGATATTAATAGCGTGAACAGATCAATCTGGAGTCAGATGTTATTAGCATGAACAGATCACTCTGGAGTCAGATGTTAATAGTAAGAACAGATCACTCTGGAGTCAGATGTTAATAGCATGAACAGATCACTCTGGAGTCAGATGTTAACCTCAAGAACAGATCCCTCTGGAGTCAGATGTTATTAGCATGAACAGATCACTCTGGAGTCAGATGTTATTAGCATGAACAGATCACTCTGGAGTCAGAACTTAATAGTAAGAACAGATCACTCTGGAGTCAGATGTTAATAGCAAGAACAGATCAATCTGGAGTCAGATGTTAACCTCAAGAACAGATCACTCTGGAGTCAGATGTTATTAGCAAGAACAGATCAATCTGGAGTCAGATGTTATTAGCATGAACAGATCACTCTGAAGTCAGATGTTAATAGCATGAACAGATCACTCTGGAGTCAGATGTTATTAGCAAGAACAGATCACTCTGGAGTCAGATGTTAATAGTAAGATCAGATCAATCTGGAGTCAGATGTTAACCTCAAGAACAGATCACTCTGGAGTCAGATGTTAATAGTAAGAACAGAACACTCTGAAGTCAGATGTTAATAGCAAGAACAGATCACTCTGGAGTCAGATGTTAATAGTAAGAACAGAACACTCTGAAGTCAGATGTTAATAGCATGAACAGATCACTCTGAAGTCAGATGTTAATAGCATGAACAGATCACTCTGGAGTCAGATGTTATTAGCAAGAACAGATCACTCTGGAGTCAGATGTTAATAGTAAGATCAGATCAATCTGGAGTCAGATGTTAACCTCAAGAACAGATCACTCTGGAGTCAGATGGTAACCTCAAGAACAGATCACTCTGGAGTCAGATGTTAATAGTAAGAACAGATCAATCTGGAGTCAGATGTTAACCTCATGAACAGATCGATCTGGAGTCAGATGTTATTAGCAAGAACAGATCACTCTGGAGTCAGATGTTAATAGTAAGAACAGATCAATCTGGAGTCAGATGTTAATAGCAAGAACAGATCAATGTGGAGTCAGATGTTAACAAATACAACAGATCACTCTGGAGTCAGATGTTAATAGTAAGAACAGATCACTCTGGAGTCAGATGTTAATAGTAAGAACAGATCACTCTGGAGTCAGATATTAATAGCGTGAACAGATCAATCTGGAGTCAGATGTTATTAGCATGAACAGATCAATCTGGAGTCAGATGTTATTATCAAGAACAGATCACTCTGGAGTCAGATGTTAACCTCAAGAACAGATCCCTCTGGAGTCAGATGTTATTAGCATGAACAGATCACTCTGGAGTCAGATGTTATTAGCATGAACAGATCACTCTGGAGTCAGAAGTTAATAGTAAGAACAGATCACTCTGGAGTCAGATGTTAATAGCAAGAACAGATCAATCTGGAGTCAGATGTTAACCTCAAGAACAGATCACTCTGGAGTTAGATGTTATTAGCAAGAACAGATCAATCTGGAGTCAGATGTTATTAGCATGAACAGATCACTCTGAAGTCAGATGTTAATAGCATGAACAGATCACTCTGGAGTCAGATGTTATTAGCAAGAACAGATCACTCTGGAGTCAGATGTTAATAGTAAGATCAGATCAATCTGGAGTCAGATGTTAACCTCAAGAACAGATCACTCTGGAGTCAGATGTTAATAGTAAGAACAGAACACTCTGAAGTCAGATGTTAATAGCATGAACAGATCACTCTGGAGTCAGATGTTAATAGTAAGAACAGAACACTCTGAAGTCAGATGTTAATAGCATGAACAGATCACTCTGAAGTCAGATGTTAATAGCATGAACAGATCACTCTGGAGTCAGATGTTATTACCAAGAACAGATCACTCTGGAGTCAGATGTTAATAGTAAGATCAGATCAATCTGGAGTCAGATGTTAACCTCAAGAACAGATCACTCTGGAGTCAGATGTTAATAGTAAGAACAGAACACTCTGAAGTCAGATGTTAATAGCATGAACCGATCACTCTGGAGTCAGATGTTAATAGTAAGAACAGAACACTCTGAAGTCAGATGTTAATAGCATGAACAGATCACTCTGGAGTCAGATGTTAATAGTAAGAACAGATCACTCTGGAGTCAGATGTTAATAGCATGAACAGATCAATCTGGAGTCAGATGTTATTAGCAAGAACAGATCACTCTGGAGTCAGATGTTAACCTCAAGAACAGATCCCTCTGGAGTCAGATGTTATTAGCATGAACAGATCACTCTGGAGTCAGATGTTATTAGCATGAACAGATCACTCTGGAGTCAGAAGTTAATAGTAAGAACAGATCACTCTGGAGTCAGATGTTAATAGCAAGAACAGATCAATCTGGAGTCAGATGTTAACCTCATGAACAGATCACTCTGGAGTCAGATGTTATTAGCAAGAACAGATCAATCTGGAGTCAGATGTTATTAGCATGAACAGATCACTCTGAAGTCAGATGTTAATAGCATGAACAGATCACTCTGGAGTCAGATGTTATTAGCAAGAACAGATCACTCTGGAGTCAGATGTTAATAGTAAGATCAGATCAATCTGGAGTCAGATGTTAACCTCAAGAACAGATCACTCTGGAATCAGATGTTAATAGTAAGAACAGAACACTCTGAAGTCAGATGTTAATAGCATGAACAGATCACTCTGGAGTCAGATGTTAATAGTAAGAACAGAACACTCTGAAGTCAGATGTTAATAGCATGAACAGATCACTCTGAAGTCAGATGTTAATAGCATGAACAGATCACTCTGGAGTCAGATGTTATTAGCAAGAACAGATCACTCTGGAGTCAGATGTTAATAGTAAGATCAGATCAATCTGGAGTCAGATGTTAACCTCAAGAACAGATCACTCTGGAGTCAGATGTTAATAGTAAGAACAGAACACTCTGAAGTCAGATGTTAATAGCATGAACCGATCACTCTGAAGTCAGATGTTAATAGCATGAACAGATCACTCTGGAGTCAGATGTTAATAGTAAGAACAGAACACTCTGAAGTCAGATGTTATTAGCAAGAACAGATCACTCTGGAGTAAGATGTTAATAGCATGAACAGATCACTCTGGAGTCAGATGTTATTAGCATGAACAGGTCACTCTGAAGTCAGATGTTAATAGCAAGAACAGATCAATCTGGAGTCAGATGTTAACAAATAGAACAGATTGCTCTGGAGTCAGATGTTAATAGCAAGAACAGATCACTCTGGAGTCAGATGTTATCCTCAAGAACAGATTACTCTGGAGTCAGATGTTATTAGCATGAACAGATCACTCTGGAGTCAGAAGTTAATAGTAAGAACAGATCACTCTGGAGTCAGATGTTAATAGCAAGAACAGATCAATCTGGAGTCAGATGTTAACCTCATGAACAGATCACTCTGGAGTCAGATGTTATTAGCAAGAACAGATCAATCTGGAGTCAGATGTTATTAGCATGAACAGATCACTCTGAAGTCAGATGTTAATAGCATGAACAGATCACTCTGGAGTCAGATGTTATTAGCAAGAACAGATCACTCTGGAGTCAGATGTTAATAGTAAGATCAGATCAATCTGGAGTCAGATGTTAACCTCAAGAACAGATCACTCTGGAATCAGATGTTAATAGTAAGAACAGAACACTCTGAAGTCAGATGTTAATAGCATGAACAGATCACTCTGGAGTCAGATGTTAATAGTAAGAACAGAACACTCTGAAGTCAGATGTTAATAGCATGAACAGATCACTCTGAAGTCAGATGTTAATAGCATGAACAGATCACTCTGGAGTCAGATGTTATTAGCAAGAACAGATCACTCTGGAGTCAGATGTTAATAGTAAGATCAGATCAATCTGGAGTCAGATGTTAACCTCAAGAACAGATCACTCTGGAGTCAGATGTTAATAGTAAGAACAGAACACTCTGAAGTCAGATGTTAATAGCATGAACCGATCACTCTGAAGTCAGATGTTAATAGCATGAACAGATCACTCTGGAGTCAGATGTTAATAGTAAGAACAGATCACTCTGGAGTAAGATGTTAATAGCATGAACAGATCACTCTGGAGTCAGATGTTAATAGCATGAACAGATCACTCTGGAGTCAGATGTTATTAGCATGAACAGGTCACTCTGAAGTCAGATGTTAATAGCAAGAACAGATCAATCTGGAGTCAGATGTTAACAAATAGAACAGATCGCTCTGGAGTCAGATGTTAATAGCAAGAACAGATCACTCTGGAGTCAGATGTTATCCTCAAGAACAGATTACTCTGGAGTCAGATGTTAATAGCAAGAACAGATCACTCTGGAGTCAGATGTTAATAGTAAGAACAGATCAATCTGGAGGCAGATGTTAATAGTAAGAACAGATCACTCTGGAGTCAGATGTTAATAGCAAGAACAGATCAATCTGGAGTCAGATGTTAATAGTAAGAACAGATCACTGTGGAGTCAAATGTTAATAGCATGAACAGATCAATCTGGAGTCAGATGTTAATAGCATGAACAGATCACTCTGGAGTCAGATGTTAATAGCAAGAACAGATCACTCTGGAGTCAGATGTTAATAGTAAGAACAGATCAATCTGGAGGCAGATGTTAATAGTAAGAACAGATCACTCTGGAGTCAGATGTTAATAGCAAGAACAGATCAATCTGGAGTCAGATGTTAATAGCATGAACAGATCACTCTGGAGTCAGATGTTAATAGTAAGAACAGATCACTCTGGAGTCAGATTTTAATAGCATGAACAGATCAATCTGGAGTCAGATGTTATTAGCAAGAACAGATCACTCTGGAGTCAGATGTTAACCTCAAGAACAGATCCCTCTGGAGTCAGATGTTATTAGCATGAACAGATCACTCTGGAGTCAGATGTTATTAGCATGAACAGATCACTCTGGAGTCAGAAGTTAATAGTAAGAACAGATCACTCTGGAGTCAGATGTTAATAGCAAGAACAGATCAATCTGGAGTCAGATGTTAACCTCAAGAACAGATCACTCTGGAGTCAGATGTTATTAGCAAGAACAGATCAATCTGGAGTCAGATGTTATTAGCATGAACAGATCACTCTGAAGTCAGATGTTAATAGCATGAACAGATCACTCTGGAGTCAGATGTTATTAGCAAGAACAGATCACTCTGGAGTCAGATGTTAATAGTAAGATCAGATCAATCTGGAGTCAGATGTTAACCTCAAGAACAGATCACTCTGGAATCAGATGTTAATAGTAAGAACAGAACACTCTGAAGTCAGATGTTAATAGCATGAACAGATCACTCTGGAGTCAGATGTTAATAGTAAGAACAGAACACTCTGAAGTCAGATGTTAATAGCATGAACAGATCAATCTGGAGTCAGATGTTAATAGCATGAACAGATCACTCTGGAGTCAGATGTTAATAGCAAGAACAGATCACTCTGGAGTCAGATGTTAATAGTAAGAACAGATCAATCTGGAGTCAGATGTTAATAGTCAAGAACAGATCACTCTGGAGTCAGATGTTAATAGTAAGAACAGATCAATCTGGAGTCAGATGTTAATAGTAAGAACAGATCACTCTGGAGTCAGATGTTAATAGCATGAACAGATCAATCTGGAGTCAGATGTTAATAGCATGAACAGATCACTCTGGAGTCAGATGTTAATAGCAAGAACAGATCACTCTGGAGTGAGATGTTAACCTCATAGAACAGATCACTCTGGAGTCAGATGTTAACCTCAAGATCAGATCACTCTGGAGTCAGATGTTAATAGCAAGAACAGATCACTCTGGAGTCAGATGTTAACCTCAAGAACAGATCACTCTGGAGTCAGATGTTAATAGCAAGAACAGATGCTCTGGAGTCAGATGTTAACAAGCGATCACGCTGTAATGTTAGCCTATGTAATCACAAAGAAATACAATGTTCTCCGGTGAGAAATTCAGGCCGGTCTGAATCTGATCACAAGGACAACTCTTGCCTACATCAACCATATTTTATTTTATTTTTGCAAAAGTAGTAGCGTGTAGTTCCAGTAGTTAGCTACACTGATAAATGGCAAAGAAAATTATAATTAATTACTGAAAACACGATCAAGATTTGCAAAATGTACATAAATTACTAGCTGAACTGCATGTCGTTGACTTATCCCCAACACTGATCATTATACTGCTGAGCTCATCTGTCCACCTCCCATATCTTGTTCACATGCTACCTGTCAGTTCCTTGTTCGACATGCTACCTGTCAGTTCCTTGTTCACATGCTACCTGTCAGTTCCTTGTTCACATTCTACCTGTCAGTTCCTTGTTGACATGGTACCTGTCAGTTGCCTTGTTGACATGCTACTTGTCAGTTCCTTGTTGACATGCTACCTGTCAGTTCCTTGTTGACCTTCTACCTGTCAGTTCCTTGTTTACATTCTACCTGTCAGTTCCTTGTTCACATGCTACCTGTCTGTTCCTTGTTTACATGCTACCTGTCAGTTCCTTGTTCACATGCTACCTGTCTGCCTTGTTCACATGCTACCTGTCAGTTACTGTTGACTCACCTGTCATCCAGTATCCTTGTTCACATGCTACCTGTCAGTTCCTTGTTCACATCTTACCTGTCAGTTCCTTGTTCACATGCTACCTTTCAGTTCCTTGTTCCAATGCTACCTGTCAGTTCCTTGTTCACATGCTACCTGTCAGTTCCTTGTTCCTATGCTACCTGTCAGTTCCTTGGGGATTCCACTCTATTGGCTTTCATCCTACATGGATTCACATGCTACATCAGGTTGTAACTGGAGACAGTATCTGTCTGTGTTTCAGTCAATGCTAAATTGATTCCCCTCCATTGGCTTGTCTGTATGCTGTTTATACGACACAAATCATTCAATTCCTCTCTATGTTGCGGCTGTATCTAAGGGATAGAAATAGATTGATTGGATAGGGTAGCGTTTGTATTGATGGTGTGTTATCAACCAGAGATTTATGTTATTCTGCACGCTATTCTTATGGCCTTCTCATATGTTTCACATACTATACGCTGTACGTTGTCTTGTGTTGAAATCCACTGATGCTCAGTGCTGTTCATAATGCACCCTGCCACTCTAAAACACACCATGTATATCCCTATTCCCAAGATGTCCAATGTGATGTTACTGTACTGTCAAAAGTTATGCGCGATGAATGAGATTCCTTTTAGTGGTTTTCTCAAGCCTGCGTGTGGTATACTCTGAAGGCATGTCCTATATTTCATGACAATCACATACTAATTGTTGCATCTCTTCCCACAGACCCACTGTATGGTCATATCCCATGAACACTAATGTCACGTTCACGTCAGCAGTGGAGTCTTTTCTTCACACATTATACTCTATGGTATTTTCAACCTATAGCATAGACGTGTCTATCATGCAGATATGCTCCTGTTACACATGCAGGTTTACCTTTATTGTGATGAGACTTGTCCTGGAGGCAGAACTGAGCGATATCCCCTCCGATAGGCCAGCTGCTAAGTCAAAATTGGCTATATTGTAAATATGAAAGTTCAGGGTTAGGCATTAGTGGTTAAGGTTAGGGTTAAGGTTACGGTCAACATCCGATTTGATGACTTTGTGCCTATGCCAGCTAGTGACCAATCTGCAGAGATGCCTCCAGAACAGGATTCATGACAAAAAATGCTAACCTGTCACTCAAACAACTACTGTCCTGCCACTCAAAAACCTACTGTCCTGCCACTCAAGCATCTACTGTCCTGCCACTCAAACACCTACTGTCCTGCCACTCAAACATCTATTGTCCTGCCACTCAAACCCCTACTGTCCTGCCACTCAAACATCTACTGTCCTGCCACTCAAACAACTACTGTCCTGTCACTCAAACATCTACTGTCCTGCCACTCAAACATCTACTGTCCTGCCACTCAAACACCTTCTGTCCTGTCACTCAAACACCTACTGTCCTGCCACTCAAACATCTACTGTCCTGTCACTCAAACATCTATTGTCCTGTCACTCAAACATCTACTATCCTGTCACTCAAACACCTACTGTCCTGTCACTCAAACATCTACTGTCCTGCCACTCAAACATCTACTGTCCTGCCACTCAAACACCTTCTGTCCTGCCACTCAAACACCTTCTGTCCTGTCACTCAAACACCTACTGTCCTGCCACTCAAACATCTATTGTCCTGTCATGCTAAACGCTAACCTGCATTGCACATCAGTAACATGTTGTCAGTTTGCAAGCATTACATATGCAGTGTGTGTTGTGTGCATGCAGGTATTCCAGAGCACTCTAAAGTCACATTAATTTGCCAATTCCACATCACTTCACTGTGTCCCTGTCATCAAATCTTTATGTGATATTTTCACCCACTCAGACACTGACTCATCATTTTTTATTACCTTTATTTAACTAGGCAAGTCAGCTAAGAACACGTTCTTACCAGGGAACAGTGGGTTAACTGCCCTGTTCAGGGGCAGAACAACAGATTTTTACCTTGTCAGCTCATGGATTCGATCCAACAACCTTTTGGTTACTGGCCCAACCCTCTAACCACTAGGCTACCTGCCTCCCCATCACGTGGGTCTGTAGATTATTTAGACAAGGAAAGGGATCATGAGTCTGATTGCATGTTCAACAAGATCTCACAGTCTCACATCAGAATTAGACATTCATCCATGTTTCTCAAATGTCAAATTTCAAAGTTGTTGCAAACATGTTTAAGGTTAATTTTAGGCATTAACTCCAAAATCTTATGTTTAGGCATTAACTCTGAATGGTTCAGGTTTGGAAAAGATTTAAAACCAAATAGTTTCAGACTTTTACTCAAGTAGTCTTTTACTGGGTGACTTTCACTTTTACATTTTGTATTAAGGTATCTATACTTTTACTCAAGTATGACAATTGGGTACATTTTCCACTACTGCGGATGACCTGGCTGTGCATGCTTGTCTCTGATGTGTGTGTACTCCTCAGTGTGTTTGTGTATACTGTACACGTGGGTCTGTGAAAATGTATCTTCTAATGTTGTCTGTTTGAGCTTGTGCATGTACTGTATATTGTGTGTTTCTGTGCACTTGTTGTATGTTAAACAGTCTAGATCATGCTCTGCTTGCAGCCTCACTCTGTATCCACTCTGTATCCAATCTTTTTTCTCCTTACGTCCCTCGTTCCCTCTCTCCTCCCTGGGTTGGATGTGGCCTCCTCTGACACATTGTCATTGTATAGAAAAAACGGAACTCATCAATACAGTATATAGTTAATAGAACAGCACCATCTTGGGGTAGATGCTGAAGCCAAGTTATCTTATTTATCTATTTACAGAAACACAGATCTGGGTTTTATCTTGTTAAGGAGATGAGGATATCCTTTTATCCTTTTCTGGAACAGAGCTGTCTCTTCTCCCTTCTCTCTAGCTTTTGTTCTCTCTCTTTCTCTCTCTCTCTCTCTCTCTTTCTCAAGTCTCTCGTTTTCTTTCTCTCGTCTCTCTCAACTCTCTGGTCACGCTCTGCCTTTCTCTATCTCTCTGTCTCTCTCTCTCAAATCTCTCATCTCTCTCAAGTCTCTCTGTCTCTCTGTCTCCCTCTCAAATCTCTCATCTCTCTCGTCTCTCGTTTTTTTTGTCTCTCAACTCTCTCGCCTCTCGTTTTTCTCCCTCTGGTGTGGAGATAGTCAATAGTACCTCAGTCAATGCAGTTAGTGGGAGTGTGCTTGTTTTAGTGTTGCTCAGCAGTTTATCATCTGGGAGTTTGGATGGGCCCCCTTAAACAGACAGAGCCATAGAGAGAGGGATGGAAGGAGGGAGGAAGAGAGAGAACAAAGGGTATAGAATTACATCATCCAGAGTGACTTAATGTTCTTTCTTTGCTGAATCACAGTTCGATTTCTCAGGCATATCTGAGTTTTACACCCAATCTCTCCTCTGGCTAATTTAAACCTCTTCCAGTGTCCCAACCCTTTAACAGAGAATTACACCAGTCTCTCCTCTGGGTAAACTGAACCTCTTCCCTGTCTCAACCCTTTAACAGAGCCTTACCCTAGTCTCTCCTCTGGGTAAACTGAACCTATTCCCTGTCTCAACCCTTTAACAGAGCCTTACCCCAGTCTCTCCTCTGGGTAAACTGAACCTCTTCCCTGTCTCAACCCTTTAACAGAGCCTTACCCCAGTCTCTCCTCTGGGTAAACTGAACCTCTTCCCTGTCTCAACCCTTTAACAGAGAATTACCCCAGTCTCTCCTCTGGGTAAACTGAACCTCTTCCCTGTCTCAACCCTTTAACAGAGAATTACCCCAGTCTCTCCTCTGGGTAAACTGAACCTCTTCCCTGTCTCAACCCTTTAACAGAGAATTACCCCAGTCTCTCCTCTGGGTAAACTGAACCTCTTCCCTGTCTCAACCCTTTAACAGAGAATTACCCCAGTCTCTCCTCTGGGTAAACTGAACCTATTCCCTGTCTCAACCCTTTAACAGAGAATTACCCCAGTCTCTCCTCTGGGTAAACTGAACCTCTTCCCTGTCTCAACCCTTTAACAGAGCCTTACCCCAGTCTCTCCTCTGGGTAAACTGAACCTATTCCCTGTCTCAACCCTTTAACAGAGAATTACCCCAGTCTCTCCTCTGGGTAAACTGAACCTCTTCCCTGTCTCAACCCTTTAACAGAGAATTACCCCAGTCTCTCCTCTGGGTAAACTGAACCTATTCCCTGTCTCAACCCTTTAACAGAGCCTTACCCCAGTCTCTCCTCTGGGTAAACTGAACCTCTTCCCTGTCTCAACCCTTTAACCGAGCCTTACCCCAGTCTCTCCTCTGGGTAAACTGAACCTATTCCCTGTCTCAACCCTTTAACAGAGAATTACCCCAGTCTCTCCTCTGGGTAAACTGAACCTCTTCCCTGTCTCAACCCTTTAACAGAGCCTTACCCTAGTCTCTCCTCTGGGTAAACTGAACCTCTTCCCTGTCTCAACCCTTTAACCGAGCCTTACCCCAGTCTCTCCTCTGGGTAAACTGAACCTATTCCCTGTCTCAACCCTTTAACAGAGAATTACCCCAGTCTCTCCTCTGGGTAAACTGAACCTCTTCCCTGTCTCAACCCTTTAACAGAGAATTACCCCAGTCTCTCCTCTGGGTAAACTGAACCTCTTCCCTGTCTCAACCCTTTAACAGAGAATTACCCCAGTCTCTCCTCTGGGTAAACTGAACCTCTTCCCTGTCTCAACCCTTTAACAGAGCCTTACCCCAGTCTCTCCTCTGGGTAAACTGAACCTCTTCCCTGTCTCAACCCTTTAACAGAGAATTACCCCAGTCTCTCCTCTGGGTAAACTGAACCTCTTCCCTGTCTCAACCCTTTAACAGAGCCTTACCCCAGTCTCTCCTCTGGGTAAACTGAACCTCTTCCCTGTCTCAACCTCTTTAACAGAGCCTTACCCCAGTCTCTCCTCTGGGTAAACTGAACCTCTTCCCTGTCTCAACCCTTTAACAGAGCCTTCTCCTCAGAGCCCTGCCCTACATGGTTCTCTCCTACCGACATTCTGACTCTGTTTTCAATTTCAGAATGTCGCCTGTGACCAGAGAGATTCATCCGCAGCCCATTTCCATGTGACCTTCCCAAACAGTAGGCCCAGGGAGACAGGCTCCTAATTAAATCTTTATCATTCTGACTCCCTGGAAACGCAGAACACGATTGAATGAAGCTGTGTCTACAGTGTGTTCACGACACAGACATCTGCACTCACTCTATTAGATACCCAGCTTCAGGTAGAGGTTGACCTTTGATGCAGATCTAGGATCAGATTACCTTCCTTTCATCTGAACCTAACCACTGGGGGAGGGGGAGGGGGGGGCAACTTCCTCCTATAAAGGGTAACTAAATCCTACTCCCTTGGCTCTTGGATATCCACATTTAGTAAACATTTGCACAATAACTGATGTGGAGCAATGTTGTACTTCAAGACACCTCCATGCCATCTCCCCAGTTCTGGCAGACATTGGACACAAGGAAGTAACCCCTGGTAGGTAATATAATAACGGGCCCAGACTCACTACGGATTGGGAAATATCAATCAACGTTTACAAAGGAAGAATTAACATCTGGAGGCTATTGTCTGCTGTCACTGATGTGTAAGCTTCACCTCCCCTCCAACAGATTGTCTCTGTCTTTCTCTCTGCCTCTCCATCCTTCTCTTTATCTGTCGCTCCTGCTCTCTCTCTCTCTCTCTCTCTCTCCCCTCTCTCTCTCTCTCTATTAAATTAAATTTCAATTTAAGGGCTTTATTGGTATGGGAAACATATGTTAACATTGCCAAAGCAAGTGAACTAGATAATAAACAAAAGTTATGTGCAAATATTTAAAGAACAAAAGAGAGAATAAATAACCATAAATATGGGTTGTATTTAAAATGGTGTTTGTTCTTCATTGGTTGCCCTTTTCTTCTGGCAACAGGTGACAAATCGTGCTGCTGTGATGGCACACTGTGGTATTTCACCCAATAGATATGGGAGTTTATCAAAATTGGGTTTGTTTTCTTATTCTTTGTGGATCTGTGTAATCTGAGGGAAATATGTGTCTCTATTATGGTCATACATTTGGCAGGAGGTTAGGAAGTGAAGCTCAGTTTCCACCTTATTTCTTTCTATCTGCTTGTCACTCCCTCTCTCCCGGATTCTATCTCTCTCTCAACAACCCCCCCCCCCCCCCCCCAATGTGTCATTTTACTTTTCCTTCATGATCCTTCCCTGAAATGGCTTCTTAGGCTTGGAGCTGAAATACACTTAGGGTTGATGTAGAACACACTTGATTGAAGACAGCAATACACTACAACAACTGCCGTAAGGTGTAGTACTATGATCATAACAGTTATAGGAAAGTCACAGTAAAAGGTAATTTACACATTTGACAATACAGCATGGTCTGTAGCAGCTAACCACTGAACATGTACGGCCCACTATATCTCTCCATCTGTCATTTTATCTTTAAGACTAATTATCATTGGCAGGTGAATTAATTTGCTTATCATAACAGAATTATATTTCCCCCATTTACTTTTATCTC
This sequence comes from Salmo salar, assembly GCF_965601325.2. Taxonomy (NCBI): domain Eukaryota; kingdom Metazoa; phylum Chordata; class Actinopteri; order Salmoniformes; family Salmonidae; genus Salmo; species Salmo salar. Next base: position 84,361,849 of record NC_138310.1, read on the forward strand.
GGGATATATCTCCACTCTGTATTCCTCCCTCTCATCTCCTCCTCTCCTCTCCACCTCTCCTCCTCCAGTCCTCCTCTCCTCATCTCCTCATCTCCTCCTCTTCACCTCTCCCTCCATCTTTCTTTACATCTTTCTCTCTCATCTATCTAGTTTTCCTACACATTATTTACATACAGTATTCATATGCAGTTTTTTTGTTGAAGGGAGGCATCTCCTCCAGCATAAATCACCAGAGGAGAAGGAAAACGCCAGAGGCGAGAAAGCTTCAAATAAAAAATGAAAGTACTCTTCTCTTTATTAAGATAAACAAAAGTTTTACTTTCCTGAAATGCTCCACTCTGACACCAATTCAAAGAGAAAACTTTGGATTGTAGTCATTAAAGTGTGTCCCAAGTTGCAGAAAGAAAACATGTTGTTTTTTGTCTCCTTCAGTTTGATACTGCACGGTATGTATGTATTAATTACTGTTGGCTAATGAAGACCTAATTATTCACTTCAATTAACAGATACACCTTAGTGGCTTGGTCCCATGTGTGTCATTTCTGTTATCATGTCTGCTTTGCTTTCATATTTCTTCAGATCATTTTACCTGATACCTGCATGTCTACACATATTTGCTACTCTTTGATGAGAAAACAAAACATGTGTGTGTGTGCATGCCACAGGGGGCTTGTGGCACCTTAACTAGGGAGGATGGGCTCGTGGTCATGGCTGGAGTAGAACGAGTGGAATGGTATCAAATACATCAAACACATGGTTTCTATGTGTTTGATACCATTCCATTTACTCCGTTCCAGCCTCCACTGGTGTATGCGTGAGCGTGTGTGTTAACCTGTGCGTGTGCATGCATGTGTGTGGGTTTACCTGTGTGTGTGCATGCATGTGTGTGTGCTTGCCTGTGTGTGTTGTGTGTGTGTTTGCCTGTGTGTGTTGTGTGTGAGTGTGTGTTAAACGATGTGTGTGCGTGTGCATGCATGTGTGTGTGTTTACCTGTGTGTGCTGTGTGTGCGTGTGTTTTTGCCTGTGTGTGCTGTGTGCGTGTGTGTTTACCTGTGTGTGCTGTGTGTGGGCATGTTATTGTTCTGCCATGTTAATGTACTTATCTGATGCTGTTATCGGATGAGGAGGCAGTCTCCTGTATAACACATCTGGCTATGGGGGATTCCGACACCTTGTTTGTTTACCACACAAGATAACATTGTAGCCGCCTGAGTACATGGCATTTTGTTAGCCCCGTAGGACAGAATAGGGTAGTATACGGCAGGATAGGATATGGTAGGGTAGAATAGGGTAGTGTTGGGTAGGATAGCGTAAGGGTAGGATAGGGTAAGGTAGGATAGGGTAGGGTAGGGTAGGGTAGGGTAGGGTCGGACAGAAAATGATTAGGTAGGGTAGGATAGGATAGGATAGGGTAGGGTAAGGTCGGGTGGGTACAGTAGGGTAGGTTGGGATAGGGTAGCATAGGATAGGGTAGGGTAGGGTTGGATAGCCTGTTAGGGCTAGGGGGCAGTATTTACACGGCCGGATAAAAAACGTACCCGATTTAATCTGGTTATTACTACTGCCCAGAAACTAGAATATGCATATAATTATTGGCTTTGGATAGAAAACACCCTAAAGTTTCTAAAACTGTTTGAATGGTGTCTGTGAGTATAACAGAACTCATATGGCAGGCAAAAACCTGAGAAGATTCTGTACAGGAAGTGCCCTCTCTGACCATTCCTTGGGCTTCTTGACTCTCTTTATTGAACATTTAGGATCTTTGCTGTAACGTGACACTTCCTACGGCTCCCATAGGCTCTCAGAACACGGGAAAAAGCTGAATGATGTCTTTGCAGCCCCTGGCTGAAAAACATTAGCGCCTTTGGTAAGTGGTCTATCAGAGGACAATGAGACTGAGGCGCGTGCACAAGGCGACCCCATGTTTTTATTTTCTCTATCTTTGAACTAAAACATGGTTTCCCGGTCGGAATATGGCATAAAAATTTATTTTAAACAGCGGTTGACATGCTTTGAAGTACGGTAATGGAATATTTAGAATTTTTTTGTCACGAAACGCGTCGGGCGCGTCACCCTTCTTTACCCTTTCGGATAGTGTCTTGAACGCACGAACAAAACAGAGGATATTTGAACATAACTATGGATTATTTTGAACCAAACCATCATTTGTTATTGAAGTAGAAGTCCTGGGAGTGCATTCTGATGAAGAACAGCAAAGGTAATACAATTTTTCTTATAGTAAATCTGACTTTGGTGAGGGCTAAACTTGGTGGGTGTCTAAATAGCTAGCCCTGTGATGCCGGGCTATCTACTCAGAATATTGCAAAATGTGCTTTCACCGAAAAGCTATTTTAAAATCGGACATAGCGAGTGCATAGAGGAGTTCTGTATCTATAATTCATAAAATAATTGTTATGTTTTTTGTGAACGTTTATCGTGAGTAATTTAGTAAATTCACCGGAAGTTTGCTAGTTCTGAACGTCACATGCTAATGTAAAAAGCTGGTTTTTGATATAAATATGAACTTGATTGAACAAAACATGCATGTATTGTATAACATAATGTCCTAGGATTGTCATCTGATGAAGATCATCAAAGGTTAGTGCTGCATTTAGCTGTGGTTTGGGTTTATGTGACATTATATGCTAGCTTGAAAAATGGGTGTCTGATTATTTCTGGCTGGGTACTCTGCTGACATAATCTAATGTTTTGTTTTCGTTGTAAAGCCTTTTTGAAATCGGACAGTGTGGTTAGATTAACGAGAGTCTTGTCTTTAAAATGGTGTAAAATAGTCATATGTTTGAGAAATTGAAGTAATAGCATTTCTAAGGTATTTGAATATCGCGCCACGGGATTACACTGGCTGTTGCGTAGGTGGGACGAGTTCGTCCCACCTAGCCCAGAGAGGATAGGATAGGGTAGGATAGGTTAGGGTGGGTACAGTAGGGTAGGTTGGGATAGGATATGATAGGGTAGGGCAGGGTGGGTACAGTAGGGTAGGTTGGGATAGGGTTGGGTAGAATAGGGTAGTATAGGGTAGGCTAGGATAGGGTAGGAGAGGACAGGATGGTGTAGGGTGGGAAAAGATAAGATAAGGTAAGATAGAATAGGGTGGGAATGGGTAGGGTAGTCCAGGATATGGTAGGATAGAGATATGATATGGTAATGTGGGGTAGGATAAGATATGTTTGGGAAGGATATGATAGGGTAGGGTGGTATAGTATAGGGTAGGGTAGATTAGGGTAGGGAGAGTGAGATAAGGTTAGATAGGTTAGGGTATTATAGGGTAGGATGGGTAGGATAGGATAGGATAGGGTTGATACGATAGGGTATGATAGGATACTGTAGGGTAGGATATGGTAGGATAGGGTAGGGTGGGATCGGGTAGAGTAATATAGGGTAGATTAGGACAGGGTAAGTTGGGGTAGGATGGGATAGGATCGGGTAGGGTAGGGGAGGGTAAGATATGGTAGGATGAATAGGGTAGGATAGGACAGGATAGGGTAGGGTAGGGTAGGATGAGATAGGGTAAGATATGATAGGGTAGGAGTGGGTAGGTTAGACTAGGATAGGGTTGGATATAGATATGATATAGTGGGGTGGGGTAGGATAAAAAAAAGTTATGGTAGGTTTGGATAGGGTATGGTAAAGTAGCATGGGGTAGGGTGGAGTAGGGTAGAGTATGATAGGGTAGGATAGGATAGGATAGGGTAGGGTATGATAGGGTATGATAGGATAGGATACTGTAGGATATGATAGGGTAGGATAGGGTAGGGTGGGATAGGGTAGAGTAATATAGGGTAGGATAGGACAGTGTAAGTTGGGGTAGGATGGGATAGGATCAGTTAGGGTAGGGGAGGTAAGATATGGTAGGATAAATAGGGTAGGATAGGACAGGATAGGGTAGGGTAGGGTAGAATAAGATAGGGTAAGATATGATAGGGTAGGAATGGGTAGGTTAGACTACGATAAGGTTATTATAGATATGATATAGTAGGGTGGGGTGGGGTAGGATATAAAATTATGGTAGGTTTGGATAGGGTATGGTATAGTAGCATGGGGTAGGGTTGAGTAGGGTAGAGTAAGATAGGGTAGGATATGTCAGGGTATGACAAGGTAGGGTAGGATATGGGAGAATATGGTATGGTAGAATATGGTAGGGTGGTATAGGATAGGGTAGGATATGATAGGGTAGGATAAGATAGGATATGATAGGGTATGGTATGGTATGGTAAGATATGGTAGATTAGGATAGGGTAGGTTGGGTTAGGATAGGGTAGGGTAAGGTAGGATAGGATCAGATAGCATAGGATAAGATAAGGTAGTGATATGGGTAGGATGAGATATGGTAAGACATGGTAGGGTTGAGTAGGGTCGGGTAGGGTGGGGTGGGATAGGATATGGTAGGGTTGAGTAGGATAGGGTATTTTAGGATAGGATAGGGTAGGGTAGGATCAGATAACATAGGGTAGAATAGGGTAGGGTAGGGTGGAGCAGGGTAAGATAGAGTAAGATAGGGTAGTATAGGGTAGGATAGAGTAGGGAAGAGCAGGATATAGTAAGATAGGATAGGATAATGTAGGGTTGGGTAGCATAGAGTAAGAAAGGGTAGTATAGGATAGAGAAATATAGGGTAGTTTGAGGTTAGGGAGGATAGGGTAGGGTGGTGTAAGGTAGTGTTATCCACCTGTTTATGTAATATCAGCTAGTACTGGTGGTGTCTCTGTAGTATCAGATAGTACTGGTGGTGTCTCTGTAGTATCAGATAGTACTGGTGGTGTCTCTGTAATAGCAGATAGTACTAGTGGTGTCTGTAGTATCAGATCGTACTGGTGGTGTCTGTATTATCAGATAGTACTAGTGGTGTCTGTAGTATCAGATAGTACTGGTGGTGTCTGTAGTATCAGATAGTACTGGTGGTGTCTGTAGTATCAGATAGTACTGGTGGTGTCTGTAGTATCAGATAGTACTGGTGGTGTCTGTAATATCAGATAGTACTAATGGTGTCTGTAATATCAGATAGTACTGGTGGTGTCTGTAGTATCAGATAGTACTGGTGGTGTCTGTAATATCAGATAGTACTAATGGTGTCTGTAATATCAGATAGTATTAGTGGTGTCTGTAGTATCAGATAGTACTGGTGGTGTCTGTAATATCAGATAGTACTAATGGTGTCTGTAGTATCAGATAGTACTAGTGGTGTCTGTAGTATCAGATAGTACTGGTGGTGTCTGTAGTATCAGATAGTACTGGTGGTGTCTGTAGTATCAGATGGTACTGGTGGTGTCTGTAGTATCAGATAGTACTGGTGGTGTCTGTAATATCAGATAGTACTAGTGGTGTCTGTAGTATCAGATAGTACTGGTGGTGTCTGTAGTATCAGATAGTACTGGTGGTGTCTCTGTAATATCAGATGGTACTGGTGGTGTCTGTAATATCAGATAGTACTGGTGGTGTCTCTGTAGTATCAGATAGTACTGGTGGTGTCTCTGTAGTATCAGATAGTACTGGTGGTGTCTCTGTAGTATCAGATAGTACTGGTGGTGTCTGTAGTATCAGCTAGTACTGGTGGTGTCTCTGTAGTATCAGATAGTACTGGTGGTGTCTGTAATAACAGATGGTAGTAGTGGTGTCTCTGTAGTATCAGCTAGTACTGTTGGTGTCTCTGTAGTATCAGCTAGTGCTGGTGGTGTATCTGTAGTATCAGATAGTACTGGTGGTGGCTCTGTATTATCAGATAGTACTGGTGGTGGCTCTGTATTATCAGATAGTACTGGCGGTGTCTCTGTAGTATCAGATAGTACTGGTGGTGTCTCTGTATTATCAGATGGTGCTGGTGGTGTCTCTATAATATCCGATAGTAATGGTGGTGTCTGTAGTATCAGATAGTACTGGTGGTGTCTGTAGTATCAGCTAGTACTGGTGGTGTCTCTGTAGTATCAGCTAGTACTGTTGGTGTCTCTGTATTATCAGATGGTGCTGGTGGTGTCTCTGTAATATCCAATAGTAATGGTGGTGTCTGTAGTATCAGATAGTACTGGTGGTGTCTGTAGTATCAGATTGTACTGGTGGTGTCTCTGTAGTATCAGATTGTACTGGTGGTGTCTCTGTAGTATCAGATAGTACTGGTGGTGTCTCTGTAGTATCAGATAGTACTGGTGGTGTGTTTATAGCACCAGATAGTTTGGGTGGTGTCTGTAGTGTCAGATTGTACTGGTGGTGTCTGTAGTATCAGCTAGTACTGGTGGAGTCTCTGTAGTATCAGATAGTACTGGTGGTATCTCTGTAGTATCAGATGGTACTGGTGGTGTCTCTGTAATATCCGATAGTAATGGTGGTGTCTCTGTAGTATCAGATAGTATTGGTGGTGTCTCTGGAGTATCAGCTAGTACTGGTGGTGTCTCTGTAGTATCAGATAGTACTGGTGGTGTCTCTGTAATATCATATAGTACTGGTGGTGTCTGTAGTATCAGATGGTACTGGCAGTGTCTATAGTACCAGATATTACTGGTGGTGTCTGTAGTATCAGATGGTACTGGCAGTGTCTATAGTACCAGATATTACTGGTGGTGTCTCTGTAGTATCAGATGGTACAGGTGGTGTCAGAAGTATCAGATATTACTGGTGGTGTCAGTAATATCAGATAGTACTGGTGGTGTCTCTGTAATAGCAGATAGTACTAGTGGTGTCTGTAGTATCAGATCGTACTGGTGGTGTCTGTATTATCAGATAGTACTAGTGGTGTCTGTAGTATCAGATAGTACTAGTGGTGTCTGTAGTATCAGATAGTACTGGTGGTGTCTGTAATATCAGATAGTACTAATGGTGTCTGTAATATCAGATAGTATTAGTGGTGTCTGTAGTATCAGATAGTACTGGTGGTGTCTGTAATATCAGATAGTACTAGTGGTGTCTGTAGTATCAGATAGTACTAGTGGTGTCTGAAGTATCAGATAGTACTGGTGGTGTCTGTAGTATCAGATAGTACTGGTGGTGTCTGTAGTATCAGATGGTACTGGTGGTGTCTGTAGTATCAGATAGTACTGGTGGTGTCTGTAATATCAGATAGTACTAGTGGTGTCTGTAGTATCAGATAGTACTGGTGGTGTCTGTAGTATCAGATAGTACTGGTGGTGTCTGTAATATCAGATAGTACTGGTGGTGTCTGTAATATCAGTGGGACTGGTGGTGTCTCTGTAATATCAGATGGTACTGGTGGTGTCTGTAATATCAGATAGTACTGGTGGTGTCTCTGTAGTATCAGATAGTACTGGTGGTGTCTCTGTAGTATCAGATAGTACTGGTGGTGTCTCTGTAGTATCAGATAGTACTGGTGGTGTCTGTAGTATCAGCTAGTACTGGTGGTGTCTCTGTAGTATCAGATAGTACTGGTGGTGTCTGTAATAACAGATGGTAGTAGTGGTGTCTCTGTAGTATAAGCTAGTACTGTTGGTGTCTCTGTAGTATCAGCTAGTGCTGGTGGTGTATCTGTAGTATCAGATAGTACTGGTGGTGGCTCTGTATTATCAGATAGTACTGGTGGTGACTCTGTATTATCAGATAGTACTGGCGGTGTCTCTGTAGTATCAGATAGTACTGGTGGTGTCTCTGTATTATCAGATGGTGCTGGTGGTGTCTCTATAATATCCGATAGTAATGGTGGTGTCTGTAGTATCAGATAGTACTGGTGGTGTCTGTAGTATCAGCTAGTACTGGTGGTGTCTCTGTAGTATCAGCTAGTACTGTTGGTGTCTCTGTATTATCAGATGGTGCTGGTGGTGTCTCTGTAATATCCGATAGTAATGGTGGTGTCTGTAGTATCAGATAGTACTGGTGGTGTCTGTAGTATCAGATTGTACTGGTGGTGTCTCTGTAGTATCAGATTGTACTGGTCGTGTCTCTGTAGTATCAGATAGTACTGGTGGTGTCTCTGTAGTATCAGATAGTACTGGTGGTGTGTTTATAGCACCAGATAGTTTGGGTGGTGTCTGTAGTGTCAGATTGTACTGGTGGTGTCTGTAGTATCAGCTAGTACTGGTGGAGTCTCTGTAGTATCAGATAGTACTGGTGGTATCTCTGTAGTATCAGATGGTACTGGTGGTGTCTCTGTAATATCCGATAGTAATGGTGGTGTCTCTGTAGTATCAGATAGTATTGGTGGTGTCTCTGGAGTATCAGCTAGTACTGGTGGTGTCTCTGTAGTATCAGATAGTACTGGTGGTGTCTCTGTAGTATCAGATAGTACTGGTGGTGTCTCTGTAATATCATATAGTACTGGTGGTGTCTGTAGTATCAGATGGTACTGGCAGTGTCTATAGTACCAGATATTACTGGTGGTGTCTGTAGTATCAGATGGTACTGGCAGTGTCTATAGTACCAGATATTACTGGTGGTGTCTCTGTAGTATCAGATGGTACAGGTGGTGTCAGAAGTATCAGATATTACTGGTGGTGTCAGTAATATCAGATAGTACTGGTGGTGTCTCTGTAATAGCAGATAGTACTAGTGGTGTCTGTAGTATCAGATCGTACTGGTGGTGTCTGTATTATCAGATAGTACTAGTGGTGTCTGTAGTATCAGATAGTACTAGTGGTGTCTGTAGTATCAGATAGTACTGGTGCTGTCTGTAATATCAGAAATTACTAATGGAGTCTGTAATATCAGATAGTATTAGTGGTGTCTGTAGTATCAGATAGTACTGGTGGTGTCTGTAATATCAGATAGTACTAGTGGTGTCTGTAGTATCAGATAGTACTAGTGGTGTCTGTAGTATCAGATAGTACTGGTGGTGTCTGTAGTATCAGATAGTACTGGTGGTGTCTGTAGTATCAGATGGTACTGGTGGTGTCTGTAGTATCAGATAGTACTGGTGGTGTCTGTAATATCAGATAGTACTAGTGGTGTCTGTAGTATCAGATAGTACTGGTGGTGTCTGTAGTATCAGATTGTACTGGTGGTGTCTCTGTAGTATCAGATTGTACTGGTGGTGTCTCTGTAGTATCAGATTGTACTGGTGGTGTCTCTGTAGTATCAGATAGTACTGGTGGTGTCTCTGTAGTATCAGATAGTACTGGTGGTGTGTTTATAGCACCAGATAGTTTGGGTGGTGTCTGTAGTGTCAGATTGTACTGGTGGTGTCTGTAGTATCAGCTAGTACTGGTGGAGTCTCTGTAGTATCAGATAGTACTGGTGGTATCTCTGTAGTATCAGATGGTACTGGTGGTGTCTCTGTAATATCCGATAGTAATGGTGGGGTCTCTGTAGTATCAGATAGTACTGGTGGTGTCTCTGTAGTATCAGATAGTACTGGTGGTGTTTCTGTAGCATCAGATTGTACTGGTGGTGTCAGTGGAGTATCAGATTGTACTGGTGGTGTCTCTGTATTATCAGATGGTGCTGGTGGTTTCTCTGTAATATCCTATAGTAATGGTGGTGTCTCTGCAGTATCAGACAGTACTGGTGGTGTCTGTAGCATCAGATAGTACTGGTGGTGTCTCTGTAGTATCAGATAGTACTGGTGGTGTCTCTGTAGTATCAGATAGTACTGGTGGTGTCTCTGTAGTATCAGATAGTACTGGTAGGGTGTCTGTAGTATCAGATAGTACTGGTGGTGTCTCTGTAGTATCAGATAGTTTGGGTGGTGTCTGTAGTGTCTGATTGTGCTGGTGGTGTCTATGTAGTATCAGATAGTACTGGTGGTGTCTCTGTAGTATCAGATAGTACTGGTGGTGTCTTTGTAGCACCAGATAGTTTGGGTGGTGTCTGTAGTGTCAGATTGTGCTGGTGGTGTCTATGTAGTATCAGATAGTACTGGTGGTGTCTATGTAGTATCAGATAGTACTGGTGGTGTCTATGTAGTATCAGATAGTACTGGTGGTGTTTCTGTATTATCAGATAGTACTGGTGGTGTCTCTGTAGTGTCAGATTGTGCTGATGGTGTTTCTGTATTATCAGATGGTACTGGTGGTGTCTCTGTAATATCAGATGGTACTGGTGGTGTCTTTGTAGTATCAGATAGTACTGGTGGTGTTTCTGTAGTATCAGATTGTACTGGTGGTGTCTCTGTAGTGTCAGATTGTGCTGATGGTGTTTCTGTATTATCAGATGGTACTGGTGGTGTCTCTGTAATATCAGATGGTACTGGTGGTGTCTTTATTATCAGATAGTACTGGTGGTGTCTCTGTAGTATCAAATAGTACTGGTGGTGTTTCTGTAGTATCAGATAGTACTGGTGGTGTTTCTGTAGTATCAGATAGTACTGGTGGTGTCTCTGTAGTATCAGATAGTACTGGTGGTGTCTCTGTAGTATCAGATGGTACTGGTGGTGTCTGTAGTATCAGATAGTACTGGTGGTGTCTCTTTAGTATCAGATGGTACTGGTGGTGTCTGTAGTATCAGATAGTACTGGTGGTTTCTCTGTAGTATCAGATAGTACTGGTGGTGTCTCTGTAGTATCAGATGGTACTGGTGGTGTCTTTAGTATCAGATAGTACTGGTGGTGTCTCTGTAGTATCAGATGGTACTGGTGGTGTCTCTGTAGTATCAGCTAGTACTGGTGGTGTCTCTGTAGTATCAGATGGTACTGGTGGTGTCTTTATAGCAACAGATAGTTTGGGTGGTGTCTGTAGTGTCAGATTGTACTGGTGGTGTCTGTAGTATCAGCTAGTACTGGTGGAGTCTGTAGTATCAGATAGTACTGGTGGTGTCTCTGTAGTATCAGATGGTACTGGTGGTGTCTCTGTAATATCCTATAGTAATGGTGGTGTCTCTGTAGTATCAGATAGTACTGGTGGTGTTTCTGTAGTATCAGATTGTACTGGTGGTGTCTCTGTAGTGTCAGATTGTGCTGATGGTGTTTCTGTATTATCAGATGGTACTGGTGGTGTCTCTGTAATATCAGATAGTACTGGTGGTGTCTGTAATATCAGATAGTACTGGTGGTGTCTCTGTAGTATCAAATAATACTGGTGGTGTCTCTGTAGTATCAGATAGTACTGGTGGTGTCTCTGTAGTATCAGATAGTACTGGTTGTGTCTCTGTAGTATCAGATGGTACTGGTGGTGTCTGTAGTATCAGATAGTACTGGTGGTGTCTCTGTAGTATCAGATGGTACTGGTGGTGTCTGTAGTATCAGATAGTACTGGTGGTGTCTCTGTAGTATCAGATAGTACTGGTGGTGTCTCTGTAGTATCAGATGGTACTGGTGGTGTCTGTAGTATCAGATAGTACTGGTAGTGTCTCTGTAGTATCAGATGGTACTGGTGGTGTCTCTGTAGTATCAGCTAGTACTGGTGGTGTCTCTGTAGTATCAGATGGTACTGGTGGTGTCTTTATAGCACCAGATAGTTTGGGTGGTGTCTGTAGTGTCAGATTGTACTGGTGGTGTCTGTAGTATCAGCTAGTACTGGTGGAGTCTGTAGTATCAGATAGTACTGGTGGTGTCTCTGTAGTATCAGATGGTACTGGTGGTGTCTCTGTAATATCCTATAGTAATGGTGGTGTCTCTGTAGTATCAGATAGTACTGGTGGTGTCTCTGTAGTATCAGATGGTACTGGTGGTGTCTGTAGTATCAGATAGTACTGGTGGTGTCTCTGTAGTATCAGATGGTACTGGTGGTGTCTCTGTAATATCCTATAGTAATGGTGGTGTCTCTGTAGTATCAGATAGTACTGGTGGTGTCTCTGTAGTATCAGATAGTACTGGTGGTGTCTGTAGTATCAGATTGTACTGGTGGTGTTTCTGTATTATCAGATGGTACTGGTGGTGTCTTTGTAGCACCAGATAGTTTGGGTGGTGTATGTAGTGTCAGATTGTGCTGGTGGTGTCTATGTAGTATCAGATAGTACTGGTGGTGTCTCTGTATTATCAGATAGTACTGGTGGTGTCTCTGTATTATCAGATAGTACTGGTGGTGTCTCTGTAGTATCAGATAGTACTGGTGGTGTCTCTGTAGTGTCAGATTGTACTGGTGGTGTCTCTGTAGTATCAGATGGTACTGGTGGTGTCTCTGTAGTATCAGATAGTACTGGTAGTGTTTCTGTAGCATCAGATTGTACTGGTGGTGTCTCTGTAGTATCAGATAGTACTGGTGGTGTCTCTGTAGTATCAGATGGTACTGGTGGTGTCTCTGTAATATCCTATAGTAATGGTGGTGTCTCTGTAATATCCTATAGTAATGGTGTTGTCTCTGTAGTATCAGATAGTACTGGTGGTGTCTTTGTAGCACCAGATAGTTTGGGTGGTGTCTGTAGTATCAGATAGTACTGGTGGTGTCTCTGTAGTATCAGATTGTACTGGTGGTGTCTCTGTAGTATCAGATAGTACTGGTGGTGTCTCTGTAGTATCAGATTGTACTGGTGGTGTCTCTGTAGTATCAGATAGTACTGGTGGTGTCTGTAGTATCAGATTGTACTGGTGGTGTTTCTGTATTATCAGATGGTACTGGTGGTGTCTTTGTAGCACCAGATAGTTTGGGTGGTGTATGTAGTGTCAGATTGTGCTGGTGGTGTCTATGTAGTATCAGATAGTACTGGTGGTGTCTCTGTATTATCAGATAGTACTGGTGGTGTCTCTGTATTATCAGATAGTACTGGTGGTGTCTCTGTAGTATCAGATAGTACTGGTGGTGTCTCTGTAGTGTCAGATTGTACTGGTGGTGTCTCTGTAGTATCAGATGGTACTGGTGGTGTCTCTGTAGTATCAGATAGTACTGGTAGTGTTTCTGTAGCATCAGATTGTACTGGTGGTGTCTCTGTAGTATCAGATAGTACTGGTGGTGTCTCTGTAGTATCAGATGGTACTGGTGGTGTCTCTGTAATATCCTATAGTAATGGTGGTGTCTCTGTAATATCCTATAGTAATGGTGTTGTCTCTGTAGTATCAGATAGTACTGGTGGTGTCTTTGTAGCACCAGATAGTTTGGGTGGTGTCTGTAGTATCAGATAGTACTGGTGGTGTCTCTGTAGTATCAGATTGTACTGGTGGTGTCTCTGTAGTATCAGATAGTACTGGTGGTGTCTCTGTAGTATCAGATTGTACTGGTGGTGTCTCTGTAGTATCAGATAGTACTGGTGGTGTCTCTGTAGTATCAGATTGTACTGGTGGTGTCTCTGTAGTATCAGATAGTACTGGTGGTGTCTCTGTAGTATCAGATAGTAATGGTGGTGTCTCTGTAGTATCAGATAGTACTGGTGGTGTCTTTATAGCACCAGATAGTTTGGGTGGTGTCTGAGCACATCTGCTGTGTTGGCTCTGGGGTGGTGGTGGTGTTGGAGCTGTATAGGGCACCAATTTCCAGCCAGAGAGAGTCACCACAGCGAAACCAACCCACTCAGCACTGTGTTGGCTCTGGGGTGGAGGTGGTGGAGCTCTGCCGGACACCAGCATCAAGCCAAAGAGAGGCACCACAGCGTAACCAACCCACTCAGCCCCAGAAGGCCACCGGGGAAGGCCTTAGGGGGTTCCAACTATCTAACTTAATGTTCATTCACTCTATTTCTCTGTACTCCTGCTCTTAAAACTCACCACTACTGTATGTGTTTCACTCTTATTTAGGAAGCACTCTTCCTCTTACACTTGTTGTTGTGTATTCAGTCGCAATGCAGATTAATCAGTCTAATTTCGCTTAAATGATTAAATTAATGTTTCTCTATGGTGTGATGACTAATCTTCCAATGATCAATGCTGCTGCATCCGAGCAACACAAGCCAAAGCAACACAGCTAGTAATGGGCATTTAGCAGTGAACAACTTTTAGCACCAACATTAGTCACCGTTAACAGTATTTGCTGGTCATTTAAGGCCAATTACACCCACTCTGTAGGAGAGAGGGCCGCCAGCAGTTCAACTTTACCAACAAAGCCATGATTAACTAATACAACAGGGATTTATCACAATGAGAAAGGGAGAGCTAGAGAGAGGAAAATAAGGAGAATGAGTGAAACACACAGTAAAGTGGAGGATTATACTGGGTGTGCTGTCAGCAAAATGTTTGATTTGGTTTAGCTGTGGCCACTTAAGCCTGGTGTTTGCCCTATTGTTTCAGTAAGCCCCATCCTAATCCTAGCTGCAGAGGAGAGAGAGGTGAAAGAGAGGAGAGACGCAGGGGAGAGACCGAGGGAGGAGCCTCTCTTCCCTGTATTAGACCAGAGAGGAGATGAGTGTAAAGGTGAAGGCCCTCTTCTCTGTATTAGACCAGAGAGGAGATGAGTGTAAAGGTGAAGGCCCTCTTCTCTGTATTAGACCAGAGAGGAGATGAGTGTAAAGGTGAAGGCCCTCTTCTCTGTATTAGACCAGAGAGGAGATGGGTGTAAAGGTGAAGGCCCTCTTCTCTGTATTAGACCAGAGAGGAGATGAGTGTAAAGGTGAAGGCCCTCTTCTCTGTATTAGACCAGAGAGGAGATGAGTGTAAAGGTGAAGGCCCTCTTCTCTGTATTAGACCAGAGAGGAGATGGGTGTAAAGGAGAAGGCCCTCTTCTCTGTATTAGACCAGAGAGGAGATGGGTGTAAAGGAGAAGGCCCTCTTCTCTGTATTAGACCAGAGAGGAGATGAGTGTAAAGGTGAAGGCCCTCTTCCCTGTATTAGACCAGAGAGGAGATGAGTGTAAAGGAGAAGGCCCTCTTCTCTGTATTAGACCAGAGAGGAGATGGGTGTAAAGGTGAAGGCCCTCTTCTCTGTATTAGACCAGAGAGGAGATGGGTGTAAAGGAGAAGGCCCTCTTCTCTGTATTAGACCAGAGAGGAGATGAGTGTAAAGGAGAAGGCCCTCTTCTCTGTATTAGACCAGAGAGGAGATGAGTGTAAAGGAGAAGGCCCTCTTCTCTGTATTAGACCAGAGAGGAGATGGGTGTAAAGGAGAAGGCCCTCTTCTCTGTATTAGACCAGAGAGGAGATGGGTGTAAAGGAGAAGGCCCTCTTCTCTGTATTAGACCAGAGAGGAGATGGGTGTAAAGGAGAAGGCCCTCTTCTCTGTAATAGGGGATGAGTGTAAAGCCATAAATTACCACATAACTACCGTAACTTTGTCCCTCCCTCCCTCCCTCCCTCCCTCCCTCCCTCCCTCCCTCCCTCCCTCCCTCCCTCCCTCCCTCCCTCCCTCCCTCCCTCTTTTTCTCTCTCTTGCTCTCTTTTTCTCTCTCTCTCTTTTTCTCTCTCTCTTTCCTTTTCTCTCTCTCTCTTTTTCCCTCACTCTTTCTTTCTTTCTCTCTTTTTTCCCTTGCTGTCTCTCTTTCTCTCCCTCTCTCTTTTTCCCTCATTCTCTCTCTCTCACTTTTTCTCTCTCTCTTTCCTTTTCTCTCTCTCTCTTTTTTTCCCTCATTCCCTGTCTCTCTCTCTCTTTCTTTTCTTCAGTTATTGTCTTCATTGAATTTCTTCCAACTAATAGAATCTACCTCACTTTTTGTCAGCCATCTTTGCAAAGCCTTCATACAATCTATCACTCTGTTCTACTCTCCAATCACTTCTTCTTTGTTCTCAATAATCTGACAGATGTAAAGCTATTTCCTGTCTGGAAGTAATTAAGTTGTGAAAATAGGAGTCTTTATATGCTCTTGTTCTGGTGAAACGCATTTTATTTTTCTCTCCTGGTGAGATATTAGCATAATTCCTATTACCCCAACATTAGCTTTGGGTCTACAGTATATTGTGTGTGAGTGTGTGTGTGTGTGTACATGTTCATGTGTGTGTGTGTGTGTGTGAGCGTGTGTGTGTGTGTGTGTGTGTGTTCATTCCCATTATTGAGTCGTTTTCCCTTAATGCAGCTATCATCCTTCTGATGTTCCAGACACAATTACACAAGCGGCGCCACCATCACCACAGACACACACAGAAACGGACTGACACACACACACACACACACACACACACACACACCACACACACACACACACACACACACACACACAGACAGAGAAACGGACTGACACACACACACACACACACAAACAGAGTGACACACACACACAAACACGGATTGACACAAACACACACACACACACACAAACGGACTGACACACACAAACACACACACACAAACAGACTGACACACACACACACACACACACACACACACACACACACACACACACACACACACACACACACACACACACACACACACACACACACACACACACACACACACACACACACACACACACACACACACACACACACACACACACACACACACACACACACACACACACACACACACACTGACATAACTGACACAGAGAACAGATGCAGAGATGGAGAGAAGGAGAAGAAGAGAGTGCGGAGGAGAGCGAAAAGGATTGAATGATCTGTAATCCGGTAATCTCCATCTGGGTGTAATCTCTCTTGTTAATAATCTCTCTCTCGTTAACAGTACCTTCCGTCTCTAATCGACGCTCTATCAAAATTTACCGGGGAAATATTCAGAAGCTTCTCGGGGTGATATGCATTCTAAACACTTAATTTCAGACGCTTCTCAGGGTGGTATGCATTCTCACCACTTCATTTCAGACACTTCTTGGGGTGGTATGCATTCTCACCACTTCATTTCAGACACTTCTTGGGGTGGTATGCATTGTCAACACTTCATTTCAGACGCTTCTAACTTCAGACGGGTGACAGTCTCTGAGAAAAGCAGATTTTGGAATTACAAATAACAATCCAATAATTAGCAGTAAATAGAGTTGGTAAATTCGCTGTCAGTGAAAGTCGGACACAGATCCCGATTTTTATGTCTCAAGGCTCCTCAGACAAACAACAATTTCCATTGTACTTCAGGAAAATAAAATGCGTATTTAACAGTCTTTTTTTACGTGCATGGGTGTGTTTCAGTGTGTCTGAAGTCCTGCCCAGAAGGGTCTCTGGTCTTAATGACTCCAGTCACATCTTGATGACCTCATCGAGGCCACAGGTGCCCGGAAAGGTGCCTACAGAGACTGAAAAGGAAGGAAGTCTCAGGGACACATTCATCCTTCATTATATAGTGGGTGGGTCCAATCCAGGAGGCTGATTGGTTAAAAATGTGTTCCAGCTGTTGTCTATTTCACGACTAGCACCGTCTAGCTACTGTTCCATCTGAAAAGTCCCATCAGCCCAGCCATGTAATTCTTCAACTTGATCTCCATTGTAAAAAAGTGACTCCCTTTGATTTTGGCTAACATTTGGTTAGCGAAAGCTGAGATTTGTATAAACCTTGCTTTCTGTCTCTGCGACAGACTTCGCCTCAGGCCTAACACCCGTGCCAATATATCCTCCAAACCATGGCTTCTCTGGCATTATCACTTAAAGGTTATCCTCCCCTTCATCTACCTTATCTAGATAATCTCTCTCTCTCTCTCTCTCTCTCTCTCTCTCTTTCTCTCTCTCTATTTTTTATACTTCCTACCTCAATGTCTGTGAAATGGTAGTCTTTTGTTGTCTGTCTAATATGTCTCTGTCCCCCGTCTATCTATCTGTCTTGTCTCTCCATTCCTTTTTCACTCTCACGCTCTCTTTCTCTCTCTCTCTCTTTCTCTATCTCTCTGTCACTCTCTCTCTCTTTCAATTCAATTCAATTCAATTCAATTATTGGCATGATGTAACAATGCACATATTGCCAAAGTTTACTTTGGATATTTATAATATTAAGATAATAAGAATCAAAATTGTCAACGGGACAACAGTAACAACAATAACCAAGGGTCAAAATAACCATACATTGAACAATAACAATAAGCATACAATAGAGGACATGTGCAGGTTGATTGGTCTGTCAGACACTTTCCCTCATCTTATGGCAGGCAGCAATGTAGTGCGCTGCCAACCCACAGCTCTCTGCGTCTTCCCCCAACAGGACAGGTAGCCTATTCTCATCAGAGAGGTCTTTGAAACCTTGAAAAAGGGTTTCAAATTTGGGGAAATTACACTCTCTAATTGTTTTATATTTTTGACATTTTGTCAGGAAATACAGCTCTGTCTCAGGTTCTGCTGTTGTGCAGTGGTTGCACAGCCTTTCCTCTACAGTGAGCCAGGTTGTCCTGTGTCTTCCCTTCTCAATGGAAAGGCTGTGCTCACTGAGCCTGTACTTTGTCAAGGTTTTTCTAAGGTTTTGATCAGTAACCATAGTCAAATAGTTAGCCACGGTGTACTGCCAATTTAGGGCCAGATAGCACTGCATTTTGCTTTGTGCTTGTGCTTGTGTTTCCCAATAAGCAATGCAGTTTTGTTTTGACTGTGTTGTGATTTGTTTTATTCTGATTGATTGGATGTTCTGGTCCTGAGGCTTCAGTATGTTAGTAGAACAGGTTTGTGAATTCAGCCCCAGGACCAGCTGGATGAGGGGACTCTTCTCTTTGCTCAGCTGTTGGCATTGCAGGGCTTGGTAATTATATGAGAGGGGGTATTTCAGATTTTTGCAAAACTGAATTGCTCTTTTTTGAGTTTTTATTATTAGTGGATATTGGCCTAAATGTTTGTAGTTTTCCTCTGGACATTTGGGAGAATCTTACAGAACTCCGCATGCAGGGCTTCAATGGGGTGTTTGTCCCATTTGGTGAAATCTTGTTTGTAAGTGGACCCCACACCTCGCTGGCATAAAGTGCATTTGTTTCATTGACACATTCAATACATTTTAGCCAAATTTTAATTGGTATTTCCATTTGAATTTGTGTTTTAATGGCATAGAATGCCCTGCGTGCTTTCTCTCTCAGTTCATTGACTGCCTCATTAAGGTGTCCAGTTGAGCTTATTTTAAAACCTAAGTAACTGTAGTGTGTACAGTACTCTATATATTTTGTACCAAATGAGAACTTTGGTCTAATTCCCTGAGATCTGGATCTTCTCTGGAAAATCATTATTTTAGTATTTTTGGGGTTTACTGCCAGGGCCCAGGTCTGGCAGTACTCTTTCTTTTTCTCTGTCTCTCAAGCAAGAGCCTTTTTAGCCAATGTAATACAGGGCCAAAAACAACGCCTAGAATGCTTACTGTCCAATCACCAAAGCTGCACTGTCACTTCAATGACATATGCTCGTGATGCCTGTAATGCATTATACATGTTATTTTGTCAAGTCAATTCATACTATTTCATCATTTCATCTAAGAACAAAAAAAACTACAAACTTTAATCTGTGCAAACACACTGGTTGTTATGCCTAACAAAAAAATGGTTGCTATGCAGGCTGGCTAACTTCTCACTTAGCCAACAAAAGCAACAAACTCTACAGCTGGAAAGGCAGCAAATTGTGTCTTTTCTACTATTCTCATAGCTTTTCTATTTACATTTAGCTAACTGGATATATCCATGAAAATAATATTGTTGCTTGATTTCCCCTGGATGGGAAAAGCTGATGTTGCGTTCGTGCACAGCATTCTTTATGCAGGTGCAAGATTGAATATTACAAGCGAAACATTTTCTAAGGCTGGACAGGTAGACAGCTACATACAAACCTCCAGCTTCCATTTGGCTCATTCATCCCCTTCCCCTGTAACTATTCCGAAGGTCATTGCTGTAAATGAGAATGTGTTCTCAGTCAATTTACCTGGTTAAATGGTTAAATAAAAAATGTACTGTTGGAAATCAAATGCTAGTTTAGTGGAAGCAAGAGGAGGTCATATGTTGATAAATGTCTTACTGCTTATAAGATTGGTTGCGTGTCAGAGATGGCATGATCTGTTTGTCCGTTAGCCCAGGGCTTTGTAATATATGTGTGAATCCTTAGCCCAGGGCTAAAGTTTAGCCCAGGGTAACAAATGCTTGGTGAACACAGGCTAAGCTAGCCCAGGGCCAGAATAGCCTGGGGCTAAGAACAATGCAGTGTGATAAGACCTATAGATGCCTACTTTCTGACTATAAGACAGTGGAGCAACCCCTCACAGAGCGCATAACAAATCACATTTGGATGAATTAAATGAGCTAGAGCAGAGATGAAGGGAGAGAGCCAGGGATGGAGGGTTGGAAGGACGGAGGGATGGAGGACTGGAAAGATGGAGGGATGGAGAGTTGGAGGGATGGAGGGATGGAGAGGGGGTTGGAGGGTTGGAAGGATGGAAGGATGGAGGGATGGAGGGTTGGATGGATGGAGGGTTGGAGGGATGGAGGGATGGAGGGATGCAGGGCTGGAGGGTTGGACGGTTGGAGGGGTTGGAGGGTTAGAAGGATGGAGGGATGGAGGAATGAAGGGTTGGAGGGATGGAGGGATGGAGGGTTGGAAAGATGGAGGGATGGAGGGTTGGAGGGTTGGAGGGTTGGAGAGGGGGTTGGAGGGTTGGAAGGATGGAAGGATGGAGGGATGGAGGGTTGGATGGATGGAGGGTTGGACGGTTGGAGGGATGGGGGGTTGGAGGGTTAGAAGGATGGAGGGATGGAGGAATGAAGGGTTGGAGGGATGGAGGGATGGAGGGTTGGAAAGATGGAGGGATGGAGGGTTGGAGGGTTGGAGGGATGGAGGGTTTGAGGGATGGAGGGTTGGAGGGATGGAGGGTTGGAGGGTTGGAGGGATGGAGGGTTGGAGGGATGGAGGGATGGAGGGTTGGAGGGATGGAGGGATGGAGGGTTGGAGGGATGGAGGGTTGGAGGGATGGAGGGTTGGAGGGATGGAGGGATGGAGGGATGGAGGGTTGGAGGGATGGAGGGATGGAGGGTTGGAGGGATGGAGGGTTGGAGGGATGGATTGATGGAGGGATGGAGGGATGGGGTTGGAGGTTTGGAGGTTTGGAGGGATGGAGGGATGGAGGGATGGAGGGTTGGAGGGATGGAGGGATGGAGGGTTGGAGGGTTGGAGGGATGGAGGGATGGAGGGTTGGAGGGATGGGGGGATGGAGGGATGGAGGGATGGAGGGTTGGAGGGATGGAGGGATGGATGGATGGAGGGTTAGAGGGTTGGAGGGATGGAGGGTTGGAGGGTTGGAGGGATGGAGGGATGGAGGGATGGAGGGATGGAGGGATGGAGGGTTGGAGGGATGGAGGGTTGGAGGGATGGAGGGATGGAGGGTTAGAGGGTTGGAGGGTTGGAGGGATGGAGGGATGGAGGGATGGAGGGGGCGAACAGGCAGCTACAGGACGGGTTGTTGATTATTCCCTTGTTTAATATTAAAACAACAGGCTGAAAATGGTGCTCATAGTCAACTGTCAATTGCCTTGTTAGCTGCACGAGAGCATAAGGGGAAGCTGTTGGGTGGATAAATTAGCTTTATGAGTGATTTTTATTTCAGCTAGTACAAATAAATGTGATTATTTCAAATAGATAAACACATACAGGTACACACACACACACATACTCAACATCTAAAACACCTACACTCATACACACTCAGATTCAGACAAGAAGAAAACAACTGTTATCTGCTCTCTTGCCAATCTAATAACTCAATTCCCAAAGGTACATTGTGGGCTAAACGCCCATCACAAGGTCACTCAGTTCCAAGGCACGTCTCACCATCTCCCTGTGACAGTCAGACACTGCGGAAGGAACATAAAAGGTGCTTCAATCGGTGACAAAGAGCTTCAGTAAAACCTTCAATCAGCCGTTGATGTGTAATACAAGTCTGAATGTCCCTCCCCATTTGTGCTTCTCTCTCACCTCATTGGCTCTTTAGCAGGTGATACGTAGGCACTCCAAACTAGACAACTTATTTGGCCTGGCATTCTGGTGGAGGTGTGTGTAGGCGTGTGTGTGCATGTGTTCACTTGTGTGTTTGTGTGTATTCATTTGTGTGCGTTTGTGTGTAAGCATGCGTGTACGTGCACGCGTGTGCGTGTGTGTGTGTGTCTGTGTGTGTCACTGGCACAGAAGAGTCTAAAAGGCACTGAGAGATATTATAGCAAACAACTGGTAAGAAAAAACAGACCAATCACACACACTGACAGGCCCAATACAACACACACCACACCAACCACACACACTGACAGGCCCAATACAATACACACCACACCAACCACACACACCGACAGGCCCAATACAATACACACCACACCAACCACACACACTGACAGGCCCAATACAATACACACCACACCAACCACACACACTGACAGGCCCAATACAATACACACCACACCAACCACACACACTGACAGGCCCAATACAACACACACCACACCAACCACACACACTGACAGGCCCAATACAATACACACCACACACACTGACAGGCCCAATACAATACACACCACACCAACCACACACACTGACAGGCCCAATACAACACACACCACACCAACCACACACACTGACAGGCCCAATACAATACACACCACACCAACCACACACATTGACAGGCCCAATACAATACACACTACACCAACCACACACACTGACAGGCCCAATACAACACACACCACACCAACCACACACACTGACAGGCCCAATACAATACACACCACACCAACCACACACACTGACAGGCCCAATACAATACACACCACACCAACCACACACACTGACAGGCCCAATACAACACACACCACACCAACCACACACACTGACAGGCCCAATACAACACACACCACACCAACCACACACACTGACAGGCCCAATACAATACACACCACACCAACCACACACACTGACAGGCCCAATACAATACACACCACACCAACCACACACACTGACAGGCCCAATACAATACACACCACACCAACCACACACACGGACAGGCCCAATACAATACACACCACACCAACCACACACACTGACAGGCCCAATACAATACACACTACACCAACCACACACACTGACAGGCCCAATACAATACACACCACACCAACCACACACACTGACAGGCCCAATACAATACACACCACACCAACCACACACACTGACAGGCCCAATACAATACACACCACACCAACCACACACACTGACAGGCCCAATGCAATACACACCACACCAACCACACACACTGACAGGCCCAATACAATACACACCACACCAACCACACACACTGACAGGCTCAATGCAATACACACCACACCAACCACACACACTGACAGGCCCAATACAATACACACCACACCAACCACACACACTGACAGGCCCAATACAATACACACCACACCAACCACACACACACTGACAGGCCCAATACAATACACACCACACCAACCACACACACTGACAGGCCCAATACAATACACACCACACACACTGACAGGCCCAATACAATACACACCACACCAACCACACACACTGACAGGCCCAATACAATACACACCACACCAACCACACACACTGACAGGCCCAATACAATACACACCACACCAACCACACACACACTGACAGGCCCCATACAATACACACCACACCAACCACACACACTGACAGGCCCAATACAATACACACCACACCACACCAACCACACACACACTGACAGGCCCAATACAATACACACCACACCAATCACACACACTGACAGGCCCAATACAATACACACCACACACACTGACAGGCCCAATACAATACACACCACACCAACCACATACACTCTTGTTGTTTGTGTACATGGATTTTATAATGTTTTATGTTTTCCCCCCAACATCACTTTCCATCAATTTGTATAGCAGACCCTCATGCCAAATTGAGTCAAAAGCTTTTTTGAAATCAACAAACCATGAGAAGACTTTGTCTTTGTTTTGGTTTGTTTGCTTGTCAATTAGGGTGTGCAAGGTGAATACGTGGTCTGCCGTACGGTAATTTCAGTACATTGTTTTCACTGAGGAAATGTACGAGTTTGCTGTTAGTAATAATGCAGAGGATTGTTGCTGAGGTTGCCATTGACGCATATCCCACGGTAGATATTGGGGTCAAACTTGTCTCCACTTTTGTGGATTGGCGTGATCAGTCTCTCTTTCTCTCTTTCTCTCTCTCTCTCTCCCTCCCTCTATCTCTATCTTTCTCTCACCCCCCTCTCTCTGTCTCTCTACCCCCTCTCTCTGTCTCTACCCCCTCTCTCTATCTCCCTCTCTCCAGCTCCCTCTTTCCCTCTCTCTCTCAATCTCTCTCTCTGTCTCCCTCCTCCGCTCTCTCCCTCTCTCTCTCTCTAAACCTGTGTGTTCCACAACAAAACCAGGTTACCCTGAGATTAGATCATCCCTCATGTGGTATCATTTACTATCTGATTAGTATTCCTCTTTTCAGCCTGTGGGTCAGCTCCCTGTGGGTCAGCTCCCTGTGGGTCAGCTCCCTGTGGGTCAGCTCCCTGTGGGTCAGTTCCCTGTGGGTCAGTTCCCTGTGGGTCAGTTCACTGTGGGTCAGCTCCCTGTGGGTCAGTTCCCTGTGGGTCAGTTCACTGTGGGTCAGCTCCCTGTGGGTCAGCTCCCTGTGGGTCAGTTCCCTGTGGGTCAGTTCACTGTGGGTCAGCTCCCTGTGGGTCAGCTCCCTGTGGGTCAGCTCCCTGTGGGTCAGTTCCCTGTGGGTCAGTTCACTGTGGGTCAGCTCCCTGTGGGTCAGCTCCCTGTGGGTCAGCTCCCTGTTGGTCAGTTCCCTGTGGGTCAGCTCCCTGTGGGTCAGCTCCCTGCTGTTTGCATGGGTGCGTGATCGTGATTATGATATGTGAGTGGCCTCCAGTAAGTAAGGAGGAATGAGTGTCTGAATGCTTACAGAGTGAATCGTTTATTTGGGGTTTCAGAACTGATACCCTCACAGGAACACACACGGTAATAAACCTCAGTCTACCTCTCCCTTTTTATCTCTGTCTGGAACACACACACACACACACACACACACACACACACACACACACACACACACACACACACACACACACACACACACACACACACACACACACACACACACACACACACACACACACATAGTCAAACAGGTAAACAGTCTGATTATCCTGGATGTTGTTCCCTTCCACTCTGACACCTGTGTCTCTCATTGGACAGCTGTGCTAACAGAGAATGGAGCTAAACACAAGCCAAGACACACACACACACACAAATACACTCAGACACACACAGACACACACACACACAGGCACATACACACACACGCACACACAGCCACACTCAGGCACACACATACACACAGACAGACACACACATGGACAAACACACACACCAGCTAGCCAAGACAAGTGTCCTTTATTTGTCCCCAGCTAATATCACCGCAACTCTTTGAATATGTTCTATATGACTGTAGCTTCTCATGGGGAAAAATATCCTGCCGTCAAAGCTGATTGGTCGGAATAAGCAGTCAGAACTGCCCTTGAAACGTATTACAGAGTAATGACAGGTCCCATGTCCTCCCTGTGAGGTAATCCAGAGGAGGCTAACTGTGTGATATGTAAATGGATGTGTCAATACCTGTAGTGATGTAATATGTCAAGAGACATATTACTGGGAATATTTACTGAGCATGTTGTTATGTATGTTGTTATATAAGCATGTTGTTACATATATGCATGTGGGAGAGAGATATAGAGAAAAAGATGGAGAAAGAGAAAGGAAATAGATAGAGAGAGAGAGAGAGAGAGAGAGATGAGAGAAAGAGAGAGAGGGATGGGAAGAGAGAGATAGAGGGATGGGAAGAGAGAGAGAGAGAGGGATGGGAAGAGAGAGATTGAGAGAGAGAGAGAGAGAGAGAGAGAGAGAGAGAGAGAGAGAGAGAGAGAAAAAGAGATAGAGAGAGAGAGATGGAAAGGAGAGGGAGAGAGAGAGAGATTAGAAGGATGGAAAGAGAGAGAGGGATGGAAAGAGAGAGAGATGGAGAGAGAGAGAGAGTCAGAGAGATGAGAGGGATGAAATAGAGATAGAGAGCGATGAGAGGGATGGAAAGGAGAGAGAGAGAGAGATTAGAAGGATGGAAAGAGAGAAAGGAGAGGGATGGAAAGAGAGAGAGAGGGAGAGAGAGATATGGAGAGAGAGAGAGAGTCAGAGAGAGGAGAGGGATGGAAAGAGAGAGAGATATGGAGAGAGAGAGAGAGTCAGAGAGATGAGAGGGATGAAATGGAGAGAGAGAGAAATGAGAAGGCTGGAAAGAGATTGAAAGAGAAAGTAAGAGTAAGCGTAGCCATTAAAGTGAGAGTTACTTTACAATGGAAGTAGGCCGATTGTCAACCCTTCAGGAAGCACCTTGAAGGAAATGACACTTGATTTTTATTGACCAGTTAAAAGGGAAGTTTTGTCTCCTAAATCATTCATGTTGGAAGTCTTTTTTCTATAGTTTTACTAAAGCTCTCCTGTCTGTCTGCGACATCCGCTCACAAAGCGAGGACTCAAAACTTTTCTCATCCCTCCACTTCTCATCTCTCCGTTTACCTCTAGTTCTCCAGAGAAGAGGGTCCTTTTTCCATCATCTCTCTCAATATCAAACTGTTTGTTTTCTCACCACTCTTCCAGTGTGTCTTGGTTTACACACCCTTCCATTTTATCTGGTTTATACACCCTTCCATTGTGTCTGGTTTATACACCCTTCCATTGTGAATTGGTTTATACACCCTTCCATTGTGCCTTGGTTTATACACCCTTCCATTGTGAATTGGTTTATACACCCTTCCATTTTATCTGGTTTATACACCCTTCCATTGTATCTGGTTTACACACCCTTCCATTGTATCTGGTTTATACACCCTTCCATTGTGTCTTTGTTTATACACCCTTCCATTGTGTCTGGTTTATACACCCTTCCATTGTGCCTTGGTTTATACACCCTTCCATTGTATCTGATTTATACACTCTTCCATTGTGTCTAGTTTATATACCCTTCCATTGTATCTGGTTTATACACCCTTCCATTGTGTCTGATTTATACACTCTTCCATTGTGTCTAGTTTATACACCCTTCCATTGTATCTGGTTTACACACCCTTCCATTGCATCTGGTTTATACACCCTTCCATTGTGTCTTTGTTTATACACCCTTCCATTGTATCTGCTTTACACACCCTTCCATTGTGTCTGGTTTACACACCCTTCCATTGTGTCTGGTTTATACACCCTTCCATTGTATCTGGTTTATACACCCTTCCATTGTGTCTTTGTTTATACACCCTTCCATTGTGTCTGGTTTATACACCCTTCCATTGTGCCTTGGTTTATACACCCTTCCATTGTATCTGATTTATACACTCTTCCATTGTGTCTAGTTTATACACCCTTCCATTGTGTCTTGGTTTACACCCTTCCTGTGTGTCTTGGTTTATACACTCTTCCTGTGTGTCTTGGTTTATACACCCTTCCTGTGTATCTGGTTTATACACCCTTCCTTTGTGTCTGGTTTATACACTCTTCCTGTGTGTCTTGGTTTATACACTCTTCCTGTGTGTCTTGGTTTATACACCCTTCCTTTGTGTCTTGGTTTATACATTCTTCCTGTGTGTCTTGGTTTATACACTCTTCCTGTGTGTCTTGGTTTATACACCCTTCCTGTGTGTCTGGTTTATACTCTCTTCCTGTGTGTCTGGTTTATACACCCTTCCCTTGTGTCTGGTTTATACACCCTTCCTTTGTGTCTGGTTTATACACCCTTCCTTTGTGTCTGGTTTATACACCCTTCCTTTGTGTCTGGTTTATACACCCTTCCTTTGTGTCTGGTTTATACACCCTTCCTTTGTGTCTGGTTTATACACCCTTCCTTTGTGTCTTGGTTTATACACTCTTCCTGTGTGTCTGGTTTATACACTCTTCCTCTTTCTTCTCTCTTTCTGTTTCTTTGGATTTATTGTGCCACCATTTCACCTTTCATTAAATTATTTTTTGGACTGTACCTTCCTTTATCTTCTACATCATATTTTATCATTTTGTCTTTTGCTTCTCTCACACGGTAACTATATCATGTAGCATTTTAATTGTCTTGGATTATCAATTAACCCATGTCAAAATGAATGTTAACCCATGTCAGAATGAATGTTAACCCATACCTGTTGAGTGTGTTAATGTAACAGTAGTGGGAAAATAACCCATTTGTCATACTTGAGTAAAAGTAAAAATACCTTCATAGAAAATGATTCAAGTAAAAGTGAAAGTCACCCAGTGAAATATTACTTGAGTAAAAGTCTAAAAGAATTTTGATTTAAATATAGTTAAATATCAAAAGTAAATGTAATTGTTAAAATATGCTTAAGTATCAAAAGTAAAAGTATAAATCATTTCACATTCCTTATATTAAGTAAACCAGACAGCTCAGTTGATTTAATATTGTTTTTTTACAGATAGCGTGGCGCACAGTCCAACACCAGGGCCCATAATGCAATTCTTGCGGAAATGAGCGTGGCTTCACAACATTTTTTAGATTTGAAGAAAATGCTGGAATGCTGGAGTGGATTCAAATTCATTGATTTAACTAATAATTTCAAATGTGAAGATAATGCTGAGCAATGTAATAAAGTAATTACCTTTCAAACAAGTTACATTACATGTTATGTTGGCTGACAATTTGTTAGTTAAGCTACCCTTACGAATTGCATAGAATATCATTACAGCAGTATGTACCGGTATGTTAGCTAGCTACCTAACGTTAGTTGGCTACTAATACATCGAATTTGTCAGTATATTAACTATATGCGATCTAACTAACTACCCAAGGTAGTTAATCTCAATCTTAGCTTAGCTAAGTGATATAGTCATTGTGCATTTTCAATGAACGCTGTTAATTCGGATGCATTCGTAAATTAGTTTTGGCTATCTACTCCGATTTCAGAGCACTCTCATTTGAGTGTGCCAGAGCGCAGAATAACTTATGAATTTATGAACACTAAACACCCGTTGAATATTGCCGGCATCACTAAACGTTGGCAAAAAAGTGTAATTAACCTCTCTGGTATCATTGGGACGCTAGCGTCCCACCTCGACAACAGCCAGTGAAATTGCAGGGCGCCAAATGCAAACAACAGAAATCCAATAATTAAAATTTCTCAAACATACAAGTATTATACACCATTTTAAAGATAAACTTCTTGTTAATCCAACCACAGTGTCCGATTTCAAAAAGGCTTTACAGCGAAAGCACACCATGCGATTATGTTAGGACAGCACCTAGCCACAAGAAACCATACAGACATTTTCCAGCCAAGGAGAGGACTCACAAAAGTCAGAAATAGCGATTAAATGAATCACTAACCTTTGATGATCTTCATCTGGTGGCACTCCCAGGACTCCATGTTACACAATAAATGTTCGTTTTGTTCAATAAAGTCCCTCTTTATGTCCAAAAACCTCAATTTAAATTGGCACGTTATGTTCAGTAATACATTGTCTCAAATAACATCCGGTGAAATAGCGAAGAGCCAAATCAAATTACAGAAATACTCATCATAAACATTGATGAAAGATACAAGTGTTATACATAGGATTAACCTCTATGGGACCGGCGGGACGAATTCGTCCCACCTACGTAACATCCACTGCCAGCCTGTGGCGCGATTTTCAAAATCTTCAAAATCCTATTACTTCAATTTCTCAAACATATGACTATTTTACAGCCATTTAAAGATAAGACTCTCGTTAATCTAACCACACTGTCCGATTTCAAAAAGGCTTTACAACGAAAGCAAAACATTAGATTATGTCAGCAGAGTACCAAGCCAGAAATAATCAGACACCCATTTTTCAAGCCAGCATATAATGTCACCAAAACCCAGAAGACAGCTAAATGCAGCACTCACTTTTGATGATCTTCATCAGATGACAACCCTAGGACATTATGTTATACAATACATGCATGTTTTGTTCAATCAAGTTCATATTTATATCAAAAACCAGCTTTTTACATTAGCATGTGACGTTCAGAACTAGCATACCCCCCGCAAACTTACGGGGAATTCGCTAACATTTTACTAAATTACTCACGATAAACGTTCACAAAAAGCATAACAATTATTTTAAGAATTATAGATACAGACCTCCTCTATGCACTCGATATGTCCGATTTTAAAATAACTTTTTGGTGAAAGCACATTTTGCAATATTCTAAGTACATAGCCCAGGCATCACGGGCTCGCTATTTAGACACCCGGCAAGTTTAGCACTCACCATAATCATATTTACTATTATAAAAATGTCATTACCTTTTGTTGTCTTCGTCAGAATGCACACCCAGGACGTCTACTTCAATAACAAATGTTGGTTTGGTCCAAAATAATCCATCGTTATATCCGAATAGCGGCGTTTTGTTCGTGCGTTCCAGACACTATCCGAAATAGTAAAGAAGTGTCGCGCGCTTGGCGCAATTCCTGACAATAAAATTCAAAGTATTCCATTGCCGTACGTCGAAGCATGTCAACCGCTGTTTAAAATCAATTTTTACGTCATTTTTCTCGTAGAAAAGCGATAAAATTCCGACAGGGAATCTCCTTTTCGGCAAACAGAGGAAAAAATCCCAAAGGCGGGGGCGGTCGGGGTCACGCGCATAAGCTAGTGTCTCTTGATGGGCCACTTGAGAAAGGCGATAATGTGTTTCAGCCTGGGGCTGGAATGACGACATTCTCTTTTTTCCCGGGCTATGAGAGCCTATGGGAGACGTGGGAAGTGTCACGTTAGAGCAGAGATCCTTAGTAAATGATAGAGATGGCAAAGAAGTTCCAGAAATGGTCAGACAGGCCACTTCCTGTAAAGGAATCTCTCAGGTTTTGACCTGCCATTTGAGTTCTGTTATACTCACAGACACCATTCAAACAGTTTTAGAAAATTTAGGGTGTTTTCTATCCATATGTAATAAGTATATGCATATTCTAGTTACTGAGTAGGAGTGGTAACCAGATTAAATCGGGTATGTTTTTTATCCAGCCGTGTCAATGCTGCCCCCTAGCCCTAACAGGTTAAAGATAAACTTCTTGATAGGTAAGTGATGGAATTGCAGGGGTGGGATCAGTAACCCTGTTTGATCTGATCTGATCTATCTATGATCTACTGCATAACAAATCTAGTCTGCTCTAATGTGATGTATACGGCTGCAGGCTGCAGGGTCTCTCTGTACACAGGTAGATGACCTTTGACCTGGTCCAGGCTCAGTCTGTTGGCTGACACCAGGGATTCTGTTAAGTAGTCAGTTCACACTTCTCCCCTCTATGAGACTCTGTCCCCTAACGTTTTAAAAAGCTCTCCATTCCACCTTCAGTCTATGCATGAACACACACACACACGCACGAGCACACACAAACACACACACACCACACATCAGTGCTCCAGCTGAGCTGCATGGCCATAGGCGATGCTCTGTTTGGCTGTGAGTGGGAATGGAGAGAGGGACCTGGCACTACCATTGTCTCAGTCTGGGCTGGTCTCCAACGACATGGACTTATTAATTAACGTGGGTTATGCTTTGACACACACTCTTTCATTCTCACACACGCACATGCACACTCTTAAAGAGGAAGTAAGGGACGCACACTCTTTTAGACGGAAAGACACTGGCTCACACACATGTACGCAGTTCTTAATGCAGTGGCCAGTTGTGTTTTTATGAGTGACCGTTAAACACAGAGATGAAGGGAGCAATCTTATCTCAGATCATAAATCCTGTCATTCTTCATCCGTATTTATGTATTCTTTGTCATCCCTCTTTGTAAATGTTTAATCATCCCTCTTCATTCTTTATCACCCATCTTTTGCTATTCTTTATCATCCCTCTTTCTCTATTCTTTATCTCTCTGGGATCACTCTGGTGACGGCAGGAGGGGGAGAGACGGCCAAGGAGATGGCTGGAGGGGGAATGGAGGGCCAAGAAAATAAATAGGATTCATTAATTTAATACATTTGATTAATTTGATTGGCCTGTGCATTAGTAATCTGATATGTCTCACAACAGGCGGTCAATGTAACCTCACAGAGTTATACTCTACATCATGCACCAGTGCCTCTTCAACCTCAGGAGGCTGAAGAAATTTGACTTGGCCCAGAGACCCTGACAAACTTTTAGAGATGCACAATTGAGAGCATCCTGTCGGGCTGGTATGGCAACTGCACTGCCCGCAACCACAGGGCTCTCCAGAGGGTGGTGCGGTCTGCCCAACGCATCGTTGGGGACAAACTACCTGCCCTCCAGGACACCTACAGCACCCGATGTCACAGGATGTCCAAAAAGATCATCAAGGACAACAACCACCTGAGCCACTGCCTGTTCACCCCGCTATCATCCAGAAGGCGTGGTCAGTACAGGTGCATCAAATTTGGGACCGAGAAACTGAAAAACAGCTTCTATCTCAAGGCCATTCGACTGTTAAATATCCATCACTAGTCAGCTACCACCTGGTTACTCAACCCTGCACCTTAGAGGCTGTTGCCCAATATACAGTGCCTTGCGAAAGTATTCGGCCCCCTTGAACTTTTCGACCTTTTGCCACATTTCAGGCTTCAAACATAAAGATATAAAACTGTAATTTTTTGTGAAGAATCAACAACAAGTGCGACACAATTATGAAGTGGAACGACATTTATTGGATATTTCAAACTTTTTTAACAAATAAAAAACAGAACAATTGGCCGTGCAAAATTATTCAGCACCCTTAAGTTAATACTTTGTAGCGCCACCTTTTGCTGCGATTACAGCTGTAAGTCGCTTGGGGTATGTCTCTATCAGTTTTGCACATCGAGAGACTGATATTTTTGCCCATTCCTCCTTGCAAAAGAGCTCGAGCTCAGTGAGGTTGGATGGAGAGCGTTTGTGAACAGCAGTTTTCAGTTCTTTCCACAGATTCTCGATTGGAATCAGGTCTGGACTTTGACTTGGCCATTCTAACACCTGGATATGTTTATTTGTGAACCATTCCATTGTAGATTTTGCTTTATGTTTTGGATCATTGTCTCGTTGGAAGACAAATCTCCGTCCCAGTCTCAGGTCTTTTGCAGACTCCATCAGGTATTTCTTCCAGAATGGTCCTGTATTTGGCTCCATCCATCTTCCAATCAATTTTAACCATCTTCCCTGCCCCTGCTGAAGAAAAGCAGGCCCAAACCATGATGCTGCCACCACCATGTTTGACAGTGGGGATGGTGTGTTCAGGGTGATGAGCTGTGTTGCTTTTACGCCAAACATAACGTTTTGCATTGTTGCCAAAAAGTTCGATTTTGGTATCATCTGACCAGAGCACCTTCTTCCACATGTTTGATGTGTCTCCCAGGTGGCTAGTGGCAAACTTTAAATGACACTTTTTATGGATATCTTTAAGAAATGGCTTTCTTCTTGCCACTCTTCCATAAAGGCCAGATTTGTGCAGTATATGACTGATTGTTGTCCTATGGACAGAGTCTCCCACCTCAGCTGTAGATCTCTGCAGCTCATCCAGAGTGATCATGGGCCTCTTGGCTGCATCTCTGATCAGTCTTCTCCTTGTATGAGCTGAAAGTTTAGAGGGACGGCCGGGTCTTCGTAGATTTGCAGTGGTCTGATACTCCTTCCATTTCAATATTATCGCTTGCACAGTGCTCCTTGGGATGTTTAACCTCTTGGGGCTATGTGGGACGCTAGCGTGCCACCCGTGGTGCACCCTATCAACAGCAGGTGCATTTCAAGAGTGGCAAATTTGAAACCAAATAAATGTCAAAATTCAAATTTTTCAAACATACAACTATCTTACACCCTTTGAAAGATAAACATCTCCTTAATCTAACCACGTCGTCCGATTTCAAAAAGGTTTTACGGCGAAAGCATAAAGTTAGATTATGTTAGGAGAGTACATTGACAATAGCTGTGTGTAATGTTTTGTCAATTCAAAGACAGGGTCACCAAAACCATAAAACCAGCTAAAATGATGCACTAACCTTTTACAATCTCCATCAGATGACACTCCTAGGACATTATGTTAGACAATGCATGCATTTTTAGTTCTATCAAGTTCATATTTATATCCAAAAACAGCGTTTTACTATGGCATTGATGTTGAGGAAATCGTTTCCCTCCAATAACCGGCAGTCAAGTCAGCACCACAAATTAAATAATTAAAATTAGAAAACATTGGTAAAATATTATATTGTCATTTAAAGAATTATAGATTTACATCTCTTGAACGCAATCAACTTGCCAGATTTAAAAATAACCTTACTGGGAAATCACACTTTGCAATAATCTGAGCACTGCGCCCAGAAAAATATGCTTTGCTATACAGACAAACGGCCATGTTGGAGAGATCTAAAATCGAAAATACTATGTAAATAATCCATTACCTTTGATTCTCTTCATCAGATGTCACTTCCCGGAATCCCAGGTCCATAACGAATGTAGTTTTGTTCAAAAAAGCTCATCATTTATATCCAAAAAGATCCGTGTTGTTAGCACATGATCTAAAGGTTGGGAAATCTTTTTGTATCAAAATCCGGCTTTAAACTTCTCCACAACAGTATCTCGGACCTGCCTGGTGTGTTCCTTGTTCTTCATGATGCTCTCTGCGCTTTAAACGGACCTCTGAGACTATCACAGAGCAGGTGCATTTATACGGAGACTTGATTACACACAGGTGGATTCTATTTATCATCATTAGTCATTTAGGTCAACATTGGATCATTCAGAGATCCTCACTGAACTTCTGGAGAGAGTTTGCTGCACTGAAAGTAAAGGGGCTGAATAATTTTGCACGCCCAATTTTTCAGTTTTTTTTTTGTTAAAAAAGTTTGAAATATCCAATAAATTTCGTTCCACTTCATGATTGTGTCCCACTTGTTGTTGATTCTTCACAAAAAATTACAGTTTTATATCTCTATGTTTGAGGCCTGAAATGTGGCAAAAGGTCAAAAAGTTCAAGGGGGCCGAATACTTTCGCAAGGCACTGTACATAGACATGGAATCACTGGTCACTTTAATAATGGAACAGTAGTCAATTTTATAATGTTTACATACTGTATTCTTTTCTACTGTATTTTTGTCATTTCCTCTCCAACATTGCTCGTCCTAATATTTATATATTTCTAAATTCCATTCTTTTACTTTTAGATTTGTGTGTATTGTTGTAAATTGTTTGATACTACTGCACTGTTGGAGCTAGGAAGACAAGCATTTCACTACACTCGCAATAACATCTGTTAAATATGTGTATGTGATCAATACAATTTGATTTGTTGCAGGCAGCAGCATGGAAAGAGACCTCTGGCCAAGCTGCACTTCAGCACCACATTCCATTGGTTACACAACTACAGCTACACGGCCATAGACAAATGGCCACGCTGTACTTCAGCACACCACCACCATACCATGGACAGAGACCCTTCACTAATCTTTCTTTCAGCACCACACACTACCATTCCAGCACCATGGACAGAGACCCCTCACTAAGCTTTGCTTCAGTACCACACACTACCATTCCAGCACCATGGACAGAGACCCCTCACTAAGCTTTGCTTCAGTACCACACACTACCATTCCAGCACCATGGACAGAGACCCCTCACTAAACTTTGCTTCAGTCCAACACACTACCATTCCAGCACCATGGACAGAGACCCCTCACTAAGCTTTGCTTCAGTCCAACACACTACCATTCCAGCACCATGGACAGAGACCCCTCACTAAGCTTTGCTTCAGTACCACACACTACCATTCCAGGACCATGGACAGAGACCCCTCACTAAGCTTTGCCTCAGTACCACTACAATACTGAAACACTGTTGCACTCCATGTATGGAACAACCTAAAATGGGATGTTCAGGTGTCTCTAGGGAAGTGTTGATTTGGGGACCTCCTTGCTGTGGAAAGTGATTGTTTTTCTTGTTTTATTTTACATTGTATTCAGTTTTCATTTCGTAAATTGTGTATGTACCCTGAGTTTACCAAACATTAGGAACCCTCAGAACAGCTTCAATTCATTGGGTCCTGGACTCTACAAGGTGTCGAAAGCGTTCCATGCTGGTCCATGTTGACACTAATGCTTCCCACAATTGTGTCAAGTTGGTTGGATGTACTTTGGGTGGTGGACCATTCTTGATACACAAGGGAAACTGTGGAGCGTTGCAGTTCTTGACACACTGAAACTGGTGTGCCTGGCACCTAATACCATACCCTGTTCATAGGCACTTAATTAAATACACTGCTCAAAAAAATAAAGGGAACACTTAAACAACACAATGTAACTCCAAGTCAATAACACTTCTGTGAAATCAAACTGTCCACTTAGGAAGCAACACTGATTGACAATAAATTTCACATGCTGTTGTGCAATTGGAATAGACAACAGGTGGAAATTATAGGCAATTAGCAAGACACCCCCAATAAAGGAGTGGTTCTGCAGGTGGTGACCACAGACCACTTCTCACTTCCTATGCTTCCTGGCTGATGTTTTGGTCACTTTTGAATGCTGGCGGTGCTTTCACTCTAGTGGTAGCATGATACAGAGTCTACAACCCACACAAGTGGCTCAGGTAGTGCAGCTCATCCAGGATGGCACATCAATGCGAGCTGTGGCAAGAAGGTTTGCTGTGTCTGTCAGCATAGTGTCCAGAGCATGGAGGCGCTACCAGGAGACAGGCCAGTACATCAGGAGACGTGGAGGAGGCCGTAGGAGGGCAACAACCCAGCAGCAGGACCGCTACCTCCGCCTTTGTGCAAGGAGGAGCAGGAGAAGCACTGCCAGAGCCCTGCAAAATGACCTCCAGCAGGCCACAAATGTACATGTGTCTGATCAAACGGTCAGAAACAGACTCCATGAGGGTGGTATGAGGGCCCGACGTCCACAGGTGGGGGTTGTGCTTACAGCCCAACATCGTGCAGGACATTTGGCATTTGCCAGAGAACACCAAGATTGGCAAATTCGCCACTGGCGCCCTGTGCTCTTCACAGATGAAAGCAGGTTCACACTGAGCACATGTGACAGACGTGACAGTGTCTGGAGACGCCGTGGAGAACGTTCTGCTGCCTGCAACATCCTCCAGCATGACCGGTTTGGCGGTGGGTCAGTCATGGTGTGGGGTGGCATTTCTTTGGGGGGGCCGCACAGCCCTCCATGTGCTCACCAGAGGTAGCCTGACTGCCATTAGGTACCGAGATGAGATCCTCAGACCCCTTGTGAGACCACATGCTGGTGCGGTTGGCCCTGGGTTCCTCCTAATGCAAGACAATGCTAGACCCCATGTGGCTGGAGTGTGTCAGCAGTTCCTGCAAGAGGAAGGCATTGATGCTATGGACTGGCCCACCCGTTCCCCAGACCTGAATCCAATTGAGCACATCTGGGACATCATGTCTCGCTCCATCCACCAACGCCACGTTGCACCACAGACTGTCCAGGAGTTGACGGATGCTTTAGTCCAGGTCTAGGAGGAGATCCCTCAGGAGACCATCCGCCACCTCATCAGGAGCATGCCCAGGCATTGTGGGGAGGTCATACAGGCACGTGGAGGCCACACACACTACTGAGCCTCATTTTGACTTGTTTTAAGGACATTACATCAAAGTTGGATCAGCCTGTAGTGTGGTTTTCCACTTTAATTTTGAGTGTGACTCCAAATCCAGACCTCCATGGGTTGATAAATTGGATTTCCATTGATTATTTTTGTGTGATTTTGTTGTCAGCACATTCAACTATGTAAAGAAAAAAGTATTTAATAAGATTATTTCTTTCATTCAGATCTAGGATGTGTTGTTTAAGTGTTCCCTTTATTTTTTTGAGCAGTATATTTTGTCTTGCCCATTCACCCTCTCAATGGCACACATACACAACCCATGTCTCAATTGTCTCAAGGCTTAAAAATATTTCTTTAACCTGTCTCCCCTGCATCTACACTGATTGAAGTGTATTTAACAAATCAATAAGGCAACATATTATTTTCCTAGATTTGTCATGGAAAGAGCAGGTGTTCTTAATGTTTTTTACACTCAGCGTACACATCTCCCTTGTAAAAGAGACCTTGGTCTCCATGGTGACTCCCTGGTAAAATAAAGGTAAAATAAATACATTGTGGCTAGATGGTATGCAGCTACGGTAACGTTTTGAGCTAAACCTAACACTAACCCTTGTCCTAACCTTAACCTGATTATCCTGACCTTAAATGTTAATTCTCATAACCTGCTAAGAAAAGTACATTCTGTCCATAGCTATATATAATCTATTCAAAACCCCATTCTCCACCAGCTTTGAGAAATCAAGCCCTACAGTTTATGTAACTCCTGGATGCATTTCAAGGCTTTTCTTTTATCATCCCCTGTGCATCTTTTCTTTAGCAGACAGATTCTCTCCGTAAACCCCATCATTCTGAGATGGAA
Source organism: Salmo salar (assembly GCF_965601325.2). Classification (NCBI taxonomy): domain Eukaryota; kingdom Metazoa; phylum Chordata; class Actinopteri; order Salmoniformes; family Salmonidae; genus Salmo; species Salmo salar. The sequence continues at coordinate 84,399,942 of NC_138310.1, forward strand.
TAGTATTAAACCAACGGAAATGTGTCTGTCTGACCAGGATCATAGGAATGTGTTTTCTCCCTGCAAGTTGAAGACAATTCCAGTGCAAATAGGAATAATCCACCACCTGAAATAACAGATAAAACAAGAACAATCAGTCATTGTGTGTGTGTGTGTGTGTGTGTGTGTGTGTGTGTGTGTGTGTGTGTGTGTGTGTGTGTGTGTGTGTGTGTGTGTGTGTGTGTGTGTGTGTGTGTGTGTGTGTGTGTGTGTGTGTGTGTGTGTGTGTGTGTGTGTGTGTGTGTGGTGTGTGTGTAATACCTCCGTTACGGTTTTCTGTCTCTGCAGAGTGACAACATGGTTTAACTTCAGGTAGAAGAGTGTCTCCATGGTGATTCTCCACAGAGTGTTTACCTGACAACATGGTTTAACTTCAGGTAGAAGAGTGTCTCCATGGTGATTCTCCACAGAGTGTTTACCTGACAACATGGTTTAACTTCAGGTAGAAGAGTGTCTCCATGGTGATTCTCAGCAGTGTGTTTACCTGACAACATGGTTTAACTTCAGGTAGAAGAGTGTCTCCATGGTGATTCTCCACAGAGTGTTTACCTGACAACATGGTTTAACTTCAGGTAGAAGAGTGTCTCCATGGTGATTCTCCACAGAGTGTTTACCTGACAACATGGTATAACTTCAGGTAGAAGAGTGTCTCCATGGTGATTCTCAGCAGTGTGTTTACCTGACAACATGGTTTAACTTCAGGTAGAAGAGTGTCTCCATGGTGATTCTCCACAGAGTGTTTACCTGACAACATGGTTTAACTTCAGGTAGGAGAGTGTCTCCATGATGATTCTCCACAGAGTGTTTACCTGACAACATGGTATAACTTCAGGTAGAAGAGTGTCTCCATGGTGATTTTCCGTCGAGTGTTTAGCTGACCACAGGGGTTTCCTCCTCTGCTTTAGTGAGAGATACTAGTAGGTAGAAAGTGTCAAAGGTTCAAGAACACACACACACAGACAGACAGACAGACAGACAGACAGACAGACAGACAGACAGACAGACAGACAGACAGACAGACAGACAGACAGACAGACAGACAGACAGACAGACAGACAGACAGACAGACAGACAGACAGACAGACAGACAGACAGACAGACAGACAGACAGACAGACAGACATCCAGAGACACGCACACACGCACACACGGATACACACAGACACACATACATACATACATACATACATACATACATACATACATACATACATACATACATACATACATACATACATACATACATACATACATACATACATACATACATACATACATACATACATACATACATACATACACATACATGGTAATGTACTTGTTGTGACCTTTCAGTGCTTTCCCTCTGGATCACCGTGGAAATCAGCGTCACTCTCACAGGGTGGTCAGTGACGCAACGGAGATTTTAGCAGCATAGCTACAGTCACTGGAACACTGGCACCACACTGTACCATTGGCACCACACTGTACCACTGGCTCCACACTGGAACACTGGCACCACACTGGAACACTGGCACCACACTGTACCACTGGCACCACACTGTACCACTGGCTCCTCACTGGAACACTGGCGCCACACTGGAACACTGGCACCACACTGGAACACTGGCACCACACTGGAACACTGGAACAACACTGGAACACTGGAACAACACTGGAACACTGGCACCACACTGGAACACTGGCACCACACTGGAATACTGGCTCCACACTGGAACACTGGCACCACACTGGAACACTGGCACCACATTGGAACACTGGCACCACACTGGAACACTGGCACCTCACTGGAACACTGGCACCACACTGGAATACTGGCACCACACTGGAACACTGGCACCACACCACAACACTTGCACCACACTGGAACACTGGCACCACACTGGAACACTGGCACCACAACACTGGCACCACACTGGAACACTGGCACCACACTGCAACACTTGCACCACACTGGAACACTGGCACCACACTGGAACACTGGCACCACACCACAACACTGGCACCACACTGGAATACTGGCACCACACCGCAACACTGGCACCACACTGGAACATTGGTACCACACTGGAATACTGGCACCACACTGGAACAGTGGCACCACACCGCAACACTGGCACCACACTGGAACATGGTACCACACCGCAACACTGGCAACACACTGGAACATGGCACCACACTGGAACACTGACACCACACGGGAACATGGTACCACACCGCAACACTGGCCACTCTTGTGTTACTTTTTCTCTCCCTTATTCTTTTTCTCATTCTCTCTCCCCCTTTCGCTCTCTCTCTGATTCTCTCTTTCTCCTTCTTTCACCCTTGTATAAAAAAATCCTAATTTCCAACTGTGAACCTGCTGTGTTCCAGGATTGAGCTGCTCTGTTGGTAACCCTAAACCTAACCCTGAGCCTAAGCCTAAAACTAAGCCTATTGCAAACCTTAACCTTTACCTTAACCATTTGGAATAAGTGCATAATCTTAATGTTTAAATCGTATCCCAAAACGTAACACTTACCTTAACTATTCAGAATGAGTGACTAAACTTAACCCGTCTAATTCTGCAGTGAGATGGTGAGAGCATGTTGAGAGAGAGAGAGAGAGAGAGAGAGAGAGAGAGCGAGAGAGAGAGAGAGAGAAAGAGAGAGAGAGAGAGAGAGGGAACAGTGTATTCATACCTCTTTTCTTTTGACACATTTTGTTTTGTTACAACCTGAATTCAACATTTATAAAATATATATCTAATTTACATACATTACCCCATAATGACAAAGTGAAAACAGGTTTTTAGAAATATTTGCATATTTATTGAGAATGAAATATGGAAATATCTCATTTACATAGTACCAGTCAAAAGTTTGGACACATCTCCTCAATCCAGGGTTTCTTTGTTTTGACTATTTTCTACATTGTAGAACAATAGTGAAGACATCAACACTATGAAACAACACATATGGAATCATATAGTAAACAAATCAACATATATTTTGTATTTGTCACATCCTGATCTGTTTCACCTGTCCTTGTGCTTGTCTCCACCCCCATTTTCCTCTCAGCTCCTGTTCTTCCCAGTCGCTCTTTTTCTCATTCTCCTGGTTTTGACCCTTGCCTGTCCTGACTCTGAGCCCGCCTGCTTGACCACTCTGCCTGCACCTGACCACGAGACTGCTTGCCGTCCTGTACCGTTTTGGACTCTGCCCTGGCTATGAACGCTTGTCTGTCCCCGACCTGCCTTTTGTCTAGCCCTTGGATTATAGTAAATACCAGAGCTCAAACCATCTGCCTCCCATGTCTTCATCTGGGTCTTGCCTTGTGTTGTGACAATATTTCAGATTCTTCAAAGTTGCCACGCTTTGACTTGATGATAGCTTTGCAAACTCCTGGCATTCTCTCAACAAGCTTCATGAGGTAGTCACCTGGAATGCATTTCAATTAACAGGTGTGCCTTGTTAAAAGTTAATATGTGGAATTTACTTCCTTCTTAATGCATTTGAGCCAATCAGCTGTGTTGTGACAATGTAGGGGTGGTATAATATAGCCCTATTTGGTAAAAGGCCAAGTCCATGTTATGATAAGAACCAGCATGGCTACTACAGCATTCTGTAGCGATACGTCATCCCATCTGGTTTGCGCTTAGTGGGACTATTATTTGTTTTTCAAAAGGACAATGACCCAAAACACACCTCTAGGCTGTGTAAGGGCTTTTTGACGAAGAACGGGAGTGATGGAGTGTTACATCAGATGACCTGGCCTCCACAATCACCCAACTTCAACCCAATTGAGATGGTTTGCGATGAGTTGGACGGCAGAGTGAAGGAAAAGCAGCCAACAAGTGCTTAGCATATGTGAGAACTCCTTCAAGACTGTTGGAAAAGCATTCCTCATGAAGCAGGTTGAGAGAATGCCAAGAGTGTGCAAAGCTGTCATCGGTACAAAGGGTGGCTACTTTGAAGAATCTTAAATATATAATATCTTTTGATTTATTTAACACTATTTTGGTTACTAAATTATTCCATATGTGTTATTTAATAGTTTTGATGTCTTCACTATTATTGTACAATGTAGAAAATAGCAACAACAACAAAAAATAATACCTTGAATGAGTAGGTGTGTCCAAACTTTTAACTTGTACTGTAAGTATTCACACTCTGAGCCAAGACTTTGAAGCACTTTTGGCAGTGGTTACAGCTGTGAGTCTTTCTGGGTAAGTCTCTAAGAGCCTTCCACACCTGGATTGTTTAACATTTGCGGATTACTCTTTTCAAAATTCTTCAAGCGCTGTCAAAATATTTGTTGACCATTGCTAGACAACCATTTTATGGTAATGCCATAGATTTTCAAGTAAGGTGAATTAAGGTGAAATACTCTCCCAATGTGTAGCGGAAAGCTGACTGAACCAGGTTTTCCATCAGGATTTAGCCTGTGCTTAGCTCCATTGCATTGTTTTTTAATCCTGAAAAACTCTCCAGTTCTTAACATCTTGTCGTTCGCCAAGGATAGGGGGCGCTACAGCGATTTTTGAAAAAAAATGGTGCCCATTTTAAACGGCCTCCTACTCAAACTCAGAAGCTAGGATATGCATATAATTAATACTTGTGGATAGAAAACACCCTAAAGTTTCTAAAACTGTTTGAATGGTGTCTGTGAGTATAACAGAACTCATATGGCAGTCAAAACCCCGAGACCGATCGTAACAGGAAGTGGAATTCTGAATTGCGGACTCAACTTCATCAGTTTGCCTGTAAATCACACAGTGAGCAATGGTTCATTGAGCACTTTCTATTGCTTCCACTAGATGTCCCCAGTCTTTACAAAGTGATTTGAGCCTTGTACTGTGAAAACTGAATGAATGAGACGCAGTGGAACATGTCACACGGAGAGGGCCATCACCATTATGACGCCGGCGCCCCTGGCTACCCTCCCCTTTCGAAACGTTTTGAAACACAATGCAATCGTCCCCCTTGAATCTTATTGGAGCTCTGGTTGAAAAAGGCCCTAAAGATTTATGTTATACAATGTTTGACATGTTTGAACGAACCTAAATAAAAAAAAAATGCATTTTTTCGAAAGTGGAGTCCCGTGCACAACGGAACTTTTGGTGCAGCCTTCAGAACGCGCTAACAAGAACAAGCTATTGGAACATAAAGGATTAACTTTTTCGAACGAAAATACATTTGTTGTGGACCTGGGATTCCTAGAAGTGCTTTCTGATGAAGATAATCAAAGGTAAGGGATTATTGACAATAGTATACAAGACTAGATTTGATATGCGATTGTTCCAAGATGGCACTGACCTGTAACGGTAGCCTGTTTTCTGAGTATCGCATCCCCTTTTATCGCAAAGTGTGATTACCCAGTAAAGTTATTTTTAAATCTGGCATTACAGGTGCTTTCAAGAGATATTCATCTATAAATCTTAGAATGACAATATTACATTTTAAAAATGTTTTCGAATAGTAATTTAGTAAATTGTAGCTCTGTTTTACCGGATGCATTTGAGGGATAATAGTTAGTCAACGTTACGCGCCGATGTAAAATGCTGTTTTTATATATAAATATGAACTTTATCGAACAAAAGAATGCATGTATTGTGTAACATGATGTCCTAGGGGTGTCATCTGATGAAGATTGTCAAAGGTTAGTGCTGCATTTAGCTGTTTTTTGGTTATTTGTGATGCATGTGGTTGGTCGGAAAATGGCTATGTGGCTACTTTTACGATATACTCCTCTAACATAATCTAATGTTTTGCTTTTGCTGTAAAGCCTTTTTGAAATCGGACAACGTGGTTCGATTCAGGAGAGGTGTATCTATAAAACGATATAACATAGTCCTATATTTGAAAAAATATATATATAAAATTTCGTTATGCTAATGGCGATAGGATTTTTCGCTGGGGGTTAATGATTATAAGCATACCCATAACGTGATGCAGCCACCAGCATGCTTGAAAATATTGAGAGTGGTACTCAGTAATGTGTAATTGGATTTGCCCTAAACTTAGCACTTTGTATTCATGGCGAAAAGTGATTTGCCACATTTTTTTCAGGATGAAGGTTTTGGAGTATTTTTGATCTGGACAGGCTTCCTTCTTTTCAATTGGTCAATTAGGTTAGTATTGTAGAGTAACTATAATGTTGCTGATCGAGGCTCACTTTGCTCTTATCACAGCCATTGAACTCTGTAACTGTTTTAATGTCACCATTGGCCTCATGGTGAAGTCCCTGAGTGGTTTCCTTCCTCTCCTGCAAGTTCGGAAGGACGCCTGTATCTTTGTAGTGACTGGGTGTTTTGACACACCATCCAACGTGTAACTATAACTTCACCATCCTCAAAATGATATTCAATGTCTGCTTTTAAAAAATACATATGTTAGAAAAAGTAAATTCCACTTTGACATTATAGGTATTATGTGTCACAAAATGTCTCAATTTCATAAATGTTTAATTCAGGCTGTAACACAACAAAATGTTTAAAAAGTCAAAGGGTGTGAATCATTTCTGAAGGCACTGTAAATGTGCATCATGATGACCAGTCACACACATACACTAACTAACCTGCTCAGTTGACCTGACTTGTATTTGTTGAAACAAGGTCTTACACAGGAAAACACAGCATCAAAGGAAGACATTCCACTGGGTAATCAACTGCAGCACATAGGTCAGAGCAAGTGCTTCTTGTGATTTCTATATTTACCTGTTTTTACCCATGTTCGAAAGAAAAACAACCCATTGTTCTGTTCTCTCTCTCTCTCTCTCTCTCTCTCTCTCTCTCTCTCTCTCTCTCTCTCTCTCTCTCTCTCTCTCTCTCTCTCTCTCTCTCTCTCTCTGAGATGTATGGAAGAAAACACAGTAAGCTGGCCCAATTGACTGGCCTAATAATGTCTCCTATGGGCATGTCCCTTCAGACTCACATATAAATCACCCATTTCTCTGTTCAGAAGTCAATGAGAGCTGGGCTTTGTAACTTCTCTACAGGTCTCTGAGGGCCCTAAGAAGGCCACTGAAACCATTCCAGCTCTCTGTGTCCTGCTCACTTGGCAGGGGGAACACTTAAAATGTGACAAATCTGAAATTCCCTTTGATGAGGTTACAGAGTAGAAGGGTGTTCACGCCAGGGGTCACACAAATATATATAGATACTCACGGACACACACACATACACACACACACACACAGACACACACAAGCACACAGACACATTTGTGCAGACATTGCTTCCACCAACTGCCTTCTCTCTTTCTAAGAGCAGAAAAAAAAGTAAAGAGAGATTTGAGAGATGAGTTAAGAACAGAGCTCTTATCTAGGCTGAACTCACTGTCAATCTGTCTAGTACACACAAAGAAATGCACGCACACAAACAGACAGACACACACACACACACACACACACACACACACACACACACACACACACACACACACTGCTGATACAGTTTTACTATCACTTTGGCACTAATTTCGGAACCTTGATGTAATTTTTCAAATCTCACAACCAATGATCAAAATGCAAATTTTTCAAAACCCAATTGCTTGGATACAATACACATAAAGCTAAGATCATTTGTTCATTGAACTAAAATCACCTGTTCAAAATGACAACTTAACATCAAAGTATTACCATTTCAAAATGCAATTCACACATTACATCTGAGATGACTGTCTATTCATTTCATTACAATGATCTAACTATCAAATGATACAACTGCTTAAAATGATAAGTAACTATTGCATTACTCTTAATGCATAGTTTTATGGAAACTGACAAACAATATTCCATGTTTAGATCATGAAAGTTTCAGGATAACGAGATCCATTCACACCAATTACCGTGGAACATGAACCAATTGGACTACATTATCTATGGCTGTAATATTTCATCATCATTCTTTATCAGACACTGTTTCTATGGTCCCATGTACCACTTTTCCAGACCATGTTTTCAGATTTGACATTACTGTACACTCATTGGACACTTTATTAAGTACACCTATCTTGTACTGGGTAGGACCCCCTTTTGCCTCCACAACAGCCTGAATTATTCATGGTGTTGTATGTTGAGATGCCATTCTGCACACCACTGTTTTAAACAGCTGTTATTTGAGCATTTGTGGCCTTTCTGTTAGCTTGAATGAGTCTGGACATTCTCCTCTGACCTCTCTCATTAACAAGGTGTTTTTGCCCACAGAAATGCCGCTCACTGAATGTGTTTTGTTTATCGCATCATTCTCTGTAAACTCTAGAGACTGTAGTGCGTAAAAATCCCAGGAAGGAAGCTGTTTCTGAGATGCTGGAATCACCATGTGTGGCATCAACAATCATACCACGGTCAAAGTTGCTTAGATCACGCATCTTGCCTGTTCTAATCTTTGGTCGAACGACATCTAAAGCTCTCTACTCTATATACTCTATATATTGAGTTGCAGGCAGCCACATGATTCACAGTTCGAATGTAACCTTCCTTGATGAGCTAAATCAGGTCTGTAGAGCTGATGGCATGACCTATGTCATTGTGTGGGATAATGTCAGGTTCCACCATGCTCAAATGGTGCAAGCATGGTTTCAGGCCCATCCACAATTTACCACCCTGTACTTACCCCCATACTCTCCTTTCCTTAACCTGATTGAGGAATTTTTCTCCTCCTGGAGGTGGAAGGTATGTGATAGGCGCCCTCACGAACAAGCCGCCCTTCTCCAGGCCATGGATGACGCATGCAATGACATCACGGCAGACCAGTGTCAGGCCTGGATTCGCTTTGTCCGAAGATTCTTCCCAAGATGTTTGGCTAATGAAAACATCCATTGTGATATGGATGAGAACCTGTGACCAAATCCACAAGACAGGGTTGAGGGAAATATAGAAGTACAGTAATCACTCCTTTGTTTTGCTTTTTACAGGTAAACAGGTGAGGAACACTGCAGTTGATGTTTTACTGTAGTTTTTTTCTATTTTTGTAGCTAATTATTTTTGCTTGATTCAAAGAAACCTATATTGTGATTTTATTGTATTTCATCAATAAAGGGCATATTTTGTTCAATGATTCCACTGTGTCTGTAGTATTCTCTCTACTAGTCCTTTTACAGTGATGTATTTACGTGTAGTAGCATAATGAAACATGTATCACATATTTTGTACTACAATATTTATACGAACAACTACACAGTGAAACTATCGGTATCTTGTGTGTGGGTGATCTAAATGAATGTTCCTATGGTATTTCATGATAAATGAGTTATTTGAACCAATGGTTCTGCAAGTGCAAGGTTTCTTTAAAGATATGAATGGACAATGCAATGTTTTGAACATTGGACAGCCTGTGTTACAAGTGATGACCATTTTGAGTTTTGTGTCTAGAGTTTTGAAAAATGACCACAAGGTTCTGAAATTAGTGCCAAAGTGATTGTTAAAAACTGTAATTTGCCAAACAAAGGGCGAAGCATGTATACAAATACAAAATAAATTAACATAGTGAAACTGATCTAAACGTTTCCATGTTTCTATTTCCTTCTGTCAGTTTCCTCTTCATAGATAAACTCTTTATTGGTGATGATATTAAGGTGACAGATGGAGAAACCCTTTATTGGTGATGATATTAATAACCTGTTGGGGCTACAGGTTAGCAATGAACCCCGAGACGGGATTGCTAACAAGGCTGGAAATTCAAAACATCAAAAATCTAATAATTTCAATTTCTCAAACAATCAACTATTTTACACAATTTAAAAGATAAACATCTCCTTAATCTAACCACATTGTTCGATTTTCAATGAGGCTTTACGGCAAAAGCATAAAGTTAGATTATGTTAGGACAGTACATAGCCACAAAAGTACAAACATCCAGTTTCAATTCAAGGTCAGGCGTCACCAAAAGCAGAAACCAGCTAAAATTATGCACCAACCTTTGACAATCTCCATCAGATGACACTCCTAGGACACTATGTTATACAATACATGCATTTTTTGTTCCATCAAGTTCATATTTATATCCAAAAACAGCATTTTACAGTAGCGTGAAATTCAGATTTTTTTCTTCTCTGAAATGCTTCCGGTGAACATAACAAAATTACTATCCGAAAACATTGGTAAATTATAATATTGTCATTCAAAGAATAATATATTATCATCTCGTAATTGCTACCGAATGGCCAGATCTCAAAATAACTTTACTGGGAAATCACATTTTGCAATAAACGGGGTGCTATGCTAAGAACAATAAGCTATGCTATACAGTTAGCATCATCTAATATCGATAATAACATTGTAAATATCCCCTTACCTTTGATTATCTCCATCAGAAGGCACTGCCAGGGATCCAAGGTCCAGAACAAATGTGGTTTCTTTTGACAAAGTTCATAATTTATGTCCAAATAACACCAAGTAGTTTGCGTTCATTATGCTCCCACAAAACGTGGTGGGGGGGGGTGTAAAATCACGCCGAAAAGCAAAAAAAACCTAGTAAATAATCTATTTACGTTCGTTCAAACATGTCAAACGTTGTTTAGCATTAATCTTTTGGTCCATTTTTAACGTTACACATCAGTAATATTTTCACACAACCTATCCTATGTCTAGATAAACAATTATGACAAACTCACGCTTCTCAGATTTATGCGCAGGCGCAAAAAAATGAAGTGACGACATGTCAACTTCCCAGCATTCTAATTTGCTCTCTGTTTATCATAGACGCTTCAAACAACTTTATAAAGATCGTTGACATCTAGTGGAAGCCGTAGGAGTTGCGAAATGAATCCTTTCTCACTATGGTATCTATAAAACAATGACACTAAATAGTACAGTCACAAAATTCAAATTTTTTTGGATCTATTTTTCACAGGTTTTTGCCTGCAATATGAGTTTTGTTATACTTACAGACACCATTCAAACTGTTTTAGAAAATTCAGAGTGTTTTCTATCCGAATGTGTTAATAATATGCATATCCTAGCTTCTGAGTTGGTGTAGGAGGCAGTTAAAAATGGGCACATATTTTTTTCAAAATTTCTCAATACTGCCCCCTAGCCCAAAGGTGACAGATGGAGAAACTCTTTATTGTAGAAAGTTAACAGAAGAAACTTTCACGCCGTGTCTGGAGATTTCTGAGTCACCAGAGGTAGTTTGTTTAAATCTCCTAGTATCAGAAAGTAGAAGTTTGGAGTGAGTGATTTCTGCAACATTGTGACTATTTGTTTGGTGATGAGAGATGACACAGTGTGGGTGCCCATGCCAGGAGGGAGGTCAAGGCACCAAACACCATCATTCTTTCTATACACAACCATTCATCAGAGCTGACCAAATGTGTAAGGAACCCTCAGGGTGTGTGTGTGTGTGTGTGTGTGTGTGTGTGTGTGTGTGTGTGTGTGTGTGTGTGTGTGTTAATGTGCATGTGTCTTTGTTATGATGGAGTGGTAAGGTAAAGGCTATCCATTCCAGGCTGCCTCTGCATTATAATAGTGTGGATCTACAGTGGTAGACAGACTGTAATTCATTCATAATGCCATCTGATAAAACCATGCAATATTACAAACCTGCAATATCCCTCAAAGAGAAAAATCGCTATTTATGATCTTTCGTGCTATATTAATAAGAATCCTATTGTATGATATGATACAGACTCAGATCCACGTTGAAAGGACTGTCATCTCCCACATGAAGAAATGAGAGGCAGATGATCTCAGCTTCACACTGTGAACAATTAAATCCCTAACAATCCGTTTGCACATTGTGAGGTGTCCCACACCCATACACACACCCGAGAAAGAGAGAGACAGAGACAGAGACAGAGACAGAGACAGAGACAGAGACAGACAGACAGAGACAGAGACAGAGACAGACAGACAGACAGACAGACAGACAGACAGACAGACAGACAGACAGACAGACAGACAGACAGACAGACAGACAGACAGACAGACAGACAGACAGACAGACAGACAGACAGACAGACAGTCAAAAAGAAGCCAGCAGAACAGCTCACCTCTGCTCCTGACAAAAGTCTCGACACCACAGCAGAACAGTCCACCACAGACCCTGATCATAGCGGGACAGACAAATGAAGAACCCAAAGCCCTGGGGATCTCACCTCCTCTGAGCACCCCCTCTGTCAGCCACACTGATAGCCCTCCTGACAACCCCGCCCACACACACACTGAGGACATACACAAGACACAGATTGTACTCCTTATGGACTCAAATGGGAAATACATAAAATAAAATACACTTTTTCCCAAATACAGTGTGTCTAAACTCTGGTGTCCAAACACCCAGCGCACCCTGGACCTTCTGTCTCAGGACCAACTAGGTTCACCTAGCCACATAATAATACACACAGGCACAAACGGCCTGAGAGCACAGCAGGAAAGGGTGGCCACAGCACTCAAGGGAGTGATTGAAAAAGCTTCTTCTACTTTCCCCAATTCACAAGTGGTTATATTCACCTTGCTACCGTGAAAAGACTTCCACCCTGCTACCAGACAGCAAGTAAACGCAAGTGTTTCCCATGACTGTGCCTCAAAACCTAATGTTTACCTGGCCCAACACTCCACCCTGGACTTGAACAGCCGTTATGACCAGGTCCACCTATACAAGGCAGCAGTGCAAACCTTTGCCCGGACCCTAAATGACACCACTCTCAAATGCAGCCCCATCACTTCGCACAGGAGCAACAGATCAATAGACACCCCGCCCAGACCAGCAAGACACTCTCCCAGACCTGTGGGACACCCCCGGACCTACACATAGAGGACCCATGCCGAGAGGACCTACATCCAGACCACAACACCACCAGCCACATCCACACCCCCACCCCAACCAATCAACACCCCCCCCCAAGTCAACCATGCCCACACCCCATTTAGGCTCCCTCAGATCGGACCTATGCTCCTCCTGCCCACCCCATGCACCCCACACCCGCAAAGAGGGCCTCAACATGGAAGTCACACATACGCCCAGGCCATGAGCGGGCAAACAGGCCCAAACCCCACTCTTACACTAGCCCAAGCTAATGGCATGTACCAGATGCTCAGCAAGCTCTGCTCACACTTACTGGCCTGAGGCCAAACCACACGACCAACAACAGTGGACACTTTATGGAACACAAAGCCTTCACAACATAACTAACAAAAACGGGTCACAACTCCTGCAGCTCTGTCACACGCAGGGTAAGTACGTAGTCAAGGGCAGGCTTCAACGGGACTCCTATGGTAGGTACACCTATAACTCATCTCTTGGCAGTAGTACTGTAGACTACTTTATCACTGACCTCTACCCAGAGTCTCTCAGAGCGTTCACAGTCAGCCCACTGACACCCCAATCAGATCACAGCAACATCACAGTCTACTTGAACAGAGCAATACTCAATCATGAGGCATCAAAGCCAAAATAACTGAGTAATATTATGAAATGCTATAGATGGAAGGAATGTAGTGTGGAAACCTACCAAAAAACAATTAGGCAACAGCAAATTAACCTGTTAGGGCTAGGGGGCAGTATTGACACGGCTGGATAAAAAACGTACCCGATTTAATCTGGTTACTACTCCTGCCCAGTAACTAGAATATGCATATAATTATTGGCTTTGGATAGAAAACACAGTAAAGTTTCTAAAACTGTTTGAATGGTGTCTGTGAGTATAACAGAACTCATATGGCAGGCAAAAACCTGAGAAGATTTCATGCAGGAAGTGGCCTGTCTGACAAGGTGTCGTTCTTCTTGTCTCTGTTTATTGAAGAGTGAGGATCTTAGCTGTAACGTGACACTTCCTACGGCTGCCATAGGCTCTCAGAAGGCGGCAAAATGCTGAATCGTGGCTTTGCAGGCTCTGGCTGACAAAAAGTAGCGCGTTTGGGTAGTGGCTGGTTACAGTACTGTGAGACTCATGCTCGTGCCAGCGTCGCCCGAAAGCTTTGTTTTCTTTCCTCTGTTTAGCTAAATGGAGATTCCCGGTCGGGAATTTTATCGCTTTTTTACGAGAAAAATGGCATAAAAATGGATTTTAAACAGCGGTTGACATGCTTCGAAGTACGGTAATGGAATATTTCGAATTTTTTTGTCACGAATTGCGCCATGCGCACGACCCTGATTTACCATTTCGGATAGTGTCTGGGACGCACGAACAAAACGCCGCTATTCGGATATAACGATGGATTATTTTGGACCAAACCAACATTTGTTATTGAAGTAGCAGTCCTGGGAGTGCATTCTGACGAAGACAACAAAAGGTAATCAAACTTTTATAATAGTAAATCTGATATTGGTGAGTGCTAAACTTGCCGGGTGTCTAAATAGCTAGCCCGTGATGGCTGGGCTATGTACTTAGAATATTGCAAAATGTGCTTTCACCAAAAAGCTTTTTTAAAATCGGACATATCGAGTGCATAGAGGAGTTCTGTGTCTATAATTCTTAAAATAATTGTTATGCTTTTTGTGAACGTTTATCGTGAGTAATTTAGTAAATTGTTAGCAAATTCCCCGGAAGTTTGCGGGGGGTATGCTAGTTCTGAACGTCACATGCTAATGTAAAAAGCTGTTTTTTTATATAAATATGAACTTGATTGAACAAAACATGCATGTATTGTATAACATAATGTCCTAGGTGTGTCATCTGATGAAGATCATCAAAAGTTAGTGCTGCATTTAGCTGTCTTCTGGGTTTTTGTGACATTATATGCTAGCTTGAAAAATGGGTGTCTGATTATTTCTGGCTTGGTACTCTGCTGACATAATCTAATGTTTTGCTTTCGCTGTAAAGCCTTTTTGAAATCGGACAGTGTGGTTAGATAAAGGAGAGTCTTGTCTTTAAAATGCTGTGAAATAGTCATATGTTTGAAAAATTGAAGTTTTTGTATTTTTGAGGAATTTGTAATTCGCGCCACGCCTATCATTGGATATTGGAGCAGGTGTTCCGCTAGCGGAACGTCTAGATGTAAATTCTTGTTAATATAACTACACTGTCCAATTTACAGTTGCTATTACTGCGAAAAAATGCCATGCATTTGAGGAGAGCTCCTAACAACAAAACACTTTTTTCACCGCAATAGGTTTGATAAACTCACCTCTGAAGGTGAAATGTGGACATACATTCTGAAATATTCCTCTGATGTATTATACAAAGGGTCCCAGGGATAACATGAAGTGTAATTTTGGTAGATCAAATCCTTTTTCATATCCTAAAAAGGTCCATATAGCATGCACAATCAATTTTGTATTTTCTTTTTCAATTTGCAAAGAAAGGAATCTGTGAAAACGTAACACTAAACGTCGTTTCAAACAGTCAAATCATGTTTGTATTTATTCCTCAGAGACCTTAGAACATAACCAGACTTCACTATATCTTTAGGGGTGTAGTATATCCTATACCACACCAAATTTGGTCAGAGAGCGACGGCTTCATGGCATGCCGATGATGAGGGTGGTCTTCATTTGATTGACTGTACCTTTGTCAGATAAGCACCAATCGGGGTCAAACAAAGCTAGCTAGATAGCCAATGAGCTGGGCTTTACGGGAGTATCAGGAAACCCCGTATCTGTCGCAAAATGTTGCTGCTAACCTTGTGCGACAGCAAACCTTTTCCTTTTGGACAAAAATTCAAAGAATATGGAGCGTTATGAACTTATGAAAACTGGGTGTTTGAAATGTTGAACTTATAATATGGCTACTAATACTGGAAAAGCTAAATAAAAGTCCAAGTACACAGTTTTGATGATATTCTTACAGAAAAATGTTATGTGAATGTAAATGTCTCTTCGATTTGCCCAAATGTACCTGGGTGACTTCATATTAAATGTCATGTAGTTCGCTCATACTTCAAGTTATCCATCTGAAACTTTGCACATACACTGCTGCCATCTCGTGGACACCAAGATGGATAGATTTGGGACCTTTCTGTTGCATTTCAAAGATGGTTCTACCAGATCTATTGTGTTATATTCTCTTGCATTAAATTCACATTTCCACGAACTTCAAAGTGTTTCCTTTCTAATGGTGCGAAAAATTTGCATATCCTTGCTTCAGGGCCTGAGCTACAGGCAGTTAGATTTTGGTATGTCATTTTAGGTTAACATTTTTAAAAAGGGGGCTATCCCTAAGAAGGTAACAAAGAAAAAACAGCAAAAACATATACATGATCAAATACAAATCTTAGAATCAACTATTAAAGACTACGAGAACCCACTGGATTTTCCAATTACCTTGAATGAACTACAGGAAAAAATAAAAACCCTCTTACCCAAAAAGGCCTCTGGTGTTGATGGTATCCTCAATGAAATGATAACGTTTACATACAACAAATTCCAATTGGCTATACTTAAACTATTTAACAGCTTTCTTAGCTCTGGCATCTTCCCCAATATTTGGAACCATGGACATATCATCCCAATCCACAAAAGTGGAGACAAATGTGACCCCAATAACTACCGTGGGATATGAGTCAACAGAAACCTTGGGAAAATCCTCTGCATTATCATTAATAGCAGACTTGTACATTTACTCAATGAAAACAATGTACCGAGCAAATGTCAAATTGGCTTTTTACCAAATGATCGTTTGACAGACCACATATTCAACCTGCACACCCTAATTGACAAACAAACAAACCAAAACAAAGGCAAAGTCTTCTCACACCTTGTTGATTTCAAAAAAGCCTTCAACTCAATTTGGCATGAGGGTCTACTATACAAATTAATGGCAAGTGGTGTTGTGGGAAAAACATATGACGTTATAAAATCCATATACCCAAACAACAAGTCTGTGGGTGTCCCCCAGGGCTCTGTTCTAGGCCCTCTCCTATTCTCGCTATACACCAAGTCATTTGGCTCTGTCATATCCTCACATGGTCTCTCCTATCATTGCTATGCAGACGACACACAATTAATCTTCTACTTTCCCCCTTCTGATAACCAGGTGGCGAATCGCATCTCTGCATGTCTGGCAGACATATCAGTGTGGATGACGGATCACCACCTCAAGCTGAACCTCGGCAAGACGGAGCTGCTTTTCCTCCCGGGGAAGGACTGCCCGTTCCATGATCTCGCCATCTCGGTTGACAACTCCATTGTGTCCTCCTCCCAGAGTGCTAAGAACCTTGGCGTGACCCTGGACAACACCCTGTCGTTCTCTGCTAACATCAAGGCGGTGACCCGATCCTGTAGGTTCATGCTCTACAACATTCGCAGAGTACAACCCTGCCTCACACAGGAAGCGGTGCAGGTCCTAATCCAGGCACTTGTCATCTCCCGTCTGGATTACTGCAACTCGCTGTTGGCTGGGCTCCCTGCCTGTGCCATTAAACCCCTACAACTCATCCAGAACGCCGCAGCCCGTCTGGTGTTCAACCTTCCCAAGTTCTCTGACGTCACCCCGCTCCTCCGCTCTCTCCACTGGCTTCCAGTTGAAACTCGCAACCCGCTACAAGACCATGGTGCTTGCCTACGGAGCCGTGAGGGGAACGGCACCTCCGTACCTTCAGGCTCTGATCAGTCCCTACACCCAAACGAGGGCACTGCGCTCATCCACCTCTGGCCTGCTGGCCCCCCTACCTCTGAGGAAGCACAGTTCCCGCTCAGCCCAGTCAAAACTGTTCGCTGCTCTGGCACCCCTATGGTGGAACAAGCTCCCTCACGACGCCAGGACAGCGGAGTCAATCACCACCTTCCGGAGACACCTGAAACCCCACCTCTTTAAGGAATACCTAGGATAGGATAAAGTAATCCTTCTACCCCCCCCCCCTAAAAGATTTAGATGCCCTATTGTAAAGTGGTTGTTCCACTGGATATCATAAGGTGAATGCACCAACTGTAACGGCTGTCTTCTGTAGAAATGGACCAAGGCGCAGCAGGTATGTGAATACTCATCTTTAATTAAAATAAAGAAGTAAAGCATCCACTTAACAATGCAAACAAAGTGACAACAGCTACAGTTCTGCAGGTTAGAAACGCAGTGCAAAAACAACGACCCACAACCCCAAAGAAAAACACACACACCTATATAGGACTTCCAATCAAAGGCAACTATACACACCTGCCTTCAATTGGAAGTCCCAATCATCCACCCAACATTTAACCAACACAAACATGCCACGTCCTGACCCCAAAACTAAAACACTAGCTCCATCTGCTGGTCAGGACGTGACAGTACCCCCCCCTCAAGGTGCAGACCCCGGAATGCACCTGCCAACAAAAAACCCCAACACAAAACCCATAAACAATAACCCTAAAACAATAAGGGAGGGAAGGGAGGGTGGCTGCCGTCACCAACGGCACTGTGCTACACCCTCCCTCCCCAACCCACCTATCCTGGAGGTGGCTCAGGTGCAGGGCGTGGACCTTGCTCCACCGTCGGCGTAGCCCACTTCGGTGGCGCTGCTAGCTGCGCCGGGCAGATGGGCCACTTGGGCTGACCCTGGCAGACGGACCACTCGTGCTGGGCCGGAGGACAGGAGGGCCCCTCGGGCTGGGCCGGGGGACAGGAGGGCCCCTCGGGCTGGGCCGGGGGACAGGAGGGCCCCTCGGGCTGGGCCGGGGGACAGGAGGGCCACTCGGGCTGGGCCGGAGGGCAGGAGGGCCACTCGGGCTGGGCCGGAGAGCAGGAGGGCCCCTCGGGCTGGGCCGGAGGCAGGAGGACCACTCGGGCTGGGCCGGAGGGCAGGAGGACCACTCGGGCTGATCCTGACAGGCCGGGCACCCTGGCAGATCAGGGCAGGCGGGCACCTCTGGCAGAACAGGGCAGTCCGGCCACTCTGGCAGAACAGGGCAGTCCGGCCACTCTGGCAGAACAGGGCAGTCCGGCCACTCTGGCAGAACCGGGCAGTCCGGCCACTCTGGCAGAACCGGGCAGTCTGGCCACTCTGGCAGTTCCGGGCAGTCTGGCCACCCTGGCAGTTCAGGGCAGTCTGGCCACCCTGGCAGTTCAGGGCAGTCTGGCCACCCTGGCAGTTCAGGGCAGTCTGGCCACTCTGGCAGTTCAGGGCAGTCTGGCCACTCCGGCAGTTCAGGGCAGTCTGACCTCTCTGGCGACTGTTGACTGGCGGGCAGCTCTGACGACTGTTGACTGGCGGGCAGCTCTGACGACTGTTGACTGGCGGGCAGCTCTGACGACTGTTGACTGGCGGGCAGCTCTGACGACTGTTGACTGGCGGGCAGCTCTGACGACTGTTGACTGGCGGGCAGCTCTGACGACTGTTGACTGGCGGGCAGCTCTGGTGATGGTTGACTGGCGGGCAGCACTGACGACTGTTGACTGGCGGGCAGCTCTGGTGACTGTTGACTGGCGAGGCTGGGTTGACACACTAGACTCCTGATGCGTGGGGCTGGTATAGGACGTGCCAGCCTGGAGACACGCACCTCCATGCTAGTGCGTCTGGCGGGAAACACCGGACCGAAAGGGCGCACTGGCGGTCTTGAGTGCAGGGTTGGCATCACCCCTTCCGGCTCGATGCTCCCCTTGCCCTGGCACCTGCGGGGCGCTGGTACTGGGCGAACTGGGCTGTGCGTCCGTATAGGCGAGATGGTGCGCACCTCAGCGTAACATGGCGCCCTCCACCTCGTACGCACCTCCCTGTAGTCACGGGTAGCTGGCTTACGGCTCTTCCCTGGCCTGGCCAAACTACCCGTGTGCCCCCCCAAAAAAAATCTTGGGGCTGCCTCTCGGGTTTCCTAGCCAACCGTGTTCCAGCGTAACGTTCCCGATGGTTCCTCTGTCCAGCTGCCTCCACTCTCCTGAGTGCCTCCACCTGTTCCCATGGGAGGCGATCCCTTCCGGCCAGGATCTCTTCCCATGTGTAGGCTCCCTTGCCGTCCAGGACGTCCTCCCATGTCCATTGTTCCCTTTTTCTCTCCTGTGGCTTCCTCCTCTTCTGCTGCTTGGTCCTTTGGTGGGTGGTTCTGTAACGGCTGTCTTCTGTAGAAATGGACCAAGGCGCAGCAGGTATGTGAATACTCATCTTTAATTAAAATAAAGAAGTAAAGCATCCACTTAACAATGCAAACAAAGTGACAACAGCTACAGTTCTGCAGGCTAGAAACGCAGTGCAAAAACAACCACCCACAACCCCAAAGAAAAACACACACACCTATATAGGACTTCCAATCAAAGGCAACTATACACACCTGCCTTCAATTGGAAGTCCCAATCATCCACCCAACATTTAACCAACACAAACATGCCACGTCCTGACCCCAAAACTAAAACACTAGCTCCATCTGCTGGTCAGGACGTGACACCAATTTGTAAGTCGCTCTGGATAAGAGCGTCTGCTAAATGACTTAAATGTAAATGTAAATGTGGTTGAAACAGGCAACAAAAAAATAACTTTTCTTTCTACAAGGTCGTGAAATGTGACAGTGATGCAGCTTAAGTACCATCCTCTTCAACATATGTATGAACAAATTGGCAAGGGCACCAGAAATGTCTGCAGAACCTCGTCTCACACTACTAGAATCTGAAGTCAAATGTCTACTGTTTGCTGATGATCTGGTGCTTCTGTCCCCAACCAATGAGGGCCTACAGCAGCACCTAGATCTTCTGCAAAGATTCTGCCAGACTGGGGCCCTGACAGTAAATCTCAGTAGGACCAAAATAATGTTGTTCCAAAAAAGGTCCAGTCGCCAGGACCACAAAGGCAAATTCCAACTAGACACTGTCGCCCGAGAACACAAAAAACTATACATTCCTTGGCCTAAACATCAGTGCCACAGGTAACTTCCACAAAGCTGTGAAGGATCTCAGATACAAGACAAGAAGGGCCTTCTATGCCATCAAAAGGAACATAAAATTTAACATACAAATTAGGTTATGGCTAAAAATGCTTGAATCAGTTTTAGAACCCATTGCCCTTCATGGTTGTGAGGTCTGGGGTCTGCTCACCAACCAAGAATTCACAAAATGGGATAAACACCAAATTGAGACTTTGCATGCAGAATTCTGCAAAAAATATCCTCTGTGTACAATGTAAAACACAAAATAGAATAATGCATGCAGAGCAGAATTAGGCCGATACCCGCTAATAATCAAAATAAAGAAAAGAGATGTTAAATTCTACAACCACCTAAAAGGAAGCGTTTCCCAAACCTTCGATAACAAAGCCATCACCTACAGCGAGATTAACCTGGAGAAGAGTCCGCATCAGCAAGCTGGTCCTGGGGCTCTGTTCACAAACACAAAAAGACCCCACAAAGCCCCAGGACAGCAACACAATTACACCCAACCAAATCATGACAAAACAAAAAGATAATTACTTGACTCATTGAAAATAATTTACATAAAAACAGAGCAAACTAGAATGTATTTGGCTCTAAAAAGAGAGTACACAGTGGCAGAATACCTGACCACTGTGACTGATCCAAACTTAAGGAAGCTTTGACTATGTACAGACTCAGTGTGTCACGTCCTGACCATTTAAGGGTTATTTGTTGTTGGAGTTTGCTCAGGATGTGGCAGAGGGTATTTGTTTTATATGGTTTGGGGTGGTGGTGTAGGTAGTAGGTTGTTTTATTTATGTATTCCGGGGGTGTTTGTGAGCACTGCTTGTTTAGCCTGCCACACTGTTTGGTTGTGAGTATCGTTTATTGTTTGGTTTTTCCTGTGGATGCTTTGTGTTTTTTTCATTAAAAGAATGAGTATCCACATACCCGCTGCAGTTTGGTCAATTCAACACGGCACTTTTTGTGACACAGTGAGCATAACCTTGCTATTGAGAAAAGCCGCAAAAGGCAGACCTGGCTCTCAAGAGAAGACAGGCTATGTCCACACTGCCCACAAAATGAGGTGGAAACTGAGCTGCACTTCCTAACCTCCTGCCAAATGTATGACCATATTAGAAACACATTTTTCCCTCAGATTACACAGATCCACAAAGAATTCGAAAACAATCCCAATTTAGATAAACTCCCATATCTACTGGGGGAAATACCACAGTGTGACATCACAGCAGCAAGATTTGTGACCTGTTGCCTCAAGAAAAGGGCAACCAGTAAAGAACAAACACCATTGTAAATGCAACCCATATATTTGTTTATTTATTTTCCCTTTTGTACTTTAACATTTACATTACATACATTTACATTTAAGTCATTTAGCAGACGCTCTTATCCAGAGCGACTTACAAAATGGTGCATTCACCTTATGATATCCAGTGGAACAACCACTTTACAATAGTGCATCTAAATATTTTAAGGGGGGGGGGGGGTTAGAAGGATTACTTTATCCTATCCTAGGTATTCCTTAAAGAGGTGGGGTTTCAGGTGTCTCCGGAAGGTGGTGATTGACTCCGCTGTCCTGGCGTCGTGAGGGAGCTTGTTCCACCATTGGGGTGCCAGAGCAGCGAACAGTTTTGACTGGGCTGAGCGGGAACTGTGCTTCCTCAGAGGTAGGGGGGCCAGCAGGCCAGTGGTGGATGAACGCAGTGCCCTTGTTTGGGTGTAGGGCCTGATCAGAGCCTGAAGGTATGGAGGTGCCGTTCCCTTCACAGCTCCGTAGGCAATCACCATGGTCTTGTAGCGGATGCGAGCTTCAACTGGAAGCCAGTGGAGAGAGCGGAGGAGCGGGGTGACGTGAGAGAACTTGGGAAGGTTGAACACCAGACGGGCTGCGGCGTTCTGGATGAGTTGTAGGGGTTTAATGGCACAGGCAGGGAGCCCAGCCAACAGCGAGTTGCAGTAATCCAGACGGGAGATGACAAGTGCCTGGATTAGGACCTGCGCCGCTTCCTGTGTGAGGCAGGGTCGTACTCTGCGAATGTTGTAGAGCATGAACCTACAGGATCGGGTCACCGCCTTGATGTTAGTGGAGAACGACAGGGTGTTGTCCAGGATCACGCCAAGGTTCTTAGCACTCTGGGAGGAGGACACAAGGGAGTTGTCAACCGTGATGGCGAGATCATGGAACGGGCAGTCCTTCCCCGGGAGGAAGAGCAGCTCCGTCTTGCCGAGGTTCAGCTTGAGCTGGTGATCCGTCATCCACACTGATATGTCTGACAGACATGCAGAGATGCGATTTGCCGCCTGGTTATCAGAAGGGGGAAAGGAGAAGATTAATTGTGTGTCGTCTGCATAGCAATGATAGGAGAGACCATGTGAGGATATGACAGAGCCAAGTGACTTGGTGTATAGCGAGAATAGGAGAGGGCCTAGAACAGAGCCCTGGGGGACACCAGTGGTGAGAGCGCATGGTGCGGAGACAGATTCTCGCCACGCCACCTGGTAGGAGCGACCTGTCAGTTAGGACGCAATCCAAGCGTGGGCCGCGCCGGAGATGCCCAACTTGGAGAGGGTGGAGAGGAGGATCTGATGGTTCACAGTATCAAAGGCAGCAGATAGGTCTAGAAGTATGAGAGCAGAGGAGAGAGAGTTAGCTTTAGCAGTGCGGAGAGCCTCCGTGACACAGAGAAGAGCAGTCTCAGTTGAATGCCCAGTCTTGAAACCTGACTGATTAGGATCAAGAAGGTCATTCTGAGAGAGATAGCAGGAGAGCTGGCCAAGGACGGCACGTTCAAGAGTTTTGGAGAGAAAAGAAAGAAGGGATACTGGTCTGTAGTTGTTGACATCGGAGGGATCGAGTGTAGGTTTTTTCAGAAGGGGTGCAACTCTCGCTCTCTTGAAGACGGAAGGGACGTAGCCAGCGGTCAAGGATGAGTTGATGAGCGAGGTGAGGAAGGGGAGAAGGTCTCCGGAAATGGTCTGGAGAAGAGAGGAGGGGATAGGGTCAAGTGGGCAGGTTGTTGGGCGGCCGGCCGTCAAAAGACGCGAGATTTCATCTGGAGAGAGAGGGGAGAAAGAGGTCAAAGCACAGGGTAGGGCAGTGTGAGCAGGACCAGCAGTGTCGTTTGACTTAGCAAACGAGGATCGGATATCGTCAACCTTCTTTTCAAAATGGTTGACGAAGTCATCCGCAGAGAGGGAGGGGGGGGGGAGGGGGAGGAGGATTCAGGAGGGAGGAGAAGGTAGCAAAGAGCTTCCTAGGGTTAGAGGCAGATGCTTGGAATTTAGAGTGGTAGAAAGTGGCACACCGTTACAACACTGTATATATACATAATATGACATTTGTAATGTCTTTATTCTTTTGGATGGTTTGTGAGTGTAATGTTTACTGTTCATTTTTATTGTTTATTTCTCTTTTGTTAATTATCTACTTCACTTGCTTTGGAAAAGTTAACACGTTTCCCATGCCAATAAAGCCCCATGAATTGAGAGAGAGTGAATGAGTGAGTGAGTGAGTGAGTGAATGAGTGAGAGAGAGAGAGAGAGAGAGAGAGACCACAGACCACCTAGCATAACATATAATGTACTCTATATCTACATTAATTCCCTGACTAAGAGTGTGATCATGCATCGTGTGGTGTCATCCTGCAACCGGCACAGTAATTGAACTCTGACACAGTAATTGAACTCTTACGCGTTGCAGACAGTTGCTTGCCTGACAGGTTTATAAGTTACGTTAAGGGAGTATGTGTGTGTATATACTGTATGTGTGTTAGAGGAGAATGGCTGGAGGAGTTGTATGAGGACGGGCTCATTCTTAATGCTGGAATGGACTAAATGGAAATGATGTGTTTGACACCATTCTAAATATTCCATTCTAGTCATTACAATGAGCCTGTCCTCCTATAGCTCCTCCCACCAGCTTCCATTGATGTATATATATACACTGCTCAAAAAAATAAAGGGAACACTTAAACAACACAATGTAACTCCAAGTCAATCACACTTCTGTGAAATCAAACTGTCCACTTAGGAAGCAACACTGATTGACAATAAATTTCACATGCTGTTGTGCAAATGGAATTGACAACAGGTGGAAATTATAGGCAATTAGCAAGACACCCCCAATAAAGGAGTGGTTCTGCAGGTGGGGACCACAGACCACTTCTCAGTTCCTATGCTTCCTGGCTGATGTTTTGGTCACTTTTGAATGCTGGCGGTGCTTTCACTCTAGTGGTAGCATGAGACGGAGTCTACAACCCACACAAGTGGCTCAGGTAGTGCAGCTCATCCAGGACGGCACATCAATGCGAGCTGTGGCAAGAAGGTTTGCTGTGTCTGTCAGCGTAGTGTCCAGAGCATGGAGGCGCTACCAGGAGACAGGCCAGTACATCAGGAGACGTGGAGGAGGCCGTAGGAGGGCAACAACCCAGCAGCAGGACCGCTACCTCCGCCTTTGTGCAAGGAGGAGCAGGAGAAGCACTGCCAGAGCCCTGCAAAATGACCTCCAGCAGGCCACAAATGTGCATGTGTCTGCTCAAACGGTCAGAAACAGACTCCATGAGGGTGGTATGAGGGCCCGACGTCCACAGGTGGGGGTTGTGCTTACAGCCCAACACCGTGCAGGACGTTTGGCATTTGCCAGAGAACACCAAGATTGGCAAATTCGCCACTGGCGCCCTGTGCTCTTCACAGATGAAAGCAGGTTCACACTGAGCACGTGACAGACGTGACAGAGTCTGGAGACGCCGTGGAGAACGTTCTGCTGCCTGCAACATCCTCCAGCATGACCGGTTTGGCGGTGGGTCAGTCATGGTGTGGGGTGGCATTTCTTTGGGGGGCCGCACAGCCCTCCATGTGCTCGCCAGAGGTAGCCTGACTGCCATTAGGTACCGAGATGAGATCCTCAGACCCCTTGTGAGACCATATGCTGGTGCGGTTGGCCCTGGGTTCCTCCTAATGCAAAACAATGCTAGACCTCATGTGGCTGGAGTGATTCAGCAGTTCCTGCAAGAGGAAGGCATTGATGCTATGGACTGGCCCGCCCGTTCCCCAGACCTGAATCCAATTGAGCACATCTGGGACATCATGTCTCGCTCCATCCACCAACGCCACGTTGCACCACAGACTGTCCAGGAGTTGGCGGATGCTTTAGTGCAGGTCTGGGAGGAGATCCCTCAGGAGACCATCCGCCACCTCATCAGGAGCATGCCCAGGCGTTGTAGGGAGGTCATACAGGCACGTGGAGGCCACACACACTACTGAGCCTCATATTGACTTGTTTTAAGGACATTACATCAAAGTTGGATCAGCCTGTAGTGTGGTTTTCCACTTTAATTTGGAGTGTGACTCCAAATCCAGACCTCCATGGGTTGATAAATTGGATTTCCATTGATTATTTTTGTGTGATTTTGTTGTCAGCACATTCAACTATGTAAAGAAAAAAGTATTTAATAAGATTATTTATTTCATTCAGATCTAGGATGTGTTGTTTAAGTGTTCCCTTTATTTTTTTGAGCAGTATATATATATACAGTTGAAGTCAGAAGTTTACATAAACTTAGGTTGTAGTCATTAAAACTCGTTTTCCAACCACTCCACAATTATCTTGTTAACAAACTATAGTTTTGGCAAGTCGGTTAGGACATCTACCTTGTGCATGACACAAGTCATTTTTCCATTATTTTTTCCATTATTTTTTTTTATTCACTGTATCACAATTCCAGAGGGTCAGAAGTTTACATACAAGATGACTGTGCCTTTAAACAGCTTGAAATATTATGTCATGGCTTTAGAAGCTTCTGATAGGCTAATTTACATAATTTGAGTCAATTGGAGGTGTACCTGTGGATGCATTTCAAGGCCTACCTTCAAACTCATTCTCTTTGATTGACATCATGGGAAAATCAATAGAAATTAGCCAAGACCTCAGAAAAAATATTGTAGACCTCCACAAGTCTGGTTCATCCTTGGGAGCAATTTCCAAATGCCTGAAGGTACCACGTTCATCTGTACAAACAATAGTATGCAAGTATAAACACCATGGGACCACGTAGCCGTCATACCGCTCCGGAAGGAGACGCGTTCTGTCTCCTAGAGATGAACGTACTTTGGTGCGAAAAGTGCAAATCAATCCCAGAACAACAGCAAAGGACCTTGTGAAGATGCTGGAGGAAACAGTTACAAAAGTATCTATATCCACAGTAAAACAATTCCTATATCGACATAACCTGAAAGGCCACTCAGCAAGGAAGAAGCCACTGCTCCAAAACCGCCATACAAAAGTCAGACTACGGTTTGCAACTGCACATGGGGACGAAGATTGTACTTTTTGAAGAAATGTACTCTGGTCTGATGAAACAAAAATAGAACTGCTTGGCCATAATGACCATTGTTATGTTTGGAGGAAAAAGGGGGAGGCTTGCAAACTGAAGAACACCATCCCAACCGTGAAGCACGGGGGTGGCAGCATCATGTTGTGGTGGTGCTTTGCTGCAGGAGGGACTGGTGCACTTCACAAAATAGATGGCATCATGAGGAGGAAAACTATGTGGATATATTGAAGCAACATCTCAAGACATCAGTCAGGAAGTTAAAGCTTGGTCGCAAATGGGTGTTCCAAATGGACAATGACCATGGAAAAATGGATTTTAAATGTATGCTAATGTGTATGTAACTTCAACTATATACACACACACGTGTGTGTGTGTGTGTGTGTGTGTGTGTGTGTGTGTGTGTGTGTGTGTGTGTGTGTATGTGTGAAAGCCTTGCTAGCAGATGTAAATGTTGCTTTGAGGCAGCCAACTCTGAACCAGTGACAGAAATACTCTGTGTTCAGTGTACGGAGCTGACAAACAGTCAGTGTGACATCTGAATTACGTTCCCTTCACAGCTGTATGCAGTGAACCCAGGCCCGGAAATGTCTTTATAGGAGGATTTATAGTATGGAATCTGTGAAAATTGGCAGGTTTCAAAAAATAATACAGCACTGACAAACCTTGTTCAAAAGTAAAATTCAACTTTTGTTTTTCAGAAGTCACAGTAAATGGTCCAGTATGTACTACATGGAATGACTTTCTGTCTGTGTGCTCTCTTCACTTATGAGGACCCTCGGGTTGTAAGAGTTCTCTTGGTATGGGAGTGCTCTTGTGTTTGTACTGCAAAAACACTAACATTTGTTGTATGAATATGGATTACACATTTTGAGTTAAAATATGACAGTATCCATTGCCCAGAAATAAAGAAATATGAAGGCCAATGTGGTAGTGACATTGTGTCAATCACTCAATAAAGATTTTATGGGAGCGGACATCATGTGTCCTTCCCTTGGCTGGGAGATTAACAGGTCAGACTTCAAGCATCCATCCCTTGACTGGGAGATTAAAGGGTCAGAATTCCAACAAACTCTCACAGTCTCACGTCAGAATTAGATGTCCAGCCATGTTTCTCATACACCAAATTTTAAACTAAATATATTTGTTTTTGTACCACTGGATTCAAAACATACACCCTAGAACCAAAATTTACTTGAAGGTCACAGCACTCACTGTTGCCCCTAGTGGCCGGTTTCCATGTCATCTCCCGATGTCCTCAGACATGGATGGATGATGAATATTGACTTGTATTACAGGTGACCTAGAATTCAAGCATCCCTCCCTTGGCTGGGAGATAAAAGGCTCAGAATTCAAGTGTCCTTCCCCTGGCTGGGAGATTAACGAGTCAGAATTCAAGCGTCCTTCCCTTGAGTGGGAGATTAATGGGTCAGACATCAAGCATCCTTCCCTTGGCTGGAAGATTAATGAGTCAGATATCAAGCATCCTTCCCTTGGCTGGGAGATTAATGGGTCAGATATCAAGCATCCTTCCCTTGGCTGGGAGATTACTGGGTCAGATATCAAGCATCCTTCCCTTGGCTGGGAGATTAATGGGTCAGATATCAAGCATCCTTCCCTTGGCTGGGAGATTAATGTGTCAGATATCAAGCATCCTTCCCTTGGCTGGGAGATTACTGTGTCAGACATCAAGCGTCCTTCCCTTGGCTGGGAGATTAATGAGTCAGACATCAAGCGTCCTTCCCTTGGCTGGGAGATTACTGTGTCAGACATCAAGCATCCTTCCCTTGGCTGGAAGATTAATGAGTCAGATATCAAGCATCCTTCCCTTGGCTGGGAGATTAATGGGTCAGATATCAAGCATCCTTCCCTTGGCTGGGAGATTACTGGGTCAGATATCAAGCATCCTTCCCTTGGCTGGGAGATTAATGGGTCAGATATCAAGCATCCTTCCCTTGGCTGGGAGATTAATGTGTCAGATATCAAGCATCCTTCCCTTGGCTGGGAGATTACTGTGTCAGACATCAAGCGTCCTTCCCTTGGCTGGGAGATTAATGAGTCAGACATCAAGCGTCCTTCCCTTGGCTGGGAGATTACTGTGTCAGACATCAAGCATCCTTCCCTTGGCTGGGAGATTACTGTGTCAGACATCAAGCGCGTGCTTCCCTTGGCTGGGAGATTAATGGGTCAGATATCAAGCGTCTTTCCCTTGGCTGGGAGATTAATGGGTCAGAGAGTCAGCAGATGAAACATCAAGGAAACAAAAGCCTTGAATGATTTATTCATAGATGTGATCACGAGGGAAAACGTCCTCAACACACAGACACAGCTTTTACACATCTCTGTTACAGAAAGAGAGCGAGTGAGAGAGGGAGTGAGAGAGAGAGAGAAAGAGAGAGAGGGAGAGAGAGAGAGACAGAGAGAAAGAAAGATAGGAGAGAGAGATAGAGAGAGAGTAGTCGAAATCTGTAGAGACACATCAGCAGGTGTAATGCTGTCCATAGAACCAACTCTGGGAGAAAACCACACAACTACACACAGACAAATACACACAAGCACACGCACTGGCACACACACTGAGACGCATACACACTGGCACACACACTGAGACGCATACACACTAGCACACACACTGAGACGCATACACACATTTACAGGACTGTGATAGAAATGGAGCCTTCATATTCAGAGAAACAGAGGACGTCTGTCTGTTCAAGGAGAGAGATAAACAATGTCATACAGAAGCAGAAGAAAGGAATGGAGATTGGAGGTAGTGATTTTGGAAAAGAATGAAAGGATAATGCTTTTAGATTGATTGAGTTTGTTTGAGAAGGTAATTGTGTAATTTCCTGAGAAAACTTTGCTTTGTATTTGAAGAAAATGTTTCATTCTTTTTTAGGACTTTTAAGCACAAAGAGATGGTGGCCCATTAAACACATCAGCTTCATAAATAAAGGTGGAAAAAAATGAAGGTAATTTTTCTCCCCCAAAAAACATTTGGAAATAGAATAAGTATGTCTGTGAGTGAACATAATGTAGTTTGAGATCAGAGGTCATTCAGACACTGTCTGTCTGATAGAAGGATGCGAGTCCGGATCCCCATAGGAAATAAACACGGTTATTCAGTAAGGTAAAGCAATGTTCTCTGCTCCTCCATCTCATTTCAACAGAGCTACAGTATGAAGGGAAATAAAAGGGGAGGGAGTGTGATTGAGTGTCCATGAGTGTACGAGACTATGTTTATACGTCTTCAGTCAGTGAATGCCACCTGTCTCCCAGCAGACTATTCCGTGATCTGGGAACATCATCATCATGATCATCAGAGACACAGTCCACACGCTCCTTCAGTACCACAGCAGTAATCATGGTGTGTGTCTGTGTGTATCAGAGAGAGTAATCAGTACCACAGCAGTAATCATGGTGTGTGTCTGTGTGTATCAGAGAGACTAATCGGTACCACAGCAGTAATCATGGTGTGTGTCTGTGTGTATTAGAGAGAGTAATCAGTACCACAGCAGTAATCATGGTGTGTGTCTGTGTGTATTAGAGAGAGTAATCAGTACCACAGCAGTAATCATGGTGTGTGTCTGTGTGTATCAGAGAGACTAATCGGTACCACAGCAGTAATCATGGTGTGTGTCTGTGTGTATTAGAGAGAGTAATCAGTAACACAGCAGTAATCATGGTGTGTGTCTGTGTGTATTAGAGAGACTAGTCAGTACCACAGCAGTAATCATGGTGTGTCTGTGTGTATCAGAGAGACTAATCAGTACCACAACAGTAATCATGGTGTGTGTCTGTGTGTATTAGAGAGACTAGTCAGTACCACAGCAGTAATCATGGTGTGTGTCTGTGTGTATCAGAGAGAGTAATCGGTACCACAGCAGTAATCATGGTGTGTGTCTGTGTGTATTAGAGAGACTAGTCAGTACCACAGCAGTAATCATGGTGTGTGTCTGTGTGTATTAGAGAGACTAGTCAGTACCACAGCAGTAATCATGGTGTGTGTCTGTGTGTATTAGAGAGACTAGTCAGTACCACAGCAGTAATCATGGTGTGTGTCTGTGTGTATCAGAGAGAGTAATCGGTACCACAGCAGTAATCATGGTGTGTGTCTGTGTGTATTAGAGAGACTAGTCAGTACCACAGCAGTAATCATGGTGTGTGTCTGTGTGTATTAGAGAGACTAGTCAGTACCACAGCAGTAATCATGGTGTGTGTCTGTGTGTATCAGAGAGAGTAATCGGTACCACAGCAGTAATCATGGTGTGTGTCTGTGTGTATTAGAGAGACTAGTCAGTACCACAGCAGTAATCATGGTGTGTGTCTGTGTGTATCAGAGAGAGTAATCGGTACCACAGCAGTAATCATGGTGTGTGTCTGTGTGTATTAGAGAGACTAGTCAGTACCACAGCAGTAATCATGGTGTGTGTCTGTGTGTATCAGAGAGACTAATCGGTACCACAGCAGTAATCATGGTGTGTGTCTGTGTGTATCAGAGAGAGTAATCAGTACCAAAGCAGTAATCATGGTGTGTCTGTGTGTATTACGGAGAGAGTAGTCATATACAGTGCCATTAGAAATTTTCCATACCCCTTGACTTTTCCACATTTTAGTGTGTTACAGCCTGAATTCAAAACTGATTAAATATATATTTTTCTCATCCATTTACACACAGTACCCCATAATGACAAAGTGAAAACATGTTTTTGAAATTTTTTAAAATGTATTGAAAATGAAATGCAAAAATAGCTCATTTGCATAAGTATTCACACCCCTGTGTCAGTACATTTTAGAGTTACCTTTGGCAGTGATTACAGCTATGAGTCTTTCTGGGTAAGTCTCTAAGAGAGATTACAGTTGTGAGTCTTTCTGGGTAAGAGCTTTGCACACCTGGATTGCACAATATTTTCCCATTATTATTTTCAAAATTCTTCAAGTTCTGTCAAATTGATCATTGCTTGACATCCATTTTCAAGTCTTACCATAGATTTTCAAGCAGATTTAGGTCAAAACTGTAACTTGGCCACTCAGGAAAATTCACTGTCCTCTTGGTAAGAAACTGCAGTGTAAATTTTGCCTTGTGTTTTAGGTTATTGTCCTGTTGAAAGGTGAATTAATCTCCCCATGTCTGGTGGAAAGCAGACTGAACCAGGTTTTCTTTTAGGATTTTGCCTGTGCTTAGTTCCGTTGCATTTATTTTTATCCTGAAAAACTCCCTAGTTTTTAACGATTACAAGCATATCCATAAAATGATGCAGCCACCAGTATGCCTGAAAACATTGGGAGTGATACTCAGTAATGTGTTGTATTGGATTTAACCAAATGTAACACTTTTTATTTGGGAAAAAAAGTGATTTGTTTGCCACATTCTTTTCAGTTTTACTTTAGTGCCTTGTTGCAAATAGGATGCATGTTTTGGAGTATTTTTGTTCTGTACAGTTGACCTTATTTCCAATCGGTCAATTAGGTTAGTATTGTTGAGCATCCTCAGTTTTCTCCTATCACAGCCATTAAATGCTGAAACTGTTTTAAAGTCACAATTGGCCTCATGGTGAAATCACTGTGCGGTTTCTTTCTTCTCCGGCCACTGAGTTAGGAAGGACGCCTGTATCTTTGTAGTGACTGCTTGTATTGATACATCATCCAAAGTGTCATTAATAACCATGCTCAAAGGGATATTCAATATCTGCTTTTTTTATTTTTACCCATCTACCAATAGGTACCCTTCTTTGCGAGTCATTGGAAAACCTCCCTAATCTTTGTGGTTGAATCTGTGTTTGAAATTCACTGCTCGACTGAGGGACCTTACAGACTATCTGTGTGTGTGGGGTACAGAGATGACGTAGGCTAGTGACAAAACATCTCAAAATAGAACATTTTTAATGTAGGCTGTAACACAACAACATGTGGAAAAAGTCAGTGGGTGAGAATTCCTTCTGATGGCACTGGATCCATGATTTTACTGCACACTAAACTTTCTCTCTGAGCCCTGCAGGTCAAACTGAGACTTGGTCACAACGGAAAAGATAGAACGAATATCAAGGAGAGTATTTGAACCATGGCTCTACTCCCTAACCTCTAACCCTATAAAACACAGGCCATGTCTCTACTCCCTGACCTTTGACCCTATAAAACACAGGCCATGCCTCTATTCCCTGACCTCTGACCCTATAAAACACAGGCCATGCCTCTATTCCCTGACCTCTGACCCTATAAAACACAGGCCATGCCTCTACTCCCTGACCTCTGACCCTATAAAACACAGGCCATGCCTCTACTCCCTGACCTCTGACCCTATAAAACACAGGCCATGCCTCTACTCCCTGACCTCTGACCCTATAAAACACAGGCCATGCCTCTACTCCCTGACCTCTGACCCTATAAAACACAGGCCATGCCTCTACTCCCTGACCTCTGACCCTATAAAACACAGGACATGCCTCTATTCCCTCACCCTATAAAACACAGGCCATGCCTCTACTCCCTGACCTCTGACCCTATAAAACACAGGACTCGTGGCAACTTCCAACCGTCTGCTACTTTTTAAGTCAAATCTTTACCTATACGACAGGCCTATGTGCACCCTCATTTGTGTGTGTGTGCGTGGGTGCACATGTTTTTGCTTGTGAGTGTGTGTGTCTTGTTGCCTGTAATTCCCTGTTCTGTTTCCTCATCTATAATGACCTTTGTTTTATCAAAGCTGAAGCCAACACGGATTTGAGACTTCAAACAAGGGCTTACGTTCCCAATCTATGGTGACTAAGTGATGATTCGTCCATCCTTAAATTAAAACTTCTTTGGGATAGGGGGCGGTGTTTTGACGTCCGGATGAAAAGCGTGCCCAAAGTTAACTGCCTGCTACTCAGGCCAATAAGCTAGGATATGCATATAATTGGAAGATTTGGATAGAAAACACTCTACAGTTTCTAAAACTGTTAAAATTATGTCTGTGAGTATAACATAACTTATTTGGCAGGCGAAACCCCGAGGACAAACCATCCAGGACATTTTTGCGTTCACTGTGTTTTCAATTCTATGGTAATCTAGATTTATGAGGCACCTGGTTGCAGTTATTATGGCTTCCACTAGATGTCAACAGTCTTTAGAAATTGGTTGATGTTTTTCCTTTGAGAAATTAAGAAGTACGGCTATTCAGAATGAGCGTCAAGCCAAGTGGACTCTTTTGTTTGGGGCACGCGACCTGTAGCTCGCTCCACTTTGATTTTATCTGCTATTGAACACAATACATTCCATCTTAAATTTTATTGATTATTTACATTTTAGGATACCTAAGGATGGATTAGGAAAGTTGTTTGAAATGTTTGGACAAAGTTTAGAGGTAACTTATTAGATAATTTGTAGTCATGTTGGGCGAGTTGGAACCAGTGTTTTTCTGAATCAAACTCGCCAAATAAATGGAGATTATCGAACAAAATTACCATTTGTGATGTTTCTGAGACATATTGGAGTGCCAACAGAGAAGATCTTCAAAGTTAAGGCATGAAATATATCGGAATTTCTGACTTTTGTGTAGCCACCTGCCTGGTTGAAAATGATTGTAATGCATTTGTATGGTGGGGTGCTGTCCTCAGATAATCGCATGGTTTGCTTTCGCCGTAAATACTTTTTTAAATCTGACACCGCGGCTGGATTAACCTCTCTAGGCTAGGCGGGACGAATTCGTCCCACCTACGTAACAGCCACTGCTATCCTGTGGCGCGATTTTCAAAACCTTAAAAATCCTATTACTTCAATTTCTCAAACATATGACTATTTTACAGCCATTTAAAGATAAGACTCTCGTTAATCTAACCACACTGTCCGATTTCAAAAAGGCTTTACAACGAAAGCAAAACATTAGATTATGTCAGCAGAGTACCAAGCCAGAAATAATCAGACACCCATTTTTCAAGC
The DNA here is from genome assembly GCF_965601325.2 of Salmo salar. Classification (NCBI taxonomy): domain Eukaryota; kingdom Metazoa; phylum Chordata; class Actinopteri; order Salmoniformes; family Salmonidae; genus Salmo; species Salmo salar. The sequence goes on from NC_138310.1 coordinate 84,434,915, forward strand.
CAGCATATAATGTCACCAAAACCCAGAAGACAGCTAAATGCAGCACTCACCTTTGATGATCTTCATCAGATGACAACCCTAGGACATTATGTTATACAATACATGCATGTTTTGTTCAATCAAGTTCATATTTATATCAAAAACCAGCTTTTTACATTAGCATGTGACGTTCAGAACTAGCATACCCCCCGCAAACTTCCGGGGAATTCGCTAACATTTTACTAAATTACTCACGATAAACGTTCACAAAAAGCATAACAATTATTTTAAGAATTATAGATACAGACCTCCTCTATGCACTCGATATGTCCGATTTTAAAATAGCTTTTTGGTGAAAGCACATTTTGCAATATTCTAAGTACATAGCCCAGGCATCACGGGCTCGCTATTTAGACACCCGGCAAGTTTAGCACTCACCATAATCATATTTACTATTATAAAAATTTCATTACCTTTTGTTGTCTTCGTCAGAATACACACCCAGGACAGCTACTTCAATAACAAATGTTGGTTTGGTCCAAAATAATCCATCGTTATATCCGAATAGCGGCGTTTTGTTCGTGCGTTCCAGACACTATCCGAAATAGTAAAGAAGTGTCACGCGCTTGGCGCAATTCGTGACAATAAAATTCTAAGTATTCCATTACCGTACTTCGAAGCATGTCAACCGCTGTTTAAAATCTATTTTTACGACATTTTTCTCGTAGAAAAGCGATAATATTCCGACAGGGAATCTCCTTTTCGGCAAACAGAGGAACAAATCCCAAAGGCGGGGGCGGTCGGGGTCACGCGCATAAGCTAGTGTCTCTTGATCGGCCACTTGAGAAAGGCAATAATGTGTTTCAGCCTGGGGCTGGAATGACGACATTCTGTTTTTTCCCGGGCTCTGAGCGCCTATGGACGACGTGGGAAGTGTCACGTTAGAGCAGAGATCCTTAGTAAATGATAGAGATGGAAAAGAAGTTCAACAAATGGTCAGACAGGCCACTTCCTGTAAAGGAATCTCTCAGGTTTTGACCTGCCATTTGAGTTCTGTTATACTCACAGACACCATTCAAACAGTTTTAGAAAATTTAGGGTGTTTTCTATCCATATGTAATAAGTATATGCATATTCTAGTTACTGAGTAGGAGTGGTAACCAGATTAAATCGGGTATGTTTTTTATCCAGCCGTGTCAATGCTGCCCCCTAGCCCTAACAGGTTAACAAGAAGTTAGGCTTTATTTTGACATATTGCATGTGTATTTTCAAGAATGTTAAATATTTACAATTCTGTAGTTTGAATTTGGTGCCCTGCACTTTCACTGGATGTTGATCAGGTGGGACGCTACCGTCCCACCTAGCCTAGAGAGGTTTTTAACCTCTCTAGGGTATGTGGGACGAAATCGTCCCACCTACGTAACAGCCAGTGTAATCCCGTGGCGCATTATTCAAAAACCTCAAAAATTTCAATTTTTCAAACATATGACTATTTTACACCATTTTAAAGACAAGACTCTCGTTAATCTAACCACACTTTCCGATTTCAAAAAGGCTTTACAACGAAAACAAAACATTACATTATGTCAGCAGAGTACCCAGCCAGAAATAATCAGACACCCATTTTTCAAGCTAGCATATAATGTCACATAAACCCAAACCACAGCTAAATGCAGCACTAACCTTTGATGATCTTCATCAGATGACAACCCTAGGACATTATGTTATACAATACATGCATGTTTTGTTCAATCAAGTTCATATTTATATGAAAAAACTGCTTTTTACATTAGCATGTGACTAGCATGTGACTAGCATTCCCACCGAACACTGCCGGTGAATTTACTAAATTACTCACGATAAACGTTCACAAAAAGCATAACAATTATTTTAAGAATTATTGATACAGAACTCCTCTATGCACTCGATATGTCAGATTTTAAAATAGCTTTTCGGTGAAAGCACATTTTGCAATATTCTCAGTAGATAGCCCGGCATCACAGGGCTAGCTATTTAGACACCGAGCAAGTTTAGCACTCACCAAAGTCAGATTTACTATAAGAAAAATGTTATTACCTTTGCTGTCTTCGTCAGAATGCACTCCCAGGACTTCTACTTCAATAACAAATGTTGGTTTGGTTCAAAATAATCCATAGTTATATCCAAACAGCGGCGTTTTGTTCGTGCGTTCAAGACACTATCCGAAAGGGTAAATAAGGGTGACGAGCATGGTGCATTTCGTGACAAAAAAATTCTAAATATTCCATTACCGTACTTCGAAGCATGTCAACCGCTGTTTAAAATCAATTTTTATGGCATTTTTCTCGTAAAAAAGCGATAATATTCCGACCGGGAATCTGCGTTTAGGTAAACAGACGAAAGAATATAAAGCATGGGGTCGACTTGGGCACGCGCCTAAGTCCATAGTACTCTGATCGGCCACTTGCCAAAAGCGATAATGTGTTTCAGCCAGAGGCTGCCTCGATATCGTTCAGCTTTTTCCCGGGCTCTGAGAGCCTATGGGAGCCGTAGGAAGTGTCACGTTAGAGCAAAGATCCTCAGTCTTCAATAAAAAGAGCCAAGATGAAACACAACTTGTCAGACAGGCCACTTCCTGCATGGAATCTTCTCAGGTTTTGGCCTGCCATTTGAGTTCTGTTATACTCACAGACACCATTCAAACAGTTTTGGAAACTTTAGGGTGTTTTCTATCCAAAGCCAATAATTATATGCATATTCTAGTTACTGGGCAGGAGTAGTAACCAGATTAAATCGGGTACTTTTTTTATCCGGCCGTGTCAATACTGCCCCCTAGCCCTAACAGGTTAACCTGAGAAGATTCCTTACAGGAAGTGCCGTCTCTGACCATTTCTTGGGCTTCTACACTCTCTTTATTGAAAACAGAGGATCTCTGCTGTAACGTGACACTTCCTACGGCTCCCATAGGCTCTCAGAAGGCGGCAAACCGGTGAATGATGCCTTTGGAGCCCCTGGCTGAAAAACATTAGCGCATTTGGATAGTGGTCGATCAGAGGACAATGAGACTGAGGCGCGTGCACGAGGCGACACTATGTTTTTATTTTTTCGTCTTTGAACTGAAACAGGGTTTCCCGGTCGGAATCTTATCGCTTTTTTACGAGAAAAATCGCATAAAAATTGATTTTAAACAGCGGTTGACATGCTTCGAAGAACGGTAATGGAATATTTCGAAATTTTGGGTCACGAAACGCGTCGGGCGCGTCACCCTTCATCACCCTTCGGATAGTGTCTTGAACGCACGAACTTAACAGAGGATATTTGAACATAACTATGGATTATTTTGAACCAAACCAACATTTGTTATTGAAGTAGAAGTCCTGGGAGTGCATTCTGACGAAGAACAGCAAAGGTAATCACATTTTTCTAATAGTAAATCGGAGTTTGGTGAGGGCCAAACTTGGTGGGGTTCAAAATAGCTAGCCATGATAGCTGGGCTATCTACTCAGAATATTGCAAAATGTGCTTTCGCCGAAAAGCTATTTTAAAATCGGACATAGCGATTGCATAAAGGAGTTCTGTATCTATAATTCTTAAAATAATTGTTATGTTTTTTGTGAACGTTTATCGTGAGTAATTTAGTAAATTCACCGCAGTGTTCAGTGGGAATGCTAGTCACATGCTAGTCACATGCTAATGTAAAAAGCTGTTTTTTTATATAAATATGAACTTGATTGAACAAAACATGCATGTATTGTATAACATAATGTCCTAGGGGTGTCATCTGATGAAGATCATCAAAGGTTAGTGCTGCATTTAGCTGTGGTTTGGGTTTATGTGACATTATATGCTAGCTTGAAAAATGGGTGTCTGATTATTTCTGGCTGGGTACTCTGCTGACATAATCTAATGTTTTTCTTTCGTTGTAATGCCTTTTTGAAATCGGACAGTGTGGTTAGATTAACGAGAGTCTTGTCTTTAAAATGGTGTAAAATAGTCATATGTTTGAGAAATTTAAGTAATACCATTTCTAAGGTATTTGAATAACGCGCCACGGGATTCCACTGGCTGTTGAGTAGGTGGGACGATTTCATCCCACATACCCTAGAGAGGTTAAACAACAGTGGTTGAGATCTTAGTGGAGATTGAGACGTTCTCCTGGTTTGTATATGTAAATAAGCCCTGCTCTCTTTAGAGCTGGATCAGAGACTGCCTGACTGTTTGCCTGTTGATACTTACCTGCTTACTCTTTGAAAATGGCGACTACTTTCATGGCTGAGTGAATAAAGTGATACATTCTAAATCCCTGTCATCCCTGCTTAGCGTAGAAATATTTTCTCTGTTAATAAATTCTCAACTATCTTCTATCTATATAAACCGTGATCCTCCAAACACACACACACAAACACACATACACACACACACACACACACACACACACACACACACACACACACACACACACACACACACACACACACACATATGCTTAAACACACACATTCCCCCAGAACAATCTCTGCCTCCAGTTGGCAGCCCACACTTGAAGTCCTGAGGGCACTCACTCATTCCTTAAGAGACTTTCCAATTCCCCTTGTGTGTGTGTGTGTGTGTGTGTGTGTGTGTGTGTGTGTGTGTGTGTGTGTGTGTGTGTGTGTGTGTGTGTGTGTGTGTGTGTGTGTGTGTGTGTGTGTGTGTGTGTGTGTGTGTGCCCATAGGGTGTTGGTACTACTGACAGTGTTCCTAGCCAGAGTAATAGATTTAGATGTTTATATGGCATGTGTTCCTTCACAGTGTTCTCTGGCCACACCCCCATACATCCTAGATTCTAACCACACCCCCATACAGCCTGGACCCTGACCACACCCCCATACATCCTAGACCCTAACCACACCCCCATACAGCCTGGACCCTGACCACACCCCCATACAGCCTGGATCCTAACCACACCCCCATACAGACTGGACCCTGACCACACCCCCATACAGGAACAGACACACACACACATACTGATCAGACTCAATCTCCAATTGACACTTCTATTATTTATTTATTATTTTCTTCAGTTTATTTTAGTAAATACTTTCTTACTTATACTTATTGTTCTTAAAACTGCATCGTTGGTTAAGGGCTTGGAATGAAAGCATTTCACTGTAAGTTCTACAGCTGTTGTATTTGGGTCATGTGACAAATAACATTTGATTTGACTTAGCTGACTGCTCATGATCTGTATATGCTCACAGATGTGTTGCCTGGGTGCACACGCACACACACACATGCGCACACTCACGCACACTCACGCACACGCCACATTCTTCTACGTTTATGTATATGTGTGAATTGCCTTGTATCTCTGGTGTAAGATTGCATCATCTAGACAATGGACTATGAGGGAGTACAGAGAGAATACCAATTCAGTTGTTCCAAAGGGTCGATATTTGAAGTACAAACTTGTTTTTTCAACAAAGAACCCTCTTTTCAAATCAGGGGCTTGTTCCAGGAAAATGTCAAATGTATGGATTTGTGTGTGTGTGTGTGTGTGTGTGTGTGTGTGTGTGTGTGTGTGTGTGTGTGTGTGTCTGTGTCTGTGTCTGTGTCTGTGTCTGTGTCTGTGTGTGTGTGTGTGTGTGTGTGTGTGTGTGTGTGTGTGCGTGCGCGGGTGAGTAGGTGTTTGTAACTTCTTTTTGTAGGGCATATAGACCGGCTCCACATCAATATTTCAGTACTTCACTACAACCCCCTAAGTGGATTTCAGAAGCTCTCGTAAGATTGAACAAAGGTACTTCAACATCTACCAGCAATAATGCTCTCCGTATGTACTGCACCATGCAAAAGGTCTTAAGAGAGAAAGGCTGCATTCATGTTCACATCATGTACAGTCAGTCTGACAGAACACATACAGTGGGCTCCATAATTATTGACACCCTTGATAAAGATGAGCATTATGGGGTATTGTGTGAAGATTGATGAGAAAAAACAAAAATGTTTAGAATAAGGCTGTAACATAACAAAATGGAAAAAGTCAAGGTGTCTGAAAACTTTTTGAATGCACTGTATACATGGGGATATTCTCTGAACCTGGACTTCTATCTGCTTGTTTGGAACAATGTCTAACAACGTCTGTACCAGGAGACATGCAAACACATAGGATTTTACGTCTTCCCTCTTCTCTCTATTTCTCCAGTGAGAGAAAATGTTATTTAGAGAGAGCAAGAGAGCAACAGAGAGAGAGAGAGTGATAAAGACCACTCAGCATAACATAATATATATCTGCATTAACAGAAGGAGAGAAGGAGTGTCCTGGGGTTCGGCACACGGACACGAAGGGATTTGCATGAACGTGTATCCGTGGCAACCGTCCGTCACTAATGGAAACGCTTCAAGGTGGCATTAGAGCTGGCCACTCCCTGCCATCCCTCAACGGTCAGGCAATACGACTTGACAGGCTACACGCACACACATACAGGAGCAAAGATACACAAACACAAACAGGGGAGGGGAGAGGAGGGGAGAGGATGGGAGGGAAGAGGATGGGAGGGGAGGGGAGACGAGGGGATGGGAGCATAGAGGAGGATAGGTGAGTCATGTTTCATGTTTGTACATGATGGTGTCATTTAGAGGACACAATGTCCTTCTCCTGACTCCACCTTCCTCCTCCCACCTCACACACCATGTATAATTACACTTCTTTATTTCACTGCAGACCGTGTTAATTTAAAACCAGCAGATTTGTGTGTGTGTGTGTGTGTGTGTGTGTGTGTGTGTGTGTGTGTGTGTGTGTGTGTGTGTGTGTGTGTGTGTGTGTGTGTGTGTGTGTGTGTGTGTGTGTGTGTTGACAATCAGGCCGGTAATAAGAGACAGGGATTAAGATACAGACAGAACGATTTCAGACAGGGGTGGCCATCATTTATCACCTCTATGCAAATGCAAACACACACACACATTGTTGTTGCACTGCATGCTGGGTAGTGAAACATGTGTCTATACACTTTTAACTACCCAGCATGCAGAAGAATAAGAACCACAGGATGCAGGTTTGAAGGTCTGGCCTCAGAGACAAAATCACACCATTAAAACCCGTATCTTGTGACTCATCCTTTTCTGACATACATGTATGATGCTCGTTTAACAATGTTGTTCATCATCCTGTATGAGTTGTTGAATTGGGAAACTTTACATCATGGCTGATGTCAATGGATAATTGTACAAAGTTTAAATATCATCTTAGGCTCTTTATGTCTCAATGTGTAAATTTAGTATGGGTGGTAGAGCAAAATTAATTCCTCCTGGCATGTCCATGGATCAGCCTGGAACTCTGGCATGTGTGTATGAAAAACAGTACATGTGTGTATGAAAAACAGTACATGTGCATATGAAAAACAGTACATGTGTGTACGAAAAACAGTACGTGTGTGAAAATATATGTGTACAGCTAGGCACACATCTGGTGAGACATGGTAAACATATCAGGTGAGTCTGATAAACAGATCAGGTGAGTCTGGTAACAGATCAGGTGAGTCTGGTAACATATCAGGTGAGACATGGTAAACACATCAAGGGAGTCTGGTAACATATCAGGTGAGTCTGGTAACATATCAGGTGAGTCTGGTAAACAGATCAGGTGAGACATGGTAAACACATCAAGGGAGTCTGGTAACATATCAGGTGAGTCTGGTAACATATCAGGTGAGTCTGGTAACATATCAGGTGAGACATGGTAAACACATCAAGGGAGTCTGGTAACACATCAGGTGAGTCTGGTAAACAGATCAGGTGAGACATGGTAAATATATCAAGTTAGTCTGGTGAACAGATCAGGTGAGTCTGGTGAACAGATCAGGTGAGTCTGGTGAACAGATCAGGTGAGTCTGGTGAACAGATCAGGTGAGTCTGGTGAACAGATCAGGTGAGTCTGGTGAACAGATCAGGTGAGTCTGGTAAAAGATCAGGTGAGTCTGGTGAACAGATCAGGTGAGTCTGGTGTTGGAATCGGCTAAACTTTGATCATTGAGATAGTAAATGAATGATAGGAAATGAAAGAGACTGGGTTTTATGTCTCTGAGGAAAGATAGATGGACATCTGTATATTAGATGAAAGAGGGTTTGATGTCAGGAGCTGAGGACAGATTCTCTTAAGAGACTAATAAATGTTTGGAATCCTGTTACCCTCTTTATTAGCTTCCTGTAGAGCCATAAAATGTAAGGATTGGAGAGAAAGATGAGACTTAAGTGGGATGTATATAACTGTGATGTGAGAAATGTTTTGCTGTCTGATTACAGCTGTACAGAACCTTTGGGAAGAGTTAAACTTGGTCAAAGCTTCTCTAGTGTTATTTACTCTGAAAAATAAGAACCTAACAGTTGGCGTTGTCGGCAGGATTCACCACCATTTTTTATTAAACCAAAGAGTCCAGATCAGTGGAACAGGAGCCGGCACAACAAATAAGGTAGGCAAGTTCCTACACCTGTTACCACTGATTTTGACATCTTGGGGAGATGAGAATTGTAGGCTGAATAATTATAGAATACGGACTGAGTTAATTCTATAGGCCCATTGTGTAAACGATCGATCGTAAATATATGGTGTAGGGTAGGTTCCATAAGGATAGGTCCCGAGTGGGGGTAATTCTCTAAGAGATCCATAGCGCTAGGCTAAATATGCTGTAGGGTAGGTTCCTTTAAGGATAGGTCCCAAGTGGAGGTTTTTCTCTGTGAGAGCCAGGCTAATATAAATGAAGGGTAGGTTCCATATAGGATAGGTCCCTAGTGGGGGTATTCCCCTGCGAGATCTGTAAATAGGACAAAAGTCCCCGTTGCAGTGCGTTTTAATACGAGAGTTCTAGAAGATAGTGAGTTAAAAAACTAAAAGAAAGACAGGATAATCGAACACTGTTTGGTTAACCTGTTGGGGCTAGGGGGCAGTATTTGCACGGCCGGATAAAAAACGTACCCGAATTAAACTGGTTACTAGTCTTGCCCAGAAACGAGAATATGCATATAATTAGTAGATTTGGATAGAAAACACTCTAAAGTTTCTAAAACTGTTTGAATGGTGTCTGTGAGTATAACAGAACTCATATAGCAGGCCAAAACCTGAGAAGATTCCATACAGGAAGTGCCCTGTCTGACAATTTGTTGTCCTTCTGTTGCATCTCTATCGAAAATACAGCATCTGTGCTGTAACGTGACACTTTCTAAGGCTTCCATTGGCTCTCAGAAGGCGCCAGAAAGTGGAATGACATCTCTCCTGTCTCTGGGCGAAAAACAGCAGGAGATTTTGTGAGTGGTCAGGCTGAGAACAATGACACTGGAGATGCGCGTTCATGAGAATTATAAAATTTTTTCTTTCAGCCTTTGAATGAGTACAACGTCGCCCGGTTGGAATAATATCGCTATTTTACGAGAAAAAGAGCATAAAAATGGATTTTAAACAGCGTTTGACATGCTTCGAAGTACGGTAATGGAATATTTTGAAATGTTTTGTCACGAAATGCGCTCGCGCATCACCCTTCGGATACTGACCTGAACGCACGAACAAAACGGAGGTATTTGAATATAACTATGGATTATTTGGAACCAAAACAACATTTGTTGTTGAAGTAGAAGTCCTGGGAGTGCATTCTGACGAAGAACAGCAAAGGTAATCCAATTTTTGTTATAGTAAATCTGAGTTTGGTGAGGGCCAAACTTGGTGGGTGTCAAATTAGCTAGCCGTGATGGCTGGGCTATGTACTCAGAATATTGCAAAATGTGCTTTCGCCGAAAAGCTATTTTAAAATCTGACACCGCGATTGCATAAAGGAGTTCTGTATCTATAATTCTTAAAAAAATTGTTATGTATTTTGTGAACGTTAATCGTGAGTAATTTAGTAAATTCACCGGAAGTTTGCGGTGGGTATGCTAGTTTTAAACATCACATGCTAATGTAAAAAGCTGGTTTTTGATATAAATATGAACTTCATTGAACAAAACATGCATGTATTGTATAACATAATGTCCTAGGAGTGTCATCTGATGAAGATCATCAAAGGTTAGTGCTGCATTTAGCTGTGGTTTTGGTTTTTGTGACATATATGCTTGCTTTGAAAATGGCTGTGTGATTATTTTTGGCAAGGTACTCTCCTGACATAATCTAATGTTTTGCTTTCGCTGTAAAGCCTTTTTGAAATCGGACAATGTGGTTAGATTAACGAGAGTCTTGTCTTTAAAATGGTGTAAAATAGTCATATGTTTGAGAAATTGAAGTTATAGCATTTTTAAGGTATTTTTATTTCGCGCCCGCAATTCCACTGGCTGTTGACGCAAACGTCCCACCTTACCCAGGGAGGTTAATAGAAGGTGTGTATTAGAGACGGGATTAAAGAAATCTAAAATACCCTGAACACCGACGGGAGTTTTTAGAAATAATAACTATTGATAGGGCGACAAACAGACCCATTTCTCCCTGTAATATAGGGATAGCAGAATTTAATAAAGCCATGAAGGCGCTAAAAGAAGTGCATGAGCATTCTACCAATTTGGTTGGAATATGGGACAAATTGAGCAAATTAGATTAAATTGTATAACATTTTCCTGCTAATGGTGAATTTAAATCAAATAAAGAATTCAGGGAGGCAATTATGACTTGGCACAAGGACATAAAACCAGAATATGATTCCGCTCACCTCACAGACGTGCGAGGGGTTAATAGGGCCATAGAGAAAATCACTAACTATGGTTTCAATGGCCAGGATAAAACTAAGAACCGTAGCGAAAAAAACATCAAAGCGTAAGGAGATAGTCCCACATCTAAAACAGGGAGCTATCGGGCATTGGAAGAAGGAGATACTGGAATGTAAGGAGATACTGGAACCTAGTGCATTAGCAGGAAATGCAGCTATACAAGAGTTTGCATCTTTTTCAAAAGAGCAACAACTACTCGTTTTGAGGTTAGCAAGAATAGAACTTTCACATAGCAGTGTATAATTCTGTTCGATCGATAAATGGTTCATAGAGATTACGGTTTCTATGTGATGGAAGACGTATTGGATCACGTTTTACCTGACTTTTATTAGAGTACCGATGGGATTTACAAATAGTCCCATGTGGTATCATTTAGCATTGAAACAATCATTAAAAGGGTGTCAATTGTAGGTTCTGTGTTGGTACAATACGTTGAGGATTTATTATTAGCGTCAAAAGACGAAGAAACTCACATGCGAGACCGCACCACATTGGTAGACAATTTGTCAGAACAGGGTCATAAAGCGTGTATGACAAAGCACAACATGTTACTAGCGCAACATGGACAAACTGAGAGTTCACGTAAAATGGGGAAAATCTACAATTTCATTAGATTGGTGCTTTGAATCCTGCGTTGTTAATGCCGTTGCATGGGGAGGGTGAATCGCATACATGTGACCCAGATCAGATTACTCCAAAACCTAGGCCTGATTTGCAAGAGACAGCATTGGAATCAGGAAAAGTATAGTATACAGATGGATCTAGTTACATGAACACAGAAGGGAATAGAGGAAAGGGGTACACTGTGTATGGTAAGCATTTGGAGTAATTCATGATTTCGGCACATTGTGGTCACCACGGGGCATGTTAGCAGCAAAAGGAACACCAATAAAAATGGTCTGGAGGTAGATGTATTATTAGAATAATGTCAGTTATGGGCTAGGTGGGACGCTTGCGTCCCACCTACTCAACAGCCAGTGTAATCCCGTGGCGCGTTATTCAAATTCCTCAAAAATGCAAAAACTTCAATTTTTCAAACATATGACTATTTTACACCATTTTAAAGACAAGACTCTCGTTAATCTAACCACACTGTCCGATTTCAAAAAGGCTTTACAACGAAAGCAAAATATTAGATTATATCAGCAGAGTACCCAGCCAGAAATAATCAGACACCCATTTTTCAAGCTAGCAAATAATGTCACATAAACCCAAACCACAGCTAAATGTAGCACTAACCTTTGATGATCTTCATCAGATGACAACCCTAGGACATTATGTTATACAATAGATGCATGTTTTGTTCAATCAAGTTCATATTTATATCAAAAATCAGCTTTTACATTAGCATGTGACTAGCATGTGACTTGCATTCCCACCGAACACTACCGGTGAATTTACTAAATTACTCACGATAAACGTTCACAAAAAGCATAACAATTATTTTAAGAATTATAGATACAGAACTCCTCTATGCACTCGATATGTCCGATTTTAAAATAGCTTTTTGGTGAAAGCACATTTTGCAATATTCTCAGTAGATAGCCCGGCATCACAGGGCTAGCTATTTAGACACCCAGCATGTTTAGCACTCACCAAAGTCAGATTTACTATAAGAAAAATGTTATTACCTTTGCTGTCTTCATCAGAATGCACTCCCAGGACTTCTACTTCAATAACAAATGTTGGTTTGGTTCAAAATAATCCGTAGTTATATCCAAACAGCGGCGTTTTGTTCGTGCGTTCAAGACACTATCCGAAAGGGTAAATAAGGGTGACGAGCATGGCGCAATTCGTGACAAAAAATATCTAAATATTCCATTACCGTACTTCGAAGCATGTCAACCGCTGTTTAAAATCCATTTTTATGCAATTTTTCTCGTAAAAAAGCGATAATATTCCGACCGGGAATCTGCATTTAGGTAAACAGACGAAAGAAAATAAAGCATTCGGTCGACTCGGGCACGCGCCTAAGCCCATAGTACTCTGATCGGCCACTTGCCAAAAGCGATAATGTGTTTCAGCCAGAGGCTGCCTCGATATCGTTCAGCTTTTTCCCGGTCTCTGAGAGCCTATGGGAGCCGTAGGAAGTGTCACGTTATTGCAAAGATCCTCAGTCTTTAATAAAAAGAGCCAAGATGAAACACAACTTGTCAGACAGGCCACTTCCTGCATGGAATCTTCTCAGGTTTTGGCCTGCCATATGAGTTCTGTTATACTCACAGACACCATTCAAACAGTTTTAGAAACTTTAGGGTGTTTTCTATCCAAAGCCAATAATTATATGCATATTCTAGTTACTGGGCAGGAGTAGTAACCAGATTAAATCGGGTACGTTTTTATCCGGCCGTGTCAATACTGCCCCCTAGCCCTAACAGGTTAACCAGTAAATTAGCAGTGGTGAAATGTGAAGCTCATACAAGTCGTACAGGTAACATCGCCACAGGTAATCGTTAAGCAGACAAAATGGCTAAGGCGGCTGCCTCGGTGAGAGAAAGTTTTTTGGAACCACATGTGTATATTGCGGATTCCTTACTTTTATTTATTTTATTTTATTTATTTCACCTTTATTTAACCAGGTAGGCAAGTTGAGAACAAGTTCTCATTTACAATTGCGACCTGGCCAAGATAAAGCAAAGCAGTTCGACAACATACAAAAACACAGAGTTACACATGGAGTAAAACAACATACAATCAATGATGCAGTAGAAAAAAAATATTAGAATAAAAAAAAAAATAAGACTATATACAATGTGAGCAAATGATGTGAGATAAGGGAGGTAAAGGCAAAAAAATGCCATGGTGGAAAAGTAAATAAAGTATAGCAAGAAAAACACTGGAATGGTAGATTTGTAGTTTGAAGAAAGTTCAGAGATAAAATATAAATAATATGGTGCAAAGGAGCAAAATAAATAAAATAAATAAATACAGTAGGGGAAGAGGTAGTAGTTTGGGCTAAATTATAGATGGGCTATGTACAGGTGCAGTGATCTGTGAGCTGCTCTGACAGCTGGTGCTTAAAGCTAGTGAGGGAGATAAGTGTTTCCAGTTTCAGAGATTTTTGTAGTTCGTTCCAGTCATTGGCAGCAGAGAATTGGAAGGAGAGACGACCAAAGGAGGAGTTGGCTTTAGGGGTGACCAGAGAGATATACCTGCTGGAGCGCGTGCTACAGGTGGGTGCTGCTATGGTGACCAGTGAGCGGAGATAAGGGGGGACTTTACCTAGCAGGGTCTTGTAGATGAGTAGAGCCAATGTTTTTGGCGACGATTATGAAGCGAAGGCCAGCCAACGAGAGCGTACAGGTCGCAGTGGTGGGTAGTATATGGGGCTTTGGTGACAAAACGGATGGCACAGTGATAGACTGCATCCAGCTTGTTGAGTAGGGTATTGGAAGCTATTTTGTAAATGACATCGCCGAAGTCGAGGATTGGTAGGATGGTCAGTTTTACGAGGGTATGTTTGGCAGCATGAGTGAAGGATGCTTTGTTGCGAAATAGGAAGCCAATTCGAGATTTCACTTTGCATTGGAGATGATTGATGTGAGTCTGGAAGGAGAGTTTACAGTCTAACCAGACACCTAGGTATTTGTAGTTGTCCACAAATTCTAAGTTAGAACCGTCCAGAGAAGTGATGCTGGACAGGCGGGCAGGTGCAGGCAGCGATCGGTTGAAGAGCATGCATTTAGTTTTACTTGTGTTTAGGAGCAGTTGGAGACCACGGAAGGAGAGTTGAATGGCATTGAAGCTCGTCTGGAGGGTTGTTAACACAGTGTCCAAAGAAGGGCCAGAAGTGTACAGAATGGTGTCGTCTGCGTAGAGGTGGATCAGAGATTCACCAGCAGCAAGAGCGACATCATTTATGTATACAGAGAAAAGAGTTGGCCCAAGAATTGAACCCTGTGGTACCCCCATAGAGACTGCCAGAGGTCCAGACAGTAGGCCCTCCGATTTGACACACTGAACTCTGTCAGAGAAGTAGTTGGTGAACCAGGCGACGCAATCGTTTGAGAAACCAAGGCTACTGGGTCTGCCGATGAGGATGTGGTGATTAACAGAGTCAAAAGCTTTGGCCAGGTCAATGAATACGGCAGCACAGTATTGTTTCTTATTGATGGCGGTTACGATGTCGTTTAGGACCTTGAGCGTGGCTGAGGTGCACCCATGACCAGCTCTGAAACCAGATTGCATAGCGGAGAGGGTGCGGTGGGATTCGAAATGGTCGGTAATCTGTTTGTTGACTTGGCTTTCGAAGACCTTAGAAAGGCAGGGTAGGATGGATATAGGTCTGTAGCAATTTGGGTCAAGAGTGTCACCTCCTTTGAAGAGGGGGATGACAGCAGCTGCTTTCCAATCTATGGGAATCTCAGACGACACGAAAGAGAGGTTGAACAGGCTAGTAATAGGGGTTGCAATAATTTCGGCAGATAATTTTAGAAAGAAAGGGTCCAGATTGTCAAGCCCAGCTGATTTGTAGGGGTCCAGATTTTGCAGCTCTTTCAGAACATCAGCTGAATGGATTTGGGAGAAGGAGAAATGGGGGAGGCTTGGGCGAGTAGCTGTGGGGGGTGCAGTGCTGTTGAATGCAGTAGGGGTAGATTGGGTGGAAAGCATGGCCAGCCGTAGAAAAATGCTTATTGAAATTCTCAATTATAGTGGGCAATGAGACATTGGCTAAATTTTCCACAGGAAAACGTATTTTAGGTTGAGGATTCTAGGTGAAATGCCAAGGGAATGGATTCTAAAGGTAACACATTTGAATTATATAACCAAACACTCATTGCAAATGCAGAAGGCCTTAGGGTTTGTCTAAATCATTAGACAGTTTATGTGGTTTTATTTTTAAATACATTTACATTTTATGTCGTCTTATTCTGGAATGGGATTCTAGAATGGACGAAAGGGTGGAGGGGTCACAGAACTGATATGGCAGGCAGGAGAAAAACCTGAGAAAAATCCATCCAGAAAGTGGAATGATTTTCAGGTGGCTGTTTTTCAGCTCAATGCCTATAGAGAATCCAGTGGGTTAGGAATCAGATTGCAGTTCCTATGGGTTCCACTAGATGTCAACAGTCTTTAGACATGGTTTCAGGCTTTTATTTTGAAAAACGATGAGTAAACAGCTATTTTGGTCAGAGGACAGGGGAACTTTGCAGACCTGATTCGGCACGCTCCTGTGAGCACGCCGTTTGTTATTTTTCATTTCTATTGAAGACGGTACTATCCGGTTTAAATAGTATTGATTATAAAGACAATAAACATCCTGAGGATTAATTATAAACATCGTTTGATATGTTTCGACAAACTTTACCGGTACTTTTAGTATGTATTCGTCCGCCTGCTGTGATCGCCTTCGAGCCAATGGATTACTGAACAAAACGTGCCAACAAAACTGAGTTTTTGGGACATAAAGAGGGACTTTATCGAACAAAACTAACATTTACTGTGTAACTGGGAGGCTTGTGAATGCTACCATATGAAAATCATCAAAGGTAAGTGATTAATTTTATCTCTATTTCGGACTTTAGTTACCCCTCTACTTGGCTGGTAAATGTTTTTATGCTTTTTTACACGGGGCGTTGTCCTTGGATAATCACATGTTATGCTTTCGCTGTAAAGCTTTTTTGAAATCTGACACAGCGGCTGGATTAACAAGAAGTTCATCTTTAAGCCGATGTATAACACTTGTATATTTTAGGAACTCTTATTATGTGTATTCCTGTATTTTGAATTTGGCGCTCTGCAATTTTACCGGATGTTGGCCAGGTGGGACGCTAGCGTCCCACATACCCTAGAGAGGATAAGGGAGTATTGACTAATTTAGAAAATCTTTTTAGCAGTAACATTATGGTACTATTTGACATTTGTCTTAGAGATGTTATTAAGAAAAGGTTAATGTCATAATTTGTCATATAGTCAATGTTTGTCTAGTTTCCTGAAACAGAAATGTAATGAACTTAACTGTTGTTATGATCTGTGTTTTTTTGTGTTTATCATGGAAGGTGACATCAGATCGTGTTTCAATGCATGGTAGAAATTATTTGACCATAGACAGTGTGTGTCAACCTCAAAACCCTCCCTAACCGGCAGGAGAAAGATCAACGAAGGTGTGCTATGAGAGACAGTGACTTTTACCACTCCTATCTGAGTCCGAACCTTAAAACAGGGCCGGAGTGCTGAGAGCGCGTGTGGAGTGAGCGTGGAAAGAGAACAAGCTCCGGTGAGAGACTCGTATACGTGGGGGAAACGGAAGTATCTACTTGGATATTAAAATCGGGACATTATCAAGGGCCACGAAATGTGACAGGCAAAAGTTACATATGCCGTTGGGAAAATGAACTGTAAACGATATCTGAAGAAGACCAGCTAGAATGATGTGTCGGGTGAAGGAAAGGGGGGATATACGCCCAGCTGTTTAAACTGGAAATGCACTGAGATACTGATCTTTCTTTACCAGGCCACTCATGACAGGAAAACAGGGAGAAAGGGGGGCTGTAATGAGAAGAGTTATGACCGGCAATAAAAGGTTGTTTATAAATGTGTGTTCTAACGGGGATGATGTGTACGGAGTTGATAAACTGGAATTTGAGCCTTAGTCTCAATGTAAGGACTGAGGTCAGTCATTCTAAATTCGGGTTGGATAAGTTATAAAATGTTTTCGTTGTGATTGGGATACTGAGAGAGAGAATGGCTAAAGCACGATGAGGGGCTGGGGCGCTGCTAACATTTAAGTGGGCGAGAGAGTTTCCAGAAACGTATCTCTAAGTGTCATCATGAAGGGAGGTCATTTGTTTGGGGGAATCACTGGATGACAGCTTAGGACAAACATGAACGTTTTTTGGTTTTACCCTGTATTCAGAGTTTTTATGTTACGTCGTATCAACGAGTGGTGCAAAGTTATTAAACATGTACTTTGTTTCTCTTTTCTTTTCAAGTCAATATGTTTTTAGGTTTCGTGGAACATGAGGGTGTTCATTGTTCCAGAGGAGGGAATGATGTATATTGATTAACTGATTTGAGAATGTGTTAGTAGGTTTGTAAATGTAAAAAATGCATTAGGAGTATAGTGTGTTATGGGTTAGACGTAATGATAGAGGAGTATCATTCCCAGAGACTGTATATTGATATAGGGGATAGCTCATAGAAGAAGGAGAGCAGCTAACTGTACACAATATGGGGATTTAATTGAACGTTACACATACCCAGATCATGGTGAAAGTAGCAGAGGTAATGTTGTCATTTCAGACACTATTGTCAACTTTCAGTAATGAGTTTGTCACAGAAGGCATACCACTTGAAAGAATAGCAACTGATCCCTGTATACAGAAGGCCACATCGCCAGAAGGGAAGTTTGCTGTGATAATAGCATCACATCTCCTGCAGAGTGTGATTAAGAAACATGTGACTCAGAGTTTTGTACAGTTGGATACTCTTCCAACGCCACTAATCTCTCCCCCATTTCTGACAGCTAATAAATACTTGACATACAGTAGATTGGGACCGAACCACAGTAAATGGAAAGTGTCAGAAGATGGCTGCTTATGAACCATTAGGGCCCATAATCTACACGGTAACAAAGATGTTTACAAACGGGTGGGGCGTAGATTGCCCTTGGAAAGAGAGATGTGTACCTAACTTGAGCACAGGGATGTATTATCCGCAGGTATCAACTGTAGCAGATTACAGGAGGTCATTGGAGATGTTGGTGGCTAGAGACCAAGGGATAAACTGGGAAACAGGTAGGGGGTATCTGAAAGTTCAGTCCTAGACTTATCAGTAAAATACGAAGACAATAGGAGAGCAGGAGATAAATTCCCGAGCAATAGCTATTCTCACAGCAGTCGCTGTAGGGACAGTAACAGAAGGAGCAGTAGTAGAAGTGTAGAATGCTATATTGATAGCATGGAATTGGACTACTGCGCAAAGGAGGGGTATTGTGAGACTATAGTCATGGGTCATGTTGGAAGTAGCAATGGTTACTTTTGTAGTATTGTTGGGATTTCAGTTTATGATGACTCATGTCACATGGAGTGGTTACTGGTAACTGGGGGACAGATGGAAGGACAGGGGATGCGGTTATTCAAATATCACTAATTATGTTGTCAGGAAATGACCCATGTGTTGCAGTGTGCATATATAGGAAATGACCCATGTGTTGCAGTGTGCATATATAGGAAATGACCCATGTGTTGCAGTGTGCATATATAGGAAATGACCCATGTGTTGCAGTGTGCATATATAGGAAATGACCCATGTGTTGCAGTGTGCATATATAGAAAATGACCCATGTGTTGCAGTGTGCATATATAGGAAATGACCCATGTGTTGCAATGTGCATATATAGGAAATGACCCATGTGTTGCAGTGTGCATATACAGGAAATGACCCATGTGTTGCAGTGTGCATATATAGAAAATGACCCATGTGTTGCAGTGTGCATATATAGGAAATGACCCATGTGTTGCAGTGTGCATATATAGGAAATGACCCATGTGTTGCAGTGTGCATATATAGGAAATGACCCATGTGTTGCAGTGTGCATATATAGGAAATGACCCATGTGTTGCAGTGTGCATATATAGAAAATGACCCATGTGTTGCAGTGTGCATATATAGGAAATGACCCATGTGTTGCAATGTGCATATATAGGAAATGACCCATGTGTTGCAGTGTGCATATACAGGAAATGACCCATGTGTTGCAGTGTGCATATATAGAAAATGACCCATGTGTTGCAGTGTGCATATATAGGAAATGACCCATGTGTTGCAATGTGCATATATAGGAAATGACCCATGTGTTGCAGTGTGCATATATAGGAAATGACCCATGTGTTGCAGTGTGCATATATAGGAAATGACCCATGTGTTGCAGTGTGCATATATAGAAAATGACCCATGTGTTGCAGTGTGCATATATAGGAAATGACCCATGTGTTGCAATGTGCATATATAGGAAATGACCCATGTGTTGCAGTGTGCATATACAGGAAATGACCCATGTGTTGCAGTGTGCATATATAGGAAATGACCCATGTGTTGCAGTGTGCATATATAGGAAATGACCCATGTGTTGCAGTGTGCATATATAGGAAATGACCCATGTGTTGCAGTGTGCATATACAGGAAATGACCCATGTGTGGCAGTGTGCATATACAGGAAATCGTCCCACCTACTCAACAGCCAGTGGAATCCCGTGGCGCGTTATTCAAATACCGTAGAAATGCTATTACTTCAATTTCTCAAACATATGACTATTTTACACCATTTTAAAAACAAGACTCGTTAATCTAACCACACTGTCCGATTTCAAAAAGGCTTTACAACAAAAGCAAAACATTAGATTATGTCAGCAGAGTACCCAGCGAGAAATAATCAGACACCCATTTTTCAAGCTAGCATATAATGTCACAAAAAACAAAACCACAGCTAAATGCAGCACTAACCTTTGATGATCTTCATCAGATGACACTCCTAGGACATTATGTTATACAATACATGCATGTTTTGTTCAATCAAGTTCATATTTATATCAAAAACCAGCTTTTTACATTAGCATGTGACGTTCAGAACTAGCATACCCACCGCAAACTTCCGGTGAATTTACTAAATTACTCACGATTAACGTTCACAAAATACATAACAATTATTTTAAGAATTATAGATACAGAACTCCTTTATGCAATCGCGGTGTCAGATTTTAAAATAGCTTTTCGGCGAAAGCACATTTTGCAATATTCTGAGTACATAGCCAGTCCACTCTCTCCCCTGTCTATAGCTGTGTTCCAGTCCACTCTCTCCCCTGTCTATAGCTGTGTTCCAGTCCACTCTCTCCCCTGTCTATAGCTGTGTTCCAGTCCACTCTCTCCCCTGTCTATAGCTGTGTTCCAGTCCACTCTCTCCCCTGTCTATAGCTGTGTTCCAGTCCACTCTCTCCCGTCTATAGCTGTGTTCCAGTCAACTCTCTCCCCTGTCTATAGCTGTGTTCCAGTCCACTCTCTCCCCTGCCTGTAGCTGTGTTCCAGTCCACTCTCTCCCCTGTCTATAGCTGTGTTCCAGTCAACTCTCTCCCCTGTTTATAGCTGTGTTCCAGTCCACTCTCTCCCCTGTCTATAGCTGTGTTCCAGTCCATTCTCTCTCCTGTCTATAGCTGTGTTCCAGTCCACTCTCTCCCCTGTCTATAGCTGTGTTCCAGTCCACTCTCTCACCTGTCTGTAGCTGTGTTCCAGTCCACTCTCTCCCCTGTCTATAGCTGTGTTCCAGTCCATTCTCTCTCCTGTCTATAGCTGTGTTCCAGTCCACTCTCTCCCCTGTCTATAGCTGTGTTCCAGTCCACTCTCTCACCTGTCTGTAGCTGTGTTCCAGTCCACTCTCTCCCCTGTCTATAGCTGTGTGTTCTGGTACACTCTCTTCACTACCCTGTTTATTGCTGTCTGTCCCAGTCCACTCTCCATTTTACCCTATCAATAGCTGTGTGTCCCAGTCCACTCTCCATTTTACCCTATCAATAGCTGTGTGTCCCAGTCCACTCTCTTCTTGCTGTCCTGAGTAATGCCCTGGTTGTCTGTCCCCTTCCGTGTCCCCACCTCCTCGGGGATTTAAAGCCCAGTTTGGTGTCCTGTCGCTGGTCAGGGTCAGAGAGAGTTCCCCCTGCTAACCAGTCCAGCGGATAATTCAGACAGCAGGACCTTGGGGACTCTGCTCTGACGGGTGACTAGGAGAGACAGATGGAGTTTGCCCCATACCCACATAGTCTGACATCCAAGCCATTTATTTCCCAGTCAATTCAGAAAGTTCTCTTCAATACTTTTCAATGAGGAACATTATGAATTGGAAATTGGTTTACTTTCTGAATTGACTGGAATTGAAATGGTATTTTTCCCAACCCTGCTAAATAAACCCTCAAGCATTCTGCTATGTATCCATGTAGACCAAACATCTACAGTATGCACTGAGACACACACCAACAGAACCACTCAATCAGAACAGGTGTTCTATTTGTGTTTTGGTCTCAGGGAAGGCGATGTCACTGAGCAGGGCTAAGCTAGCTCTATGACTCACTAACCTCCACTACACAGGCAACCCGTTTGATTTGTTGCATTCACCACTATGGTTGTCTGTGTAACCAGGCAGGTATATCTCACCACTATGGTTGTCTGTGTAACCAGGCAGGTATATCTCACCACTATGGTTGTCTGTGTAACCAGGCAGGTATATCACACTCCTCCCTTGCACTCCATTCCCAGTCACTCCTCCCTTGCTCTCCTTGCCCCCGCTCTTTCGTTGTCTGAATGTCATCTCCATGCCATAAGACATGTACTATTTAAGAGGGACTGACTGGACCCAAGTCCCTATAGGCAGAAGGCTTATATAACTTAATGTACCACAGCTTTCGTCTGTTGTACCCCCCCCCCCTCACACACACACACACACGTAAAAAACAACACACACAGACACACACACACACATACACCGCCTTCTCTGTTCTCCCCGAGGAAGCCTCTCTGTTAGTCTCTCAGACAGCTGTGAGGCTGTTCCTGTGAGGAGTTAACCAGTCATATGTGTTTGGCTCCAAGAGTTGGTACATGTTTAGAGACTAGCCAGTGCTTAGGCATGGACTGCGCTAAGCTTGAGGAAATGGGTAGTACTACACAAGATATATAGACACAGAATTTGCACAATCCACATACAGTTGATGTTGGAAGTTTACATACACCTTAGTCAATTACATTTAAACTCAGTGTTTCACAATTCCTGACATTTAATCCTTGTAAACAATCCCTGTCCTAGGTCAGTTAGGATCACCGCTTTGTTTTAAGAATGTGAAATGTCAGAATAATAGTACAGAGAAATTTATTTCAGATTTTATTTCTTTCATCACATTTCCAGTTGCTCAGAAGTTTACAGGCACTCAATTAGTATTTGGTAGCATTGCCTTTAAATTGTTAAACTTGGGTCAAATGTTTTGGGTAGCCTTCCACAAGCTTCCCAAAATAAGTTGGGTGAATTTTGGCCCATTCCTCCTGACAGAGCTGGTGTAACTGAGTCAGGTTTGTAGGCCTCCTTGCTCGCACACGCTTTTTCAGTTCTGCCCACAAATTTTCTATAGGATTGAGGCCAGGACTTTGTGATTGCCACTCCAAGACTTTGTTGTCCTTAAGCCTTAAACATTGGAAGTATGCTTGGGGTCATTGTCCACTTGGAAGACCTATTTGCCAAGCTTTAACTTCCTGACTGATGTCTTGAGATGTTGATTCAATATAACCACATCATTTTCCTTCCTCAGTCCCTCCTGCAGCAAAGCACCCCCACGACATGATGCTGCCACCCCCGTGCTTCACGGTTGGGATGGTGTTCTTCGGCTTGCAAGCCTCCCCCTTTTTCCTCCAAACAGTTCTATTTTTGTTTCATCACACCACAGGACATTTCTCCAAAAACTACGATCTTTGTCCCCATGTGCAAACCGTAGTCTGGCTTTTTGATGGTGGTTTTGGAGCAGTGGCTTCTTCCTTGCTGAGCGGCCTTTCAGATTATGTAGATATAGAACTCGTTTTACTGTGGATATAGATACTTTGTACCTGTTTCCTCAAGTATCTTCGCAAGGTCCTTTGCTGTTGTTCTGGGATTAATTTGCACTTTTCGCACCAAAGTACGTTCATCTCTGGGAGACAGAACGCGGTATGATGGCTGCGTGGTCCCATTGTGTTTATACTTATGTACTATTGTTTGTACAGATGAACGTGGTACCTTCAGGAATTTGGGAATTGTTCCCAAGGATGAACCAGACTTGTGGAGGTCTGCAATTTACAAGGTAGGCCTTGAAATATATCCACAGGTACACCTCCAATAGACTCAAATTATGTCAATTAGCCTATTAGAAGCTTCTAAAGCCATGACATCATTTTCTGGAATTTTCCAAGCTGTTTAAAGGCACTGTCAACTTAGTGTATGTAAACTTCTGACCCACTGAAATTGTGGATACAGTGAACTATAAGTGAAATAATCTGTCTGTAAACAATTGTTGTAAAAATGTCTTGTGTCATGACAAAGTAGATGCCAAAACTATAGTTCGTTAACAACAAATGTGTGGAGTGGTTGGAAAACGAGTTTTAATGACTCCAACCTAAGTGTATGTAAACTTCCGCCTTCAACTGTACATTATTTACACAATGAACAACAAGCTTAAAACAAATCTAGAAACACTATAAGCTACGCTATGAATTGTGCATGTATAGATGTATTAATAAAGCAATTTACAGGATGTGATTGGGAAAGTGTCCAGTATGTAATGGTCAGTCCAATCAAAAGGAAGGTGCAGGATGTGTAGAGAGTTCAAAGATCAATGAGCAGATCTATGAAAGTGCAGGGGGCATAGTCCATGAAGGAAGAGATCACCGTGGACCAGGTGTCCAGTTGATGAGGTCCACAATGCGGGGGATTGAGCTGTTCAGGTGGAGGGAGGTTATGGTTGTGATTGACCTGAACCAGGGAGACTTTGAAAGAGGGGGTGTCCAGGGTTGAAGGGGTCAGCAATGATCTTTCCAGCACACTTCCTTGCCTTGGAGTCATGTAGGATCTTGATAGAGGGCTGGTGGCAGCCGATGACCTTCTCAGCAGACCGGACATTCTGTCACAATTCGCCCTTTGACCAGGCAGACACGTTCCCCAACCAGACAGTGATTTATGAGGTGAGGATGGATTCAATGATGGCCATGTAGAACCGGATCAGTATTGTTTGTGAGAGTTTCCTCAGCTGACACAGGAAGTACATCTGTAGTCTGTTATAATGTTGTCCTCCCACTAGAGGATGTGATGTTGTCCTCCCACTAGAGGATGTGATGTTGTCCTCCCAATAGAACATGTGATGTTGTCCACCCACTAGAGGATGTGATGTTGTCCTCCCTCTAGAGGATGTGATGTTGTCCTCCCACTAGAGGATGTGATGTTGTCCTCCCACTAGAGGATGTGATGTTGTCCTCCCACTAGAGGATGTGATGTTGTCCTCCCAATAGAACATGTGATGTTGTCCTCCCACTAGAGGATGTGATGTTGTCCTCCCTCTAGAGGACGTGATGTTGTCCTCCCTCTAGAGACTGTGATGTTGTCCTCCCTCTAGAGGCTGTGATGTTGTCCTCCCTCTAGAGGACGTGATGTTGTCCTCCCATTAGAGGATGTGATGTTGTCCTCCCACTAGAGGATGTGATGTTGTCCTCCCTCTAGAGGATGTGATGTTGTCCTCCCACTAGAGGATGTTATGTTGTCCTCCCACTAGAGGGTGTGATGTTGTCCTCCCACTAGAGGACGTGATGTTGTTCTCCCTCCAGAGGATGTGATGTTGTCCTCCCTCTAGAGGACGTGATGTTGTCCTCCCTCTAGAGACTGTGATGTTGTCCTCCCTCTAGAGGACATGATGTTGTCCTCCCTCTAGAGGGTGTGATGTTGTCCTCCCACTAGAGGGTGTGATGTTGTCCTCCCACTAGAGAGTGTGATGTTGTCCTCCCACTAGAGGATGTGATGTTGTCCTCCCAATAGAACATGTGATGTTGTCCTCCCAATAGAGCCTGTGATGTTGTCCTCCCATTAGAGGACGTGATGTTGTCCTCACACTAGAGGCTGTAATGTTGTCCTCCCACTAGAGGCTGTGATGTTGTCTTCCTACTAGAGGCTGTGATGTTGTCCTCCCTCTAGAGGCTGTGATGTTGTCCTCCCAATAGAACATGTGATGTTGTCCTCCCACTAGAGGCTGGGATGATGTCCTCCCACTAGAGAACGTGATGATGCCCTCCCACTAGAGGCTGTGATGTTGTCCTCCCACTAGAGACTGTGATGTTGTCCTCCCATTAGAGTACGTGATGTTGTCCTCCCACTAGAAGCTGTGATGTTGTCTTCCTACTAGAGGCTGTGATGTTGTCTTCCTACTAGAGGCTGTGATGTTGTCTTCCTACTAGAGGCTGTGATGTTGTCCTCCCTCTAGAGGATGTGCTGTTGTCCTCCCACTAGAGGATGTGATGTTGTCCTCCCTCTAGAGGCTGTGATGTTGTCCTCCCACTAGAGGATGTGATGTTGTCCTCCCACTAGAGGGTGTGATGTTGTCCTCCCACTAGAGGATGTGATGTTGTCCTCCCACTAGAGGACGTGATGTTGTCCTCCCACTAGAGGACGTGATGTTGTCCTCCCTCTATAGACTGTGATGTTGTCCTCCCACTAGAGGGTGTGATGTTGTCCTCCCACTAGAGGGTGTGATGTTGTCTTCCCACTAGAGGGTGTGATGTTGTCCTCCCACTAGAGACTGTGATGTTGTCCTCCCACTAGAGGGTGTGATGTTGTCCTCCCACTAGAGGATGTGATGTTGTCCTCCCACTAGAGGACGTGATGTTGTCCTCCCACTAGAGGACGTGATGTTGTCCTCCCTCTAGAGACTGTGATGTTGTCCTCCCACTAGAGGGTGTGATGTTGTCCTGCCACTAGAGACTGTGATGTTGTCCTCCTACTAGAGGGTGGGATGTTGTCCTCCCATTAGAGGATGTGGTGTTGTCCTCCCTCTAGAGGCTGTGATGTTGACCTCCCAATAGAACATGTGATGTTGTCCTCCCTCTAGAGGCTGTGATGTTGTCCTCCCTCTAGAGGCTGTGATGTTGTCCTCCCAATAGAACATGTGATGTTGTCCTCCCACTAGAGGCTGGGATGATGCCCTCCCACTAGAGGCTGTGATGTTGTCCTCCCACTAGAGGATGTGATGTTGTCCTCCCTCTAGAGGACGTGATGTTGTCCTCCCTCTAGAGAATGTGATGTTGTCCTCCCACTAGAGGATGTGATGTTGTCCTCCCTCTAGAGGACGTGATGTTGTCCTCCCACTAGAGGGTGTGATGTTGTCTTCCCTCTAGAGGACGTGGTGTTGTCCTCCCTCTAGATGACGTGATGTTGTCCTCCCACTAGAGGGTGTGATGTTGTCCTCCCTCTAGAGGACGTGATGTTGTCCTCCCACTAGAGGGTGTGATGTTGTCCTCCCTCTAGAGGACGTGGTGTTGTCCTCCCTCTAGATGACGTGATGTTGTCCTCCCACTAGAGGGTGTGATGTTGTCCTCCCTCTAGAGGACTTGATGTTGTCCTCCCACTAGAGGGTGTGATGTTGTCCTCCCTCTAGAGGACGCGATGTTGTCCTCCCTCTAGAGGACGTGATGTTGTCCTCCTTCTAGAGGACGTGATGTTGTCCTCCTTCTAGAGGACGTGATGTTGTCCTCCCTCTAGAGACTGTGATGTTGTCCTCCCATTAGAGAACGTGATGTTGTCCACCCACTAGAGGCTGTAATGTTGTCCTCCCACTAGAGGGTGTGATGTTGTCCTCCCACTAGAAGGTGTGATGTTGTCCTCCCACTAGAGGGTGTGATGTTGTCCTCCCACTAGAGGATGTGATGTTGTCCTCCCTCTAGAGGACGTGATGTTGTCCTCCCTCTAGAGGCTGTGATGTTGTCCTCCCACTAGAGGATGTGATGTTGTCCTCCCTCTAGAGGACGTGATGTTGTCCTCCCTCTAGAGAATGTGATGTTGTCCTCCCACTAGAGGATGTGATGTTGTCCTCCCTCTAGAGGACGTGATGTTGTCCTCCCACTAGAGGGTGTGATGTTGTCCTCCCTCTAGAGGACGTGGTGTTGTCCTCCCTCTAGATGACGTGATGTTGTCCTCCCACTAGAGGGTGTGATGTTGTCCTCCCTCTAGAGGACGTGATGTTGTCCTCCCACTAGAGGGTGTGATGTTGTCCTCCCTCTAGAGGACGTGGTGTTGTCCTCCCTCTAGATGACGTGATGTTGTCCTCCCACTAGAGGGTGTGATGTTGTCCTCCCTCTAGAGGACTTGATGTTGTCCTCCCACTAGAGGGTGTGATGTTGTCCTCCCTCTAGAGGACGCGATGTTGTCCTCCCTCTAGAGGACGTGATGTTGTCCTCCTTCTAGAGGACGTGATGTTGTCCTCCCTCTAGAGACTGTGATGTTGTCCTCCCATTAGAGAACGTGATGTTGTCCACCCACTAGAGGCTGTAATGTTGTCCTCCCACTAGAGGCTGTGATGTTGTCTTCCTACTAGAGGCTGTGATGCTGTCTTCCTACTAGAGGCTGTGATGTTGTCCTCCCTCTAGAGGCTGTGATGTTGTCCTCCCACTAGAGGATGTGATGTTGTCCTCCCTCTAGAGGACGTGATGTTGTCCTCCCTCTAGAGAATGTGATGTTGTCCTCCCACTAGAGGATGTGATGTTGTCCTCCCTCTAGAGGACGTGACGTTGTCCTCCCACTAGAGGGTGTGATGTTGTCCTCCCTCTAGAGGACGTGGTGTTGTCCTCCCTCTAGATGACGTGATGTTGTCCTCCCACTAGAGGGTGTGATGTTGTCCTCCCTCTAGAGGACGTGATGTTGTCCTCCCACTAGAGGGTGTGATGTTGTCCTCCCTCTAGAGGACGTGGTGTTGTCCTCCCTCTAGATGACGTGATGTTGTCCTCCCACTAGAGGGTGTGATGTTGTCCTCCCTCTAGAGGACTTGATGTTGTCCTCCCACTAGAGGGTGTGATGTTGTCCTCCCTCTAGAGGACGCGATGTTGTCCTCCCTCTAGAGGACGTGATGTTGTCCTCCTTCTAGAGGACGTGATGTTGTCCTCCCTCTAGAGACTGTGATGTTGTCCTCCCATTAGAGAACGTGATGTTGTCCACCCACTAGAGGCTGTAATGTTGTCCTCCCACTAGAGGCTGTGATGTTGTCCTCCCTCTAGAGGACGTGATGTTGTCCTCCCACTAGAGGGTGTGATGTTGTCCTCCCTCTAGAGGACGTGGTGTTGTCCTCCCTCTAGATGACGTGATGTTGTCCTCCCACTAGAGGGTGTGATGTTGTCCTCCCTCTAGAGGACTTGATGTTGTCCTCCCACTAGAGGGTGTGATGTTGTCCTCCCTCTAGAGGACGCGATGTTGTCCTCCCTCTAGAGGACGTGATGTTGTCCTCCCTCTAGAGGACGTGATGTTGTCCTCCCTCTAGAGGGTGTGATGTTGTCCTCCCACTAGAAGGTGTGATGTTGTCCTCCCACTAGAGGACATGATGTTGTCCTCCCACTAGATGACGTGATGTTGTCCTCCCTCTAGAGGACGTGATGTTGTCATCCCACTAGAGGGTGTGATGTTGTCCTCCCTCTAGAGGACGTCGTGTTGTCCTCCCACTAGAGGATGTGATGTTGTCCTCCCTCTAGAGGACGTGGTGTTGTCCTCCCTCTAGAGGATGTGATGTTGTCCTCCCACTAGAGGACGTGATGTTGTCCTCCCTCTAGAGGACGTGATGTGGGCCAAATTTGGCCCGCGGGGTAATTATATTTGGCCCGCGAGACAATACCAAATTTCTACTTGAGCTGGCCCGCCGGTATTATACAGCGCATTCACCGCTAATACTACGAATCCCATAATGCTCTGCTGTTGTTTTCGCGCGCCAATCAGGACAGGACCCAGAAACGCCCTCTCCTCTGTGACAGTAGTCATAGCAACATAGACGCTACAACTGTCAGCGCGCTATCCCTTCCCAAAAATAGCGAAAAGAAAGGCAGAAAACAGGAGCTTTCTGGACAAGTGGGAGGCAGAATATCTGTTTACATATGTAAAAGACAAACCTGTTTGTCTTGTTTGTGGAGTCAACGTGGCTGTAAGTAAGGAGTACAACATTAGACGACACTATGAAACGAAACACCATGACAAATACAAGGACCTGGACATGACTCAAAGGAGCCAGAAAGTAGAGGAGATGAAAAGAAGTTTGGTTTCACAACAGAATATGTTCAAAAAAGCCACATCACAAAGTGAGGCTGCTGTAAAGGCTAGTTATATAGTGGCAGCAGAGATCGCAAAATCAGCCCGGCCCTTTAATGAGGGAGAGTTCATGAAAAAGTGCATGATGAAAGTTTGTGACCTCGTATGCCCAGAGAAAAAGCAAGCATTTTCAAACGTGAGCCTGAGCAGGAACACAGTAGCTGATCGCACATGTGATCTTGCCACCAATCTGTATGACCAGCTGATGGAAAAGGGAAAAGATTTCGTTGCGTTCTCCCTCGCTGTGGATGAGAGCTGCGACGCATCTGATACTGCTCAGCTGTCAGTCTTCATCTGTGGAGTGGACTCAAATCTGTGTGTTACGGAGGAGCTATTGGGATTCAAATCAATGCATGGCACAACCACAGGAAAGGAAATCTTTGAGGAGGTTTCCAAATGTGTAACTGAAATAAAGCTGCCGTGGGATAAACTCGTTGGATTAATGACAGATGGTGCGCCAGCGATGTGCGGTAAAAAGAGTGGACTGGTGGGCATGGTTCGGGAGAAGATGCGGGAAGAGAACTGTGCAAGTGAGCTAACTGTTTACCACTGCATCATACATCAGGAATCACTGTGTGCCAGAGCCCTAAAGATGGAACATGTTATGACCACAGTAACACAGGTAGTTAACTTTATAAGAGCCAAAGGTCTGAATCACCGCCAGTTTACATTTTTTCTAGAGGAGTGTGGTTCGGAATACGCAGACGTGCCATATCACACAGAGGTGAGATGGCTAAGCAGAGGAAAAGTACTGAACAGATGTTTCGAGCTGCGTGAGGAAATATGTCAATTCCTGGAAACCAAAGGGAAGGATACAGCAGAGCTCCGGGAGCAAAAGTTTCTGTGTGAGCTGGCCTTTCTCTGTGACATCTCAAGCCATCTCGATGCGCTGAACCTGCAGCTTCAGGGGCGGGGGCGCATCATCACAGACATGTACGCTGCAGTGAGGGCCTTTAAAACTAAACTGTGCCTGTGGGAGAATCAGATGCTGCAAGGAAACCCTTGCCATTTTCCCTGCTGCCAAACCATAAAAGCGCAGATCTCTACCGCCGTGTTCCCATGCGCACAGTTTGCTGAAAAACTCAGTGTTCTCGCCGCTGAGTTTAGCCGGCAATTTGCCGACTTCGATGTCCAGAAATGTAGGTTTGAACTGCTTAGTAATCCCTTCGCAGTTGATGTGGAAAATGCACCAACCAACATCCAAATGGAGCTGATTGAACTCCAGGGCAACGACACGCTGAAGTCAAAGTATGATGCTGTGGGCGCCGCACAGTTTCCACGGTTCATCCCTGACACAATGCCTCAGCTCCGCACCCAAGCTGCTCAGATGCTCTCCATGTTCGGCAGCACTTATCTATGCGAGCAACTTTTCTCCTCGATGAAGATGACCAAAACAACTCACAGGAGACGTCTGACTGATGAACACCTTCGCTCGATACTGGCTTGGGCACATCAGATTAGATCAGTGTGCAATAATTAACGTTTTCTTTGTGCACTTTTTCTTGCTACAAGGCATGGGCTTGAATGGTTGATTGATTTATTATCATTTTATTTGTAAAATTATTAGCCAGTGGAAAAAGTTTATTTTGGTATTTAAAATCAGAAGGCTGCAAATAGAAAAGAGACATACGATTTTTATTTAAATTTTATTTATTTAATAAATTAATGCCATTGATGTGTTTTTTCATTTGAAATTCGATTTTGCATATCTCCACTATTAAATTATATATTGTATGGTAATAAGCGATGCTTATCCTCCCTCTAGAGACGGTGATGTTGTCCTCCCTCTAGAGGACGTGATGTTGTCCTCCCTCTAGAGGACGTGATGTTGTCCTCCCTCTAGAGGACGTGATGTTGTCCTCCCTCTAGAGGACGTGATGTTGTCCTCCCTCAAGAGACTGTGATGTTGTCCTCCCTCTAGAGGACATGATGTTGTCCTCCCTCTAGAGGACGTGATGTTGTCCTCCATCTAGAGACTGTGATGTTGTCCTCCCTCTAGAGGACGTGATGTTGTCCTCCCTCTAGAGGACGTGATGTTGTCCTCCCTCTAGAGGACGTGATGTTGTCCTCCATCTAGAGACTGTGATGTTGTCCTCCTTCTAGAGAACGTGATGTTGTCTTCCTACTAGAGGCTGTGATGTTGTCTTCCTACTAGAGGCTGTGATGTTGTCCTCCCTCTAGAGGATGTGATGTTGTCCTCCCACTAGAGGACGTGATGTTGTCCTCCCTCTAGAGGATGTGATGTTGTCCTCCCTCTAGAGGCTGTGATGTTGTCCTCCCTCTAGAGGCTGTGATGTTGTCCTCCCACTAGAGGACATGATGTTGTTCTCCCTCTAGAGGACGTGATGTTGTCCTCCCTCTAGAGGACGTGATGTTGTCCTCCCACTAGAGGGTGTGATGTTGTCCTCCCACTAGAGGATGTGATGTTGTCCTCCCTCTAGAGGACGTGATGTTGTCCTCCCTCTAGAGGATGTGATGTTGTCCTCCCTCTAGAGGACGTGATGTTGTCCTCCATCTAGAGACTGTGATGTTGTCCTCCTTCTAGAGAACGTGATGTTGTCTTCCTACTAGAGGCTGTGATGTTGTCTTCCTACTAGAGGCTGTGATGTTGTCCTCCCTCTAGAGGATGTGATGTTGTCCTCCCACTAGAGGATGTGATGTTGTCCTCCCTCTAGAGGCTGTGATGTTGTCCTCCCACTAGATGACGTGATGTTGTCCTCCCTCTAGAGGACGTGATGTTGTCCTCCCACTAGAGGACGTGATGTTGTCCTCCCACTAGAGGATGTGATGTTGTCCTCCCACTAGAGGATGTGATGTTGTCCTCCCACTAGAGAATGTGATGTTGTCCTCCCACTAGAGGATGTGATGTTGTCCTCCCTCTAGAGGATGTGATGTTGTCCTCCCTCTAGAGGACGTGATGTTGTCCTCCCACTAGAGAATGTGATGTTGTCCTCCCACTAGAGGACGTGATGTTGTCCTCCCACTAGAGAATGTGATGTTGTCCTCCCACTAGATGACGTGATGTTGTCCTCCCTCTAGAGGACGTGATGTTGTCCTCCCTCTAGAGACTGTGATGTTGTCCTCCCACTAGAGGATGTGATGTTGTCCTCCCACTAGAGGACGTGATGTTGTCCTCCCTCTAGAGACTGTGATGTTCTCCTCCCACTAGAGGACGTGATGTTGTCCTCCCACTAGAGGATGTGATGTTGTCCTCCCTCTAGAGGACGTGATGTTGTCCTCCCTCTAGAGGACGTGATGTTGTCCTCCCTCTAGAGGCTGTGATGTTGTCCTCCCACTAGAGGATGTGATGTTGTCCTCCCTCTAGAGGACGTGATGTTGTCCTCCCACTAGAGGGTGTGATGTTGTCCTCCCACTAGAGGATGTGATGTTGTCCTCCCTCTAGAGGACGTGATGTTGTCCTCCCTCTAGAGGATGTGATGTTGTCCTCCCACTAGAGGACGTGATGTTGTCCTCCCACTAGAGGATGTGATGTTGTCCTCCCACTAGAGGATGTGATGTTGTCCTCCCACTAGAGGACGTGATGTTGTCCTCCCACTAGAGGATGTGATGTTGTCCTCCCTCTAGAGGACGTGATGTTGTCCTCCCACTAGAGGACGTGATGTTGTCCTCCCTCTAGAGGACGTGATGTTGTCCTCCCTCTAGAGGACGTGATGTTGTCCTCCCTCTAGAGGACGTGATGTTGTCCTCCCTCTAGAGACTGTGATGTTGTCCTCCCACTAGAGGATGTGATGTTGTCCTCCCACTAGAGGACGTGATGTTGTCCTCCCTCTAGAGACTGTGATGTTCTCCTCCCACTAGAGGACGTGATGTTGTCCTCCCACTAGAGGATGTGATGTTGTCCTCCCTCTAGAGGACGTGATGTTGTCCTCCCTCTAGAAGACGTGATGTTGTCCTCCCTCTAGAGGCTGTGATGTTGTCCTCCCACTAGAGGACGTGATGTTGTCCTCCCTCTAGAGGACGTGATGTTGTCCTCCCACTAGAGGGTGTGATGTTGTCCTCCCACTAGAGGATGTGATGTTGTCCTCCCTCTAGAGGACGTGATGTTGTCCTCCCTCTAGAGGATGTGATGTTGTCCTCCCACTAGAGGACGTGATGTTGTCCTCCCACTAGAGGATGTGATGTTGTCCTCCCACTAGAGGATGTGATGTTGTCCTCCCACTAGAGGACGTGATGTTGTCCTCCCACTAGAGGATGTGATGTTGTCCTCCCTCTAGAGGACGTGATGTTGTCCTCCCACTAGAGGACGTGATGTTGTCCTCCCTCTAGAGGACGTGATGTTGTCCTCCCTCTAGAGGACGTGATGTTGTCCTCCCTCTAGAGGACGTGATGTTGTCCTCCCTCTAGAGGATGTGATGTTGTCCTCCCTCTAGAGGACATGATGTTGTCCTCCCACTAGAGAGTGTGATGTTGTCCTCCCTCTAGAGGACGTGATGTTGTCCTCCCTCTAGAGGACGTGATGTTGTCCTCCCACTAGAGGTTGTGGGAGATGATGGTCCCCAGGAATTTAAATTACTCAGGCCTGCTTAGAGCTGAGCCATTGATATCGAGGAAGAGAGGTGGTGAGGGACGCTTTCTGAAGTCAATTACCATCTCCACGGTTAAAGACTGCAACCGGCCACCATCCGGTAAACCTCTCTCTGGTACATGGACTCGACCAAGGTGGTGTCATCTGAAACCTTGAGTAGCTTGAGAGATTCGTGTTTGGCGGGGGGGCTGCGTCTCCCTCCTGTGCTGAGGGACAGAGAGTCCCAGAGGTGTTTCCCCAGCTGCACGACAACCATAATGGTTCTCAAAAATGAACTTTCAATTCCCTCTCGCTCTCTCTCTCTCTCTGCCTTTCAGTCTCTCTCTCCCTCTCTCCCTTGTTGTCTCTCTCTCTCTCCCTTTATCTCCCTCTATCTCCCTCTGTGTCTCTATCTCTCCCTCTCGGTCTCCCTCTCTCTTTCTCTGTTTTTCTTAATTCACTAGTGTTCCCATTCCAGTGTTTCATCACAGTCGTTGTGTCGGAAAGGGAGGAGGTGTCGATTTCCAAGCGACTCGGCTGAGCTCTCGACTCCCCCATAATTATGGCTATTGATGAGAAGCAGAAAGCACTTAAGCATAATTACCGTTCTCTACGAAGCAACAGCTGTCGGTACCAACGTGCCAGAATTCCACAACAGAATCCTCAGAGAGAGAGAGAGACATAGACAGCCAGAGAGAGAGAGAGAGAGAGAAAGACAGTGAGGGGGAGAGAGAGAGAGGTGAAACCTCCATGCTAAAGTGAAAGCTATTAACACACCCCCCATGAATGATTTAGCAACCAGCATGCTTATTATTACTTCAATTGGTTGGTGAAAAGTAGTTTTCTATTGGCATCTGGATATAGGGGAAAGTAGACAGGAAGGACAGGTTGAAAGAAGGAAGGAGGGCTGCCAATCAGGAGAGAGAGAATATGCTGAAAGATGTAAGTAGTTTGAAATGAAAGCAGGGAAGGCAGTGTGTGTGTTTGAGTTACACCAGAGCCCTAAGGATAGAGAATCAGAAACAGTGGAGCACATCATTCATTTTCTTGACTAACAACTATGTTCTCAATTCCTCATAAGACTATATGGGACAATTACCACTGTGATCACTTGAGTGTTTTTTGGGGGGGTTAAAATAGGCTTCTGTTTAAATTGTTAGAAATACATACTGTAATTCCCAGGATTTGAAAAAATGTCTTTCAATCTTTAATACAGTGAGGGGAAAAATGCAATTCAATTTATACCATTTTTGACATGGGTTTTTCTGAATTTTTTTGTTGTTATTCTGTCTCTCACTGTTCAAATTAACCTACCATTAAAATTATAGACTGATCATTTCTATGTCAGTGGGCAAACGTAGAAAATCAGCAGGGGATCAAATACTTTTTTCCCTCACTGTAAAATGTATTTATCAAGTTCCCGTTTCCTTCCTGATGTTGCCAGAGCGTGTGTTAAATCACAGAGGAGATTGAGGATAGATTGTGTGTGTGAGGATGTGTGTTGGAGGCTTTGCTCAGGGGTTTGATTGCGGGGAGGAGATGGTGGAGGTAAATGTATGCTCCAGGTAATCAGGCCTCCACTCAGCTCTGGTAGATTCTAATCACTTAGGTGACTGACAGCTAGCATGAGTTAAAACACACCCCTTCTCTCTCGCTCTCGTTCTGTCTGTCTGTCTGTCTGTCTGTCTGTCTGTCTGTCTGTCTGTCTGTCTGTCTGTCTGTCTGTCTGTCTGTCTGTCTGTCTGTCTGTCTGTCTGTCTGTCTGTCTGTCTGTCTGTCTGTCTGTCTGTCTGTCTGTCTGTCTGTCTCTCTGCCTTTCCCTCACTCACTCTCTCTTTCTCTCGCTCTCTCTCTCTGTCTCTCTCTCGCTCACTCTCTCTATGTGTCCCTTACTTTCTCTCGCTCTCTTTGTCTTTCTCTGTCCCTCACTCTCTCTCGCTCTCTTTGTCTCTCTCTGTCTCTCTCTCTGTCTCTCTCTCTGTCCTTGTTTGTTCAGAATGATTAAGATGGAGACCCATCACCTATCATGGAGTCCATGCTTCCCTGATTAGTCCCTAGTTTCTTATTACACCTGTCACCCTGTTTGTCTGTCTGTATGTCTCTCTGTCTGTCTCCCTGTCTGTCTGTCTGGGACGTCATTGCATGGGGAAGGGAATGTGTGTCATAGATTCCCATTGACTCTGTACCCACAAACCACATTTCAATTGTAATGTGGAACATACTGGATATGTGGGTTGGATAAAAGTAGAGGCTTTCATTTATGACATGTCTGTCCCACGGGCAGCCATTTAGGATTTACTATCCACAAATAGTCATATTCTGTAATAGAGCTGAAAGAACAATCACTCTCCCACTCTAAAACAACGAGACAGTTCCTGCTCAGCCCAGTCAAAACTGTTCGCTGCTCTGGCACCCCTATGGTGGAACAAGCTCCCTCACGATGCCAGGACAGCGGAGCCAATCACCACCTTCCGGAGACACCTGAAACCCCCCCTCTTTAAGGAATACCTAGGATAGGATTAAGTAATCCTTCTAACCCCCCCAAAAAAGATATAGATGTACTATTGTAAAGTGTTTGTTCCACTGGATATCATTAAGTGAATGCACCAATTTGTAAGTCACTCTGGATAAGAGCGTCTGCTAAATGACGTAAATGTAAATGTAAATGAGAAGAGGTGACAATAGGTATATTTTTTGTTTTACAAATGATCCCCCTCTCTTGACATATTTTTCCTATTTTTCATCTCTTTCTATCTCGTCTGTCTCTAGAATCCCTGTTCATCACCATTGGTTGGACCCACTCTCAATGTTGTCTTTCATCAGCAGGTCCTATTAGAGTGGCTGCTCTGAGTGATTTCAGACTTTTGCTCTGTAACCACCTATTGGTTTTCCCTTTGTGAAACTCCCTCCACTCCTCCTCTTCTTTCCCCACCTTCCCCTCCTCCCTGTTGTCATCCATCAGTCACACACAGAGCCATCGATGGACAGATGACACAGAGCAATGATCATACCAATGAGATTACATTACCACTGCAGTGTGCTCTCTCTCTCTCTCTCTCTCTCTCGCTCTCTTGCTCTCTTGCTCTCTCTCTCCTGGATGCAGGTTTAATTCCCTCTCTCTCAGATACCGACACTCCCTTGGAAACTGTCCTGATACATTCTGCCACTCTCCCTAGTGGAGACCACATGAGGCTAACACTCACTCATTTCTCCAAATGTAAAATTAAAGGGTTCAGTCACTCATTCCTAATGGTTAAGATAAGGGTTACGTTTAGGCACTCATTCCTAACGGTTAGGATAAGGGTTATGTTTACACACTCATTCCTAACAGTTAGGATAAGGGTTATGTTTACACACTCATTCCTAACGGTTACAATAAGGGTTAAGTTTAGGCACTCATTCCAAACGGTTAAGAAAAGGGTTCAGTTTAGGCACTCATTCCTAACGGTTAAGATAAGGGTTAAGTTTAGGCACTCATTCCTAACGGTTAAGAAAAGGGTTAAGTTTAGGCACTCATTCCTAACGGTTAAGATAAGGGTCAAGTTTAAGCACTCATTCCTAATGGTTAAGATAAGGGTTAAGATCACACAACCTTCTGGACTAGAATCATGGGATATGCCTGTTCACCACCGCTGTCCACGAAGCCCTAGAGAAACCCAAACCTACTGGGTGATAATAGCGCTCACTGTTACCCCTAGTTGACAGTTTTGAAGACATTTCCTGACATCCAATTTTGAGATCAATCTTAACCTGCCTTTACACATACACAGACATGACCCTGCCAATGAACACGTGTGGGTACACACACACACACACACAGCGGGGCAGCAGGGATTTCTTTGAAACGCTCGTCAATCCAAGCCAGATATTCTCAGGGGCTTATTTCTCTTTGACTGCTGATGTAACAGAGGCAAGGTCACTGTCGGATTTGAAAAACAGGCAAAAAGCGCTCAGCAATTACTGTCAGATTGCACGTGAATGAAGGACTAAGCTCAGGCTGTCCTAGGTTGATTTAACATTTTTACATTTTAGTCATTTAGCAGATGCCCTTATCCAGAGCGACTTACAGTAGTGAATACATTCATTTCATTTCATGCATTTTTTTTGTACTGGCCCCCCGTGGGAATCGAACCCACAACCCTGGCGTTGCACACACCATGCTAGCGTTGCAAACACCATGTTCTACCAACTGAGCCACAGGGGGGCTAAAAAGCAGTGATGATGCACAGTGTGTGTGTGCATGCGTGTGCGGGTGTGTGTTCTCCTGCATATATATATGCATTCATGCATGTGAGTGTGTGTGTGTGTCTGTGTGCATGCGTCTGTCTATGTGTGTGTGACAGAGAGAGAGAGAGAGAGAGAGAGAGAGAGAGAGAGAGAGAGAGAGAGAGAGAGAGAGAGAGAGAGATAGAGAGAGAGAGAGAGAGAGACTTTCCAGTATTCAGAGGTCCAGGGACTTGATGAAGAGGGAAGGAGGAGACCAGCAGTATCTCAGCACTCAGTCCATCCTCTCTTATCTCCTTCTCGATGAAGAGGGAAGGAGGAGACCAGCAGCACTCAGTCCATCCTCTCTTATCTCCTTCTCGATGAAGAGGGAAGGAGGAGACCAGCAGCACTCAGTCCATCCTCTCTTATCTCCTTCTCGATGAAGAGGGAAGGAGGAGACCAGCAGCACTCAGTCCATCCTCTCTTGTCTCCTTCTCGATGAAGAGGGAAGGAGGAGACCAGCAGTATCTCAGCACTCAGTCCATCCTCTCTTGTCTCCTCCTGGGAATTTTTTTTCCCCAACGTTCTCAGGACCGTTTCAACACTTTGACATCACTGTCTGTTTCTAGTGATCTGGCTGGATTTAAAATGTCTTTCTAATAATTTCTATTTGGTTTGACAAACAACTTCATCAAATTATACAAATATATAAATACAGGGCCTATAACTCTTGACCACTGTATCCTCAGCCAGGTCACTCAAAGGCAATATTTGACCTTCGTCCAGGACCCCAGGATATCAGGAGATGCTATCAAAGTCGGCCACTAGGGGCAACAGTGAATGCTATTACCTTCAGGTAGACTGGCTAGG
This sequence comes from Salmo salar, assembly GCF_965601325.2. Lineage (NCBI taxonomy): Eukaryota > Metazoa > Chordata > Actinopteri > Salmoniformes > Salmonidae > Salmo > Salmo salar. The sequence continues at coordinate 84,474,022 of NC_138310.1, forward strand.
TGTTTTGTGGATGGGGATGGTGGATGGGTGTAAGCTATGAGCTCCTATCCAAACCTTAACCCTTATATTGGGAAGGTTGTTTAAAAGGTTGAAAACAAATTTCCATCCTGTATGGACTAATACAGTATATGTTATCTTACCTTAACCATTCGAAATTAATGCCTAAACTTAGCTGTCGAAATGTGACGTCGTTGTCGTCCCCCTGAACAAATGTTGAATACTGAAGTCAAACTGTGTCAAATCATGAGATCATGTTGGTATCATAGTGTGTTTGTGACTCACAGTCTCTTATCCTGAAAGACAGAGGGAAATGGTTCGACACGTATAGCATTAGTGTTTTATATCCCCTGAGAACACAATGATGTTAAAGAGACAATGTACACACACACACAAACACACACACACAGACACACACACATGCAAACACACACACACATTCACACACAGACACAATGGTGCCGGAGGAGATGGCTGCCATTTTACAATCTCCTAACCAATTGTGCTATTGTTTGTGTTTTTTCGTGTTATTTGTAACTTATTTTGTACATGATGTTTCTGCTACCGTGTGTTATGACCGAAAAGAGGTTTTAGATATCAGGACAGCAATTATTCACCCCCGTACTGGAGGAATACTTTTTCTTCAACGAGTCCGACAGGAAGGATTTACTTCAGATGCCCGACAAGGCCTCATCCCCGTCATTTTCAGGAGAAAAAGACGGACAAACTACGATCACGTATATCCTACCAACGGGACATTAAAAACTGTAATATCTTGTGTTTCACCGAGTCGTGGCTGAACGACGACATGAATAACACAGAGCTGACGGGTTTTAAGCTTTAGATAGAACAGCAGTCTCTGGTAAGACAAGGGGTGGTGGTCTATGTATATTTGTAAACAACAGCTGGTGCATGAAATTTAACAAGAAGTGTATCATTTAAATGATGTAAGACTTGTATTTTCATGAATGTTAAATATTACGAATTTAGTATTTTTGAATTTGGCGCTCTGCATTTTCACCGGATGTTGACGAGGTGGGTGGCTAGCGGCACGTCTATTCCTAAATTAAGGAAGTCTCAAGGTTTTTCTCACCTGACGTAGAGTATCTCATGATAAGCTCTTGACCACACTATTTACCAAGAGAAGTTTCATCTATATTCTTCTTAGCAGTCTTTTTACCACCACAAACCGATGCTGGCACTAAGACCGCACTCAGTGAGCTGTATACGGTCAAAAACAAGCAGGAAATGCTCATCCAGAGGGGACTTAAATCCGTTTTAATCCTAATTTCAACCAGCATGTTAAATGTGCAACCAGAGGGAAAAAACTCTAGACAATCTTTACTCCACACACAGAGACACGTACAAAGATCTCACTCGCCCTCCATTTGGCAAATCTGACCATATTTCTATCCTCCTGATTCCTGCTTACAAACAAAAACTAAAGCAGGTTGCACAGTGACTCGGTCAATAAGAAAGTAGTCAGATGAAACAGATGCACAGCTACTGGACTGTTTTGATAGCACAGACTGGAATGTGTTCCTGAATTCCTCCGATGGCATTGAGGAGTACACCACATCAGTCAATGGCTTCATCAATAAGTGCATCGTCCCCACAGTGACCATACATACATAAAATACCAGAAGCCATGGATTACAGGCAATATCCACACTGAGCTAAAGGGTAGAGCTGCCGCTTTCAAGGAACCCGGAAGCTTATAAGAAATCCCGCTATGCCCTCCGACAAACCCTCAAGCAGGCATAGCGTCAAGACAGGACTAAGATTGAATCGTACTACACCGGTTCCGACGATCGTTGGATGTGGCAGGGCTTGCAAATTATAACTGACTACAAAGGGAAGCACAGCCACGAGCTGCCCAGTGACACAAGCCTACCAGATGAGCTAAATTACGTCTATGCTCGCTTCGAGGCAAGTAACACTGAAACATGCATGAGAGCATCAGCTGTTGTGGACGAATGGGTGATCGCACTCTCCGCAGCCCATGTGAGAAAGACCTTTAAACAGGTCAACATCCACAAGGCCGCAGGACTAGACGGATTACCAGGATGTGTACTCCGTGCATGCGCTGACCAACTGGCAGGTGTCTTCACTGACATTTTCAACCTGTCTCTGACTGAGTCTGTAAAACCAACATGTTTCAAGCAGAACACCATAGTCCCTGTGCCCAAGAATACTAAGGTAACCTGCCTAAGTGACTACCGACCCGTAGCACTCACGTCTGTAGCCATGAAGTGCTTTGAAAGGCTGGTCATGGCTCACATCAACAACATTATCCCAGAAACCCTAGAACCACTCCAATTTGCATACCGCCCCAACAGATCCACAGATGATGCAATCTCTATTGCACTCAACACTGCCCTTTCCCACCTGGACAAAAGGAACACCTACACGGCTGTTCAAACGTTTGGGGTCACTTAGAAGTGTCCTTGTTTTTTAAAGAAAAGCACATTTTTTTGTCCATTAAAATATCATTAAATTGATCAGAAATACAGTGTAGACATTGTTAATGTTGTAAATGACTATTGTAGCTGGAAACGGCTGATTTTAATGGAATATCTACATAGGCGTACAGAGGCCCATTATCAGCAACCATCACTCCTGTGTTCCAATGGCACGTTATGTTAGCTAATCCAAGTTTATCATTTTTAAAAGGCTAATTGATCATTTTGCAATTATGTTAGCACAGCTGAAAACTGTCTTTATGATTAAAGAATAAATAAAACTGGTCTTCTTTAGACTACTTGAGTATCTGGAGCAACATCATTTGTGGGTTTGATTACAGGCTCAAAATAGCCAGAAACAAAGACCTACACTATCTTCTGAAACCCGTCAGTCTATTATTGTTCTGAGAAATGAAGACTATTCCATGCGAGAAATTGCCAAGAAACGGAAGATCTCGTACAACGCTGTGTACTACTCCCTTCACAGAACAGTGCAAACTGGCTCTAACCAGAATAGAAAGAGGAGTGGGAGGCCCCAGTGCACAACTGAGCAAGAGGACAAGTACATTAGAGTGTCTAGTTATAGAAACAGATGCCTCACAAGTCGTCAACTGGCAGCTTCCTTAAATAGTACATGCAAAACACCAGTCTCAACGTCAACAGTGAAAAGACGACTCTGGGATGCTGGCCTACAGAGGGTCGTGCGTACAGCCCAGTTCTTCACTGGGGCCAAGCTTCCTGCTATCCAGGACGTCTATATCAGTCGATGTCAGATGAAGGCCCTAAAAATTGTCAAAGACTCCAGCCGCCCTAGTCATAGAGTGTTCTCTCTGCTACCGCACAGCAAGTGGTACCCCCTGTATATAGTCTCGCTAATGTTATTTTACTGCAGCTGTTTAATTATTTGTTACTTACGTTTTTGTTTTCAATTTTTTACTTAACACTTATTTTTCTTAAAAACTTCTTATAGCATTGTTGGTTAACGGCTTGTAAGTAAGCAATTCACTGTAAGGTCTACACCTGTTATATTCAGCACAATTTGAATTGATTTGAACTACTTAAGTAAAAAGTACTACTTAAGTAATTTTTGGGGTATATGTACTCTATTTTGACTACTTCTACTTTTACTTTACTACATTCCTCAAGAAAATAACATACTTTTTACTCCATACATTTTCCCTGACACCCAAAAGTTCTCTTCACATTTTGGATGCTTAGCAGGACAAGCAAATTGTCAAATTCACACACTTATCAGGAAAACATCCCAGGTCATCCCTATTTGTAAATTATGTCCAAGTGTTGGAGTATGCCCCTGGCTATCCGTAAATAAAAAAAACAGTTGTGTCGTCTGCTTTGTATAATACAAGGAATTTTAAATGATTCATACTTTTTACTTTTTATTCGTACTTTTACTCAACTATTATTTTACTGGGTGACTTTCACTTTTACTTAAGTCATTTTGTTTGATAATTGGGTTCTTTTTCCACCACTGGACACACACACACACACACACACACACACACACACACCACACACACACACACACACACACACACACACACACACACACACACACACACACACACACACACACACGTCTGGCATTAAGAAAATCACTTAAAAAGACAACGTATTCTGCACATCCTGTAGAACGTCTCCTGAAGCGTGTTTAAAGGTTATCAGTGCTCGGGGTAACTGATTCGTAAAAAACACTCCCCGACTCAGTGTGGTTTAACCAAGGTTTCTGAGATGTAAGCCCAGAATGGTCGTTTCTGTACATCACTCTGGATACCAGCATTTTAATCCTAGATCTACTGCATCCTCTCAGCTGGAACAGTGAAGAGGGGAATGTGACAGGGAGATGGAAGTGAAGGGAATCTTGAGGCATTCTGTCTGGGTGCTCAGCGGGAAAATATGGAATTCAATATTTAGATATGGGAATATGTAATATTGTCTTCTTAAATGATATTACGACACAGTTATACAGTTATTTCATTTGATCAGAACACTTTATAAAAGGGCTTTTGCACATTAGTTTAGTACTGTACCATACCACACATTTAAATTAAAGCTTGTCAGTCTAAGAGTCACATTTGGTATTTGTTGAGCCTCACTCAAGTGAGCGAGGGTCTAGCTTATGTCTCCACTCAAATTCTCTGTGACACTCGCCCTCTCACGTTTCACTATTCTCTCTGTTATCAGACCTCCGGTGATGCTGCAGTTATCCACACACACACACACACACACACACACACACACACACACACACACACACACACACACACACACACACACACACACACACACACACACACACACACACACACACACACACACACACACACACACACACACACACACACACACGCGCACTTGTCTCCATGTAAGTCCCTCCAGTATATTTCCATCTCCTAACATCTCTTGTTTTAAAGGCTGAATTGATCTCATAGTGACTCTGTGAGGCTTAACTTCAGGGACACTTGAGCTCTGGGTTTTCAGCAAAGGTTAGGTTTTGAATATGGTACAGTATCTTAGCACAGACACACACACACACACAAAATACATACTCTCATGCTTTCACACTCTTACTTTCACACACACACACACCTTGACAAGCCCCCCCACCCCCACCGTTGTACCCCCCCAGGGCAATTTAACTTATCCCAGAGGCTGCTCCAAGACTCTTGGGTTATAGTCACAGCCGTGTATGTTCTCCCTCAAGCCGATACCATGACGGCACTCAAGGATCAAGACAGGAAACCACATATCCCGAGGCCGCATGTAATGTAGCTGGGGATTTTAACAAAGCAAATTTGAGGAAAATGCTACCGAAGTTCTATCAACACATTGACTGTAGTACTCGCACAGCAAAAACTCTCGACCACTGCTACTCCAACTTCTGGGATGCGTACAAGGCGGTCCCCCGCCCTCCCTTCGGCAAATTTGACCACAAATCCATTTTTCTCCTCCATTCCAATAAGCAAATCATATCAAGGTGTATTTGTCACGTGCGTCGAATACAACAGGTGTAGACCTTACAGTGAAATGCTTTCTTACAGGCTCTAACCAATAGTGCAAAAAAGGTATTAGGTGAACAATAGGTAAGTAAAGAAATAAAACAGTAAAAAGACAGGCTATATACAGCAGAAACTCAAACAATATGTACTCGTGCTAAGGACTATTCAATATCGGTCTGACCAATCGGAATCCATGCTTCAAGATTGTTTTGACTAACATTGAAGTACAGTGAGGGAAAAAAGTATTTGATCCCTTGCTGATTTTGTACGTTTGCCCACTGACAAAGAAATGATCAGTCTATAATTTTAATGGTAGGTTTATTTGAACAGTGAGAGACAGAATAACAACAAAAAAATCCAGAAAAATGCATGTCAAAAATGTTATAAATTGATTTGCATTTTAATGAGGGAAATAAGTATTTGACCCCTCTGCAAAACATGACTTAGTACTTGGTGGCAAAACCCTTGTTGGCAATCACAGATGTCAGACGTTTCTTGTAGTTGGCCACCAGGTTTGCACACATCTCAGGAGGGATTTTGTCCCACTCCTATTTGCAGATCTTCTCCAAGTCATTAAGGTTTCGAGGCTGACGTTTGGCAACTCGAACCTTCAGCTCCCTCCACAGATTTTCTATGGGATTAAGGTCTGGAGACTGGCAAGGCCACTCCAGGACCTTAATGTGCTTCTTCTTAAGCCACTCCTTTGTTGCCTTGGCCGTGTGTTTTGGGTCATTGTCATGCTGGAATACCCATCCACGACCCATTTTCAATGCCCTGGCTGAGGGAAGGAGGTTCTCACCCAAGATTTGACGGTACATGGCCCCGTCCATCGTCCCTTTAATGCGGTGAAGTTGTCCTGTCCCCTTAGCAGAAAAACACCCCCAAAGCATGGTGGTGATGGTGTTTTTGGGGTCATAGGCAGCATTCCTCCTCCTCCAAACACGGCGAGTTGAGTTGATGCCAAAGAGCTCCATTTTGGTCTCATCTGACCACAACACTTTCACCCAGTTGTCCTCTGAATCATTCAGATGTTCATTGGCAAACTTCAGACGGGCATGTATATGTGCTTTCTTGAGCGGGGGACCTTGCGGGCACTGCAGGATTTCAGTCCTTCACGACGTAACGTGTTACCAATTGTTTTCTTGGTGACTATGGTCCCAGCTGCCTTGAGATCATTGACAAGATCCTCCCGTGTAGTGCTGGGCTGATTTCTCACCGTAAGTGAAAGTGAAATAATCTGTCTGTAAACAATTGTTGAAAAAAATGACTTGCACAAGGTAGATGTCTTAACCGACTTGCCAAAAATATAGTTTGTTAATAACAAGAAATTTGTGGAGGGATTGAAAAATTTGTTTCAATGACTTCAACCTAAGTGTATGTAAACTTCCAACTTCAACTGTAGACATGGAATCGCTGGTCACTTTAATAATGGAACACTAGTCACTTTAATAATGTTTACATTTTGCTTTACTCATTTCATATGTATATACTGTGTTATATTCTACCGTATTTTAGTCAATACCATTCCAACATTGCTGGTCCTAATATTTATATATTTCTTAACTCCATTCTTTTACCTTTTTGATTTGTGTGTTTTATTGTGAACTGTTAGATATTACTGCACTGATGGAGAACAAGCATTTCTCTACACCCGCAGATACATCTGCTGTGACCAATACAATTTGATTTGATTTGACAAGCCCCCGATGCATTTCCTACCCAGAGTAAGTGACCTCCCCCCCACTCAGGACTGATGGACCACAGAGAGAGGAGATAAAGACACATCATTAACAAACACTCACATATACACACACACATACACACATTCTCTCACACACATACACACACATAACACACACACACATTCACACACACACACACACGCGCACGCACACACACACACACACACACACACACACACACACACACACACACACACACACACACACACAAATGTATAAACACACACACCTGTAAACACACACAGGAGCAGCGTGTAGTTTCTCTTCCATATCAGATATCACACTAAGTCATGCTCCATCACACACACACGTACTAGAACGGGATGAGGATGGAAGCATCAGTGAAAGAGCGTGCTGGTACATGTTGAGGGCTGTTTTGAGGGATGAAAACGGTGTCCAAGGTCAATGACTTCTGCTGCTTTATGTCACGTCAAGTAACACACACAGGTACGCACACACAAACACATTGATGTCACATAGGATAAAAAAAGGCAGCTTTTATTCAGTTCTGCCATTCATCAAAGCCTTCCAAGTGCTTATTACATTGAATATGAAGGAGACATGTGACATTGAAACCAGGGAGGAAATGAGAGTCAATCTCATTTCATCATGTTTTGATCAACACCCTCAGAAATCACACACACACACACACACACACACACACACACACACACCACACACACACACACACACACACACACACACACACACACACACACACACACACACACACACACACACACACACACACACACACACACACACACACACACACACACACACACACACACACACACACACGGCCACCTCCTTGTTCCTTCCTCCACCTTGGTCCCAGGGTGTGTATAATTAGTTGATTAGGTAACTGATATAAAGCTGCTCGTTATATTATTAACACTGTGCTGCAGAGAGAGACCCATCAGGTCTCCTGCAGTATATCACCCACAAACCCTGGTGTCATGCTGTTCAATCTGACACACACACACACACACACACACACACACACCACACACACACACACACACACACACACACACACACACACACACACACACACACACACACACACACACACACACACACACGCAGACACGCAGACACACACACACACACACACACACACACCCTTGTGACATTCCGTTCTATTGGTCTCATGTGAGTGGCCATGCCCAGGTATTTGATCATGATAGTGCAGGTTCAAATCCTTTAGTGAACTGATGGCTGTCTCCCTAATCCAACTCCTCTCCACTGATCACATGTAACTAGGAGATAAGGAAGGAAAGGATTGTGTTGTGTGTAAATGGGAGGTGTTCACTTCAAAAGGTTGACTGTCTGTTAATGGAGACGGTTTCATAACAAACAGACAGGTTGAGTCTAAGCAGTTTACATGCACTATGAAAGAACCTCTTCATTGACTAGCAACGTGTCAGTTTAGCACCAATAAAGGCAAGCAAAATACAGTAAATGGTAGCTTTGTTCTGATTTAGCTTAACGTCACATCAACGCAAGATATTATAATGTTATATTTTGCAAAGGAGTACTCTTTTTAAAGTCAAGGTGCAAATCATATTTGATTAACTGCAAATTTCAATCTACAAATGATGGCAAAGCAACACAACACAAAGATAATCACTCCATTTGAATACTTCAGAGGAAAACTTGAGAGGAATTTGAGCCTCCAGTCTTGCCAGATGGAATGGACTCATTTTTTCTGTGTGACCCAGGGGGGGGGAACTGAAACAGTTCCGTGTACTTCCTGCTCTTGGGAAATCACCACGGTAACATCGCTGATGTAAATCCTTTATTTTTCCATTAGGGTGTGTGTATGTTGACGGGGCAGTTTGTGTGTGTGTGTGTGTGTGTGTGTGTGTGTGTGTGTGTGTGTGTGTGTGTGTGTGTGTGTGTGTGTGTGTGTGTGTGTGTGTGTGTGTGTGTGTGTGTGTGTGTGTGTGTGTGTGTGTATATACATGTATTTGTTTGTACGTGTGTGGGAGAGGAGTAAAGCCTGTGTTTATCACAGCTCATTACCACGACAACGAAGAAGCCAAATCCTCTTATGCCAACGTGCAGCATGTAGATTTACCCAAACACTCCTGGGAGATGACAGGCTACTACACACAAACACAAAAACACGCACACACAAACACTGACACACACTCACACAGTGAACATAGGTTTATCCCAACACTGGGAGGAGAGAATAGCTCATTATCCTAACAGTGAATTGGGCTGCTGGTTGTTTTAGCTCAGGCCTGGCCTGTGTATCCCTCAGGGCTTTGCTCTGCCTCTTCTAGCGCTTTCTATTTATCTTAGTGAAGCCTGGTGTCAAGACTCTGTACTGATGGTGGATGGTGGCTGTGTGTTGTTGTATCCATTTTGCAGCAGAAAATCAGACACAACATCCACACAGTAAGATGCTAACTCTGCACTCACTTAAGGGATGTGACCCCCCCCCCCAAAATAAATATATATAAACGCTTAAACACCCATTTTTTTATTGTTTCAACGTTTACACGATAAGACAACGTGTATGACTGATAGGGGGCAATGCAGTTCAATCTAGCTCAGTCCTGGTTACCTAGCAGACGACGCTCACCTTACTGCTGTCCCCCACCCACTCAACAACCATGGTAGTTCATGCTATTTTAGGTTCTCTCTCTGCTGTGTGCCTCTCCTCCATGTTCAGTGTTCATAGACGCCTAACAATCTGCTGTTAACGCCACTTACGTAGCTCGCACTTTCAATCGTTGTACAGTTTCTCCATACATGCCGTCATGGTTCTTCCACATGGGCATTGAAGCCGATATCCTTTACAATTGAAAATGGCTGCTTAACAACTGCAATAATTTCTGTAATCAGTACTGTGATTTTCTTACTCTGTCCCTTATTGCATTTATTTTGTGTGAAGAGCCTGTCTAATGTCTGTTGTTGGGGGTCTGCGTTGCTGCCAGCATCGGGGTTGGGTCTCACAGTGAGACCCAATCTCTTTCAGATGGTTAAAGCATTTCACCTGTACTGTCACTGTGAATCCCTTTCAGATGGTTAAAGCATTTCACCTGTACTGTCACTGTGAATCCCTTTCAGATGGTTAAAGCATTTCACCTGTACTGTCACTGTGAATCCATTTCAGATGGTTAAAGCATTTCACCTGTACTGTCACTGTAGCTCAATTCCATTTGCATTTAATTATTTCCCCACCTTCTCATTTAACTTGTCAAAGTATTGCCGTACAGGGCTTCGCTGCTGTCTCTTCCCTGTCTCACTCTCTGCCATTTTCCCAACTGCTAACGACGATGACGTGCGGAGCGCTTTATATCCGTGACAAATCATTTGAAAGATTAACAATTTATTTGTTCATTTATGATGTCGATCGGGACATGTTAATGGTAGTTTTGTGATAACTGCTCTGTGATAAACATTTTTCTTAGAGATATAAACATAAAAAATACATTGTTTTTCAGTTAGGGATTTCTTTCTAAACGTTAATGACCCCAACATCGTTTGAACTTTTAAACATTTACACCCCTAACTCTCATATACACAGGGTGGCAGCTAAAATTAGGAGGAAAGGCCAATCTTGTCATCGCCCCCAGGGAGTCCCTAGTTCACATGTTATTAACACACACAAAGGCGCGCACACACACACACACACGCACAAGCGTGCACACTTGGTACCTCAACCTGAAGAAAAAAATTGATCTTCTTTAATCAGGGACTACATCTAGCCCCAAGGCTCCTGGGGATTATGGGTAACCAATCACTAACAGGCTGCATCTCATTCAAGTGTTATTGGATCAATGCAGATGAAGGAGAGGTGATGAACAGAGGCAGCCGATATAGACTATAAAGATGCACCTATGGTTTGGCATCAGATAGAGACCATCTCTGATGTAGATCTGGGGGTTTTACACACCATATGCGTACAGTGATTTTGCTGTGTCTAACAGATGGCTTTCTTTTTTAATGGATGTAAGTGTGTGTGTGTGTGTGTGTGTGTGTGTGTGTGTGTGTGTGTGTGTGTGTGTGTGTGTGTGTGTGTGTGTGTGTGTGTGTGTGTGTGTGTGTGTGTGTGTGTGTGTGTGTGTGTGTGTGTTTACATTTTTTTAAATTTCACCTTTATTTAACTAGGTAGGCTAGTTGAGAACAAGTTCTCATGTACAACTGTGACCTGGCCAAGATAAAGCAAAGCAGTGTGACACAACAACAACACAGAGTTACACATAAACAATCGTACAGTCAATAACACAATAGAGAAAAAAAGAAAGTCTATATACAATGTGTGCAAATGGCGTGAGGAGGTAAAGCAATAAATAGGCCATAGTAGTGAAGTAATTTCAGTTTAGCAAATTAACACTAGAGTGATAGATGAGCAGATGATGATGTGCAAGTAGAAATACTGGTCTGCAAAAGAGCAGAAAATTAAACAAAAACAATATGGGGATGAGGTAGGTAGATTGGGTGGGCTATTTACAGATTGGCTATGTACAGCTGCAGCGATCGGTTAGATACTCAGATAGCTGATGTTTAAAGTTAGTGAGGGAAATATAAGTCTCCAGGTTCAGGGATTTTTTTAATTCATTCCAGTCATTGGCAGCAGAGAACTGGAAGGAAAGGTGGCCTAAGGAGGTGTTGGCTTTGGGGATGACCAGTGAGATACAGCTGCTGGAGCGCGTGCTACGGGTGGGTGTTGTTATCGTGACCAGTGAGCTGAGATAAGGCGGAGCTTTACCTAGCATAGACTTATAGATGACCTGGAGCCAGTGGGTCTAGCGTCAAATATGTAGCGAGGGCCAGCCGACTAGAGCATACAGGTCGCAGTGGTGGGTGGTTTAAGGGGCTTTGGTGACAGAAAAGGATGGCACTGTGATAGACTGCAAAATAGGAAGCCGATTCTAGATTTAATTTTGGATTGGAGATGTTTAATATGAGTCTGGAAGGAGAGTTTACAGTCTAGCCAGACACCTAGGCATTTGTAGTTGTCCACATATTCTAAGTCAGAACCGTCCAGAGTGGTGATGCTAGTCGGTCGGGCGGGTGCAGGCAGCGAATGGTTGAAAAGCATGCATTTGGTTTTACTAGCGTTTAAGAGCAGTTGGAGGCCACGGAAGGAGTGTTGTATGACATTGAAGGTTGTTTGGAGGTTAGTTAACACAGTGTCCAAAGAAGGGCCAGATGTATACAAAATTGTGTCGTCTGCGTAGAGGTGGATTAGGGAATCACCCGCAGCAAGAGTGACATCATTGATATATACAGAGAAAATAGTCAGCCTGAGAATTGTACCCTGTGCTACCCCATAGAGACTGCCAGTGGTCCGGACAACAGGCCCTTCGATTTGACACACTGAACTCTGTCTGAGAAGTAGTTGGTGAATCAGGTGAGGCAGTCATTTGAGAAACCAAGGCTGTTGAGTCTGCCGATAAGAATACTGTGATTGACAGAGTCAAAAGCCTTGGCCAGGTCAATGAAGACGGCTGCACAGTACTGTCTTTTATCGATGGCGGTTATGATATCGTTTAATACCTTGAGCGTGACTGAGGTGCACCTGTGACCAGCTCGGAAACTGGATTGCACAGCGGAGAAGGTACGGTGGGATTCGAAATGGGCAGTGCTCTGTTTATTAACTTGGCTTTCGAAGACTTTAGAAAGGCAGGGCAGGATGGATATAGGTCGATAACAGCTTGGGTCTAGAGTGTCACCCCCTTTGAAGAGGGGGATGACTGTGGCAGCTTTCCAATCTTTAGGGATCTCGGACGAACTCGGGTTGAACAGACTGGTAATAGGAGTTGCAACAATGGCGGCGGATAATTTTAGAAAGAGAGGGTCCAGATTGTCTAGCCCAGCTGATTTGTACAGGTCCTGGTTTTGCAGCTCTTTCAAAACATCTGCTTTGGGTGAAAGAGAAGCTGGGGAGGCTTGGGCAAGTAGCTGCGGGGGGTGCAGAGCTGTTGGCCGGGGTTGGAGTAGCCAGGAGGAAAGCATGACCAGCTGTAGAGAAACGCTTATTGAAATTCTCGATTATCGTGGATTTATCGGTGGTGACCGTGTTACCTAGCCTCAGTTCAGTGGGCAGCTGGGAGGAGGTGTCCCAAAACTTTTTGGAGTTAAAGCTACAGGATGCAAATTTCTGTTTGAAAAAGCTAGCCTTTGCTTCCTAACTGACTGTGTGTGTGTGTGTGTGTGTGTGTGTGTGTGTGTGTGTGTGGTATAAAGAGAAAAGTTAAAAACAAACTCAACATTCACTTACCGCCCCACTTACCTGCCTCACTGCTGACCTAAGTGTGATGAGAGAAGATGTGAAGCCCCTGCCTGACAAAAAAACTGCTTGTCACCACACTCGCGCACGTGCAGATACACACACACCATGAGTTCCTTCTGGGCACTGGGCTTTGTTTCTGATTGTCTGACTAGAGCAGGCAGATCCCTCAAGAGTGACTTCGAAATTGGACGGCTGTCCATGTCATGAGGAAGTCAGGAAAAGCCCTCAAAACCGTCCACTAAGGGGCAACAGTGAGCGCCATTACCATCAAGTAGGCTTGGGTTTTGCTGTGGAGTTGTAGACTGGGTTGGCGTATAGGTGTCATCCAATTACCCTGGATCAGAAGGTACCTTAACCATTCGGAATGAGTGCCTAAACATAATGTTTTAACCCTATCCAAGAACCTTAACCCTTATTAACCTCTTGGGGCTAGGTGGGACGCTAGCGTGCCACCCGTGGTGCACTCCATCAACAGCAGGTGCATTTCAAGAGCGGCAAATTTGAATCCAAATAAATGTCAAAATTCAAATTTTTCAAAAATACAACTATGTTACACCATTTGAAAGATAAACATCTCCTTAATCTAACCACGTTTTACGATTTCAAAAAGGTTTTACGGCGAAAGCATAAATTTAGAGTATGTTAGGACAGTACATTTACAAGAGTTGTGTGTAATGTTTTGTCAAGTCAAAGACAGGGTCACCAAAACCATAAAACCAGCTAAAATGATACACTAACCTTTTACAATCTCCATCAGATGACACTCCTAGGACATTATGTTAGACAATGCATGCATTTTTAGTTCTATCAAGTTGATATTTATATCCAAAAACAGCGTTTTACTATGGCATTGATGTTGAGGAAATCGTTTCCCTCCAATAACCGGCAGTCAAGTCAGCGTCACAAATTAAATAATTAAAATTAGAAAACATTGGTAAAATATTATATTGTCATTTAAAGAATTATAGATTTACATCTTTTGAACGCAATCAACTTGCCAGATTTAAAAATAACCTTACTGGGAAATCACACTTTGCAATAATCTGAGCACTGTGCCCAGAAAAATACGCGTTGCGATACAGACTAGACGTCATGTTGGGGAGATCTAAAATCGAAAATACTATGTAAATAATCCATTACCTTTGATTCTCTTCATCAGATGTCACTTCCAGGTATCACAGGTCCATAACGAATGTAGTTTTGTTCAAAAAAGCTCATCATTTATGTCCAAAAATCTCCGTCTCGTTAGCACATGATGTAAGCCAGCCGGACTTCTCGTCATGAACGAGGGGAAAAAATATATTTCCGTTCGTTCAAACATGTCAAACGTTGTATAGCATAAATCATTAGGGCCTTTTTTAACCAGAACATGAATAATATTCAAGGTGGACGAATGCATAGTCTTTTATAACGTATTGGAACGAGGGTACCCAACATGAAGTAGCGCGCCAGGTGTCTAATGGGACATCACCGTTCCATGGCTCTTGTTCGGTCAGATCTCCCTCCAGAAGACTCAAAACACTTTGTAAAGGCTGGTGACATCTAGTGGAAGCAATAGGAAGTGCCAAAATATTCCTAAACCCCTGTGTTTTTCAATGGGATAGGTTTAAAGTCAATACAACACATCAGGTATCCACTTCCTGTCAGAAAATGTCTCAGGGTTTTGCCTGCCAAATGAGTTCTGTTATACTCACAGACACCATTCAAACAGTTTTGGAAACTTTAGAGTGTTTTCTATCCATATATAATAAGTATATGCATATTCTAGTTACTGGGTAGGATTAGTAACCAGATTAAATCGGGTACATTTTTTTTATCCAGACGTGCAAATGCTGCCCCCTAGACCCAACAGGTTAACCTCCTGAATTTGATGATTGGAGAAACGGAATTATGCTGAGCAAGAGTCAACCCAGGCTGTCAAAATCACTTAGAAATTTGACGTTTGAAGAAACTTGGATAAACGTCTAGTTCTGCAGAGAGAGAGCTTGATGGACTAGATGTGTGTGGGTGCATTCGTCCTTGTGTGTGTGTGCCCGTGTGTGTGTGTGTGTGCCTGTGTGTGTGTGCCCGTGTGTGTGTGTGTGCCCGTGTGTGTGCCCGTTTGTGTGTGTGCCCATTTGTGTGTGTGTGTGTGCCCATGTGTGTGTATGTGTATGTGCTGATTGTCTTTTGAATGACTTGGAAAATGGACTTCTGTCCATGTCCTGAGGATGTAGGGAAATGCTTTCAAAACCAGCCACTAGGGGCAACAATGAGTGCTATTACCATTAAGTAGGCATAAATTATACAATGGATTTGTGGATGGGGATGGTGGATGGGCGTAATCTGATGACTCGTGCTCAATCCCAGTGGTAGACATACGCTTTTAATGAATTTGTTTTAACGCTATCCCTAACCTTAACACTTAACTATTCCCACAATCTCACACACACACATACAGCAACACACACAAACGCATGCACACAGCTGAATGGCAAGGATTTTTTGCTCAGAGCAGGTAATTGAGAGGACCTCTCCATGACTCTTTATTCATGCCCCAGTTGATTGGACAGAGAGAGGAGATGTGTCCACTTTCTGCACATCAGATTTAGTAGATACGTGATATATTTCAGCAAATTTGAGCAGTAGCCCATGCGGGATTCAAAACTGCAACCTTGCGTTTCTCAGTGAAATATCTTGACCATTATGCTAAGATGCAATAACCGGGTTTCCTTCCAACCTTTTGATGCGAGTAAAGTATATGCTGCATGACGAAAGTATGTGGACACCTGCTCGTCCAACATCTCATTCCAAAATCATGGGCGTTAATATGGAGTTGGTCCCCCCCTTTGCTGCCTCCACTCTACTGGGAAGACTTTCCACTAAATGTTGGAACATTGCTGCCGGGATTTGCTTCCATTCAGCCACAAAAGTATTAGTGAGGTCAGGCACTGTTATTGGGCGACCAGGCCTGGCTCTCGGTCAGCATTCCAATTCATCCCAGGTGTTTGATAGGGTTGAGGTCAGGGCTCTATTCAGGCCAGTCAAGTTCTTCCACATCGATCTCAACAAACCATTTCTGTATGGACCTTGCTTTGTGCACGAGGGCATTATCATGCTGAAACAGGAAAGGACCTTTCCCAAACTGTTGCCACAAAGTTGGAAGCGCAGTATCGTCTAGAATGTCATTGTATGCTGTAGCGTTAAGATTTCCCGTCACTGGAATGAAGGGGCCTAGCCTGAACCATGAAAAACAGCCCCAGACCATTATTCCTCCTCCATCGAACTTTACAGTTTGCACTATGTATTAGGGCAGGTAGTGTTCTCCTAGCATCCACCAAAACCAGATTCATCCATCGGCCTGCCAGATGGTGAAGCGTGATTCACCTCTCCAGAGAACGCAGTATCACTGCTCCAGAGTCCAATGGCTGCGAGCGTTACACCACTCCAGCCAACGCTTGACATTGCACATGGTGATCGTTAAGCTTGTGTGTGGCTGCTCAGCCATGGAAACCCATTTCATGAATCTCCCGATGAACAGTTCTTGTGCTGATGTTGCTTCCAGAGGCAGTTTGGAACTTGGTAGTGAGTGTTGCAACCGAGGACAGCCGATTTTTAGACGCTTCGCGCTTCAGCACTCTGCGGTCCCATTCTATGAGCTTGTGTGGCCTACGACTTCAGTGCTGAGCCGATTTTGCTCCTAGACATTTCCACTTCACAATAACAGCACTTACAGTTGAACAGGGCAGCTCTAGCAGGGCAGACATTTCACAAATTTGACTTGATTAGATTACAGATGAGAAAGAAAAAGGGTCCGCCTTAATAACCTACTGTAGCTAAATACAATATATACATTTCAAAAGCATTTTGGAATGTTAGAAAGCCTGCCTGCCTGAATCCCTTACTACCTGATTACTGCCTGCCTTACTGTCTGCCTGCCTGCCTATCTTACTTCCTGCCTTACTGCCTGCCTTACTGCCTGTCTTACTGCATTCCTGCATGCATTACTTACTGCCTGCATGACTTACTGCCTGCCTTTCTGCCTTTCTGCCTTCCTGCCTGCCTGCCTTACAGCCTGCATGCCTGCCTTCTTGTGAGTGTGTTCCTTTGTGTGAACCTTCCTGTGAGTGTGTTCCTTTGTGTTAACCTTCCCCACGAGTGTGTTCCTTTGTTTGAACCTTCCTGTGAGTGTGTTCCTTTGTGTTAACCTTCCTGTGAGTGTGTTCCTTTGTTTCAACCTTCCTGTGAGTGTGTTCCTTTGTTTGAACCTTCCTGTGAGTGTGTTCCTTTGTGTGAACCTTCCTGTGAGTGTGTTCCTTTGTGTTAACCTTCCCACGAGTGTGTTCCTTTGTTTGAACCTTCCTGTGAGTGTGTTCCTTTGTGTTTACCTTCCTGTGAGTGTGTTCCTTTGTGTGAACCTTCCTGTGAGTGTGTTCCTTTGTTTGAACCTTCCTGTGAGTGTGTTCCTTTGTTTGAACCTTCCTGTGAGTGTGTTCTTTTGTTTCAACCTTCCTGTGAGTGTGTTCTTTTGTTTCAACCTTCCTGTGAGTGTGTTCCTTTGTGTGAACCTTCCTGTGAGTGTGTTCCTTTGTGTGAACCTTCCTGTGAGTGTGTTCCTTTGTGTGAACCTTCCTGTGAGTGTGTTCCTTTGTTTGAACCTTACTGTCAGTGTGTTCCTTTGTTTGAACCTTACTGTGAGTGTGTTCCTTTGTGTGAACTTGCCTGGAAAGACTATGAAAATGTGATCAGCTTGTCAGCAAGAAAAAGTTTGTCAGCATTTCTACAGGAAATACACATATTTCTCAGATTTATAAACATTTCTACAGGAAATGCACATATTTATCAGATTTATACACGTTTCTATAGGAAATACACACATGTATCATATTTATATGTGTTTCTATAGGAAATACACATATTTATCATATTAAACACATTTCTATCATCTGCACCAAGGTCATGAAATAAAATGTTATATTACGCCTCCGTTTCAAATACAACCTCTTAAGTTTTGAATTAACGTTAGATTTGAGCATTACTCCTCTACCACACAGACACACACACACACACATATACACACATACACAAAAACACACACATACATACACACACACATTCACACATACAGACACACACACACTCATACACACACACACTCATACACACACATACAGACACACACACATACAGACACACACACATACAGACACACACACACACACACACACACCAGTGGTACTCGGTGACGTTTAAGAAGAGAGAGGATATTATTTTTGTTTTATGAGCATGACTTTCTTTCTTTTACAGCATATTGGATGACTGTCATTCATATTCCATTCACCCAATTCAATGTAACATTGATAGGTTTAGGCTACTACATGATACTCTAATTTCCCCTATACCCATCATGAGGTTGCTACAACCTAGCCTATGAATGAGAGTTTACAAAGTAGATGCACAGGTCGAGAGAAATCTTTGAGTAATCAAGGTGACAGACAGTGACACATTCAACACCGCCTTGCACACTCTTGCCTGCATCTAGCTGATGTAGGGTGTAATCATTAGTCCGACAGAAACGAGAGTTTCCATTGGAAACGAGAGTTTCCATTGGACACATTCAGGTATCTTTATCCCCGTTTAATTTGTTTCCGTTTAAGAACTGTTTTTCAACAGAATCAGCGGAATGAATACATCCCTGATCACACGCAAACACAGTTCACTTTCATAGCAGCCACGTAAAAAAAATTACTTTTTGCATCTCCGCACTCTCCTCCTCTCACCTTTTCCGTTTGCTTGTGGACTTCAGTGCACAACAAATCAGCTGTCGGTGACCTGCCGAAAAAGCTTTTCAAGCCAAACCTTCATACCATAACCGCTAAACACTACACACAGCCTACATCGTTGTCACCATAATAACGTCATAATCAACATAGCTACGAGAACTAATGGGTTAGTAAACCTGCTACAATCATGCAGTACAGTGTACAGTCAGAGAGCAGTTTTAGCAGTTACAATGGTGGGCCTTGGTGGCAATAAATTAATAAAACCAAAATGTTACGTTGACTTGGAAAAGTTCCAGTGTTGGATAGCCATAGCCAGCTAGCTAGCATAGCATCCTTATCTGTTTGAGTCAGGTGTTTGAGTAGGCTAAACTAGCTAGCTGCATTTGCTAGCTAAGTCAAAGTGAAATAAAACATTTATAAAACTAAATGTATTTGTACCCAGCAGAGGACAGAAACTAGCTGTCCTCTGGCTACACCATGGTGCTACCCTACAGAGTGGCTGTTGAGGCTATTGTAGACCTTCATTGTAAAACAGTGTTTTAATCAATGATTTGGTGATGTGAATATATTTAGTATAGATCTATCTAAAAAGGATAACTTTTTTAATGTTTCACGATTTTTATTTTTATGAAATGAATGAGGAGGATTGTCCTCCCCTTCCTTCTCTGAGGAGCCTCACCTTATACACACACACGCACACATGCACACGCACACGCCCCCACACACACACACACACACACACACACACACACACACACACACACACACACACACACACACACACACACACACACACACACTGAGCGAGAACCTAATCCTGGGTGCTTGAATTGCACAGATTCATTTTCTATTGAATTGCACCAGGAGGCAAAAAAAAAATTCAACTTGGGTGAAAACCTATTAGGTGTTCTGGGGATTAAATCTTATAGCTAAGCCTAGATCAAATATCTGATTGTTCAGCCTAAGCTTCAAGGTGATGCATACACACACCGACACACACACACACACACACACACACACACACACACACACACACACACACACACACACACACACACACACACACACACACACACACACACTAGGGAGAAACAGGCAAAATAAATTAATACATTCACTTTTTCTTTATCCAGATGAATTCTTTACCCAGACATTTTAAGCGTTCATTTAGACACCCAGCATCGACCCAATCAATCCACTCTAATGTATTTTTCCTTCTCTCTCTAATTGCGCTTGTTTCACTCAAACTTTTGACCAATACAAACCCTCTTCAGTAGGGCTATATATTAATACACGTTTCAAATCCTCTTCAGCGGGGCTGGATATTAATACATGTTTCAAACCCTCTTCAGTGGGGCTATATATTAAAACACGTTTCAAACCCTCTTCAGCGGGGCTGGATATTAGTACATGTTTCAAACCCTCTTCAGCGCTGCTATATATTAATACATGTTTCAAACCCTCTTCAGTGGGGCTGGATCTTAATACATGTTTCAAACCCTCTTCAGCGCTGCTATATATTAATACATGTTTCAAACCTTCTTCAGTGGGGCTGGATCTTAATACATGTTTCAAACCCTCTTCAGCGGGGCTGGATATTAATACATGTTTCAAACCCTCTTCAGCGGGGCTGGATATTAGTACATGTTTCAAACCCTCTTCAGCGCTGCTATATATTAATACATGTTTCAAACCTTCTTCAGTGGGGCTGGATCTTAATACATGTTTCAAACCCTCTTCAGCGGGGCTGGATATTAATACATGTTTCAAACCCTCTTCAGTGGGGCTGGATCTTAATACATGTTTCAAACCCTCTTCAGCGGGGCTGGATATTAATACATGTTTCAAACCCTCTTCAGCGGGGCTGGATATTAATACATCTTTCTAACCCTCTTCAGCGGGGCTGGATATTAATACATGTTTCAAACCCTCTTCAGCGGGGCTGGATATTAATACATGTTTCAAACCCTCTTCAGCGGGGCTGGATATTAATACATGTTTCAAACCCTCTTCAGCGGGGCTGGATATTAATACATGTTTCAAACCCTCTTCAGCGGGGCTGGATATTAATACATGTTTCAAACCCTCTTCAGCGGGGCTGGATATTAATACATGTTTCAAACCCTCTTCAGCGGGGCTAGGTATTTAATAATACATGCACCTGTATGAGACAGCAGGGAGATTTCTTGGAGAAGGAGAAGAGACACTCAGGTTCTGTTCAAATCACTGACACTGGGCTTTAGCTTTGGCTTCGCTGAGCCCCTCTCATTTAAATGCTCACGTACACACACACACACACACACACACACACACACACACACACACACACACACACACACACACACACACACACACACTTCACACACTTCTACCTTTTAATAATATCTTGACAGCCTCCATGCCCTGGGGTCACACATCTCCATATTTCTGCTAACTTTGATAAACAAAAGAGAAAAGATAGAAAATGAGTTTTGCAAATGATGGTTGGTGTTTAAAAATGCATGGCTGTCCATGAGCATGCACCTGCTGTGTCTTACTGTCTATGAGCATTCACCTGCTGTGTCTAACTGTCTATGAGCATGCGCCTGTTGTGTCTACCTGTCCATGAGCATGCACCTGCTGTGTCTACCTGTCCATGAGCATGCACCTGCTGTGTATACCTGTCCATGAGAATGCACCTGCTGTGTCTACCTGTCCATGAGCATGCAACTGCTGTGTCTACCTGTCCATGAGCATGCACCTGCTGTGGAGGTGCGTCGTCTATCTGTCCATGAGCATGCTGTGTGGTATAGAACAGAACGTGTAAAGATCTGCTACACTTTTTTGGTTGCAGGTAGAGGAACCCTTTTGGGTCCAGGTAGAACCTTTCTAATGAGGGTTCTATATGGAACTCAAAATGGTTCTACCTGGAAGCAAAAAGGGTTCTCCTATGGGGACAGCCAAAGAACCCTTTTGTAAACCTTGTTTCTAAGAGTGAAGAGTCTCTCAGACTTAAGTGAAGGATGAATGATCCTCTACAACCCCATTCCATTGTTGGGCAGTAAAATGGGTTCATGTGCTCTGAGCTGAATACTGAGTGTTAAATCTCAGACTGAAATCCTGTAAGCGTTCAGCTCTAGTTTCGCCCAGCACACCATTCACAATATTCAACTAGCTAGTAGATTGTAGACATTAGGAACAGTAGTTGTAACATTTAAAAAGAGAGTTAGACGTACGTGTATCGTACTAATGCGCTTTACACCGTTGAATTATTGGACATACCTAGACAATCATGGGATAGCATAGAACCATAGGGGGAACACACACAAGCACAAATACAAACACAGACACACACATTCACGAACCCCACAGGGAAGTGAAAGAGCACACTGATTTATCCTCGATTGAATCTCATCACACACTTATAATTAGTGATGGGCAGTCCGGCTCTTTTCAGGGAGCCGGCTCTTTTGGCTCCCAAACAGTTTGCGATAGTTTGACTATGATTGGTGTTAAAACAATTCTGATTAACATTAAATTAAATCATACTACCTTAACCACAGTGTATTTAAAAATGCATTGGTTTGTTATGAAAAAGAATGCCATTAAACATTTGCATTTATTAAAGTATAATTTTTTAAATGTAAAGAAACAAAGTGCATGTCACGGGTGTTGTAGGGATTGGACCAAAACGCAGCGGGAACGTGTAAACTCATCTTCTTATTTTATTAAAGAAGGAAAACAAAAGAAACACGTATACAAAACAACAAACGACACTAAACAGTCCCGTCAGGTGCACAGACACAAAACAGGAAATAACTACCCACAAATCCTATAGAAAATACACCCCTCTTAAATAGGACCTTCAATTAGAAGCAACGAGGAGCAGCTGCTTCCAATTGAAGGTCAACCCAATAAACACCACATAGAAATAGACATACTAGAACTAACATAGAAATAGACTAACAAGAACGTAGCCCAACAAACCCCGAAACACTCTAAACAAACACCCCCTGCCACGCCCTGACCAAACTACAATAGCAAACAACCTCTTTTACTGGTCAGGATGTGACAGTGCATATAAATGTAAAAATTCAAAATGAATACAATCTGAACAGCATAATAGAATATTGCACCATATCAAAGAAAAATAAATAACAATGTGCAAAACTGCTAGCGGAACGCCTCACCAATATCCAATGATAGAGCGTGGCACGAATTACAAACTCCTCAAAAATCCAAAAACTTCAATTTTTCCAAACATATGACTATTTTACACCATTTTAAAGACAAGACTCTCCTTTATCTAACCACATTGTCCGATTTCAAAAAGGCTTTACAACAAAAGCAAAACATTAGATTATGTCAGGAGAGTACCCAGCCAGAAATAATCACACACCCATTTTTCAAGCTAGCATATAATGTCACAAAAACCAAAACCACAGCTAAATGCAGCACTAACCTTTGATGATCTTCATCAGATGACACTCCTAGGACATTATGTTATACAATACATGCATGTTTTGTTCAATCAAGTTCATATTTATATCAAAAAACAGCTTTTTACATTAGCATGTGACGTTCAGAACTAGCATACCCGCCGAAAACTTCCGGTGAATTTACTAAATTACTCACGATAAACGTTCACAAAAAACATAACAATTATTTTAAGAATTATAGATACAGAACTCCTTTATGCAATCGCGGTGTCCGATTTTAAAATAGCTTTTCGGTGAAAGCACATTTTGCAATATTCTGAGTAGATAGCCCGGACATCATGGCCAGCTATTTTGACACCCACCAAGTTTGGCACTCACCAAACTCAGATTTACTATAAGAAAAATTGGATTACCTTTGCTGTTCTTCGTCAGAATGCACTCCCAGGACTTCTACTTCAACACCCAATGTTGTTTTGGTTCCAAATAATCCATAGTTATATCCAAATAGCTGCGTTTGTTCTTGCGTTCAAGACACTATCCGAAGGGTGACGCGCCGGCGCGTATCGTGACAAAAAAAATCAAAATATTCCATTACCGAACTTCGAAGCATGTCAAACGCTGTTTAAAATCAATTTTATGCAATTTTTCTCGTAAAATAGCGATAATATTCCGACCGGGAGACCTTGTTTTCGTTCAAACACTGAAAATGTAAAATGGACTCTTCACATGCACGCGCACACCCATGTCATTGTTCTCAGATCGACCACTTTCCAAATGCCTTACTGTTTTTCGCCCAGGGACTGCAGAGTCATCATTCCGCATTCTGGCGCCTTCTGATAGCCTATGGGAGCCTTAGAAAATGTCACGTTACAGCAGAGATCCTCTATTTTCCATAAAGAGGCTATAGAAGGACAAGAAATGGTCAGAGAGGGCACTTCCTGTATGGAATCTTCTCAGGTTTTGGCCTGCCATATGAGTTCTGTTATACTCACAGACACCATTCAAACAGTTTTAGAAACTTTAGGGTGTTTTCTATCCACATCTACTAATTATATGCATATTCTAGTTTCTGGGCAGGAGTAATAACCAGATTAAATCGGGTACGTTTTTTATCCGGGAGTGAAAATACTGCCCCCTATCCTAAACAGGTTAAACTGGTCCCTCTTTTCTCTCTCTTCTTTATTGCCATGTTATAACCATCAGCACACAGCAATGCTGACCATATTTTGCTTTTATGAGAGATTTGCATTCAGAAATGCAATCTGCCTCACTTTCGAGGGGCTGATGCGGTTTCTTCTCTCAGTAATTGTTTGTCCCGTTTTCGAGAATGTGTCCAATATGCAGAGTCTCCCTGACTTTAGTAAGCCGTGGGTAGACAGAGGCCTTGTTCTTCCACCAGTTCAGAGGATCTACAGGTCTTTGGAGGAGTGGCATCTGCTAAGGGATTCCTTCGTGCTGCATCCCCAGTTGCTCTCTCGTCAAACAGCATCCAAACAGCAGACGTTTGTGGCACTACTGCTGGTGCTTCTGCTCCATCTGATCCCTCTTCTTCCTGTTGACCTGGTGCCTGAGCCAGCTGACTGCTGGGATTGTCCCTCCCTGCTGCTGAGGTTATTGTTTGAAGAGCCTCATCAATCGCTCTGACATCACTGACGGCTAACTTCTTAAACCTGTGGTCATGTGCAGCGGTTTCTGATAGCACATGATGATATTCCATTCTGTGGAACTTTTTGTCCATTGATGAACAGAGTGTCCATCAACTCTGTCACATGTCCTGTAGTTACATTTGCTTCTCTCTGGCGGCTGGCTGTGATTCGCTGCAGACCCTTACACAGAAGTATCACTATTGAGACTGTAACATAGCTGAAAAGAGAGAGCAGTATTATTATTATTATTATTATTAGTTCAGGTTCATGTTTTGTCTACTGATACTACATTCTCATCTACTGCTCATATAGATATATAATACTGGATTAAATAATGGTATAGTAATAACTGCTTACTGTACCTCTCTCCACTGATCTCCACAGTGATCTGCTCAAAGGGTTCCAGGACTCTGCACACCTCCTCCACCACTTCCCATTCCTCTTGGGTCAGAGCATCAACAGGTGCATTGACAATGGCCAGGGTAGAAATGATGGCATCCTTCGACTCAAGAAACCGCTTCAACATATAAAATGTTGAATTCCACCTTGTAGTGCAGTCTTGTTTAGGCCTCAGCTCAGACGTCCCCATCTGGCATTGTGTAGACTTTAGTTTTTCAGCACCTACTGTGCTCCTGTGGAAGTATTCCACAGCTGCTTTCACTTTGTCCACAATGGGCTTCATCACCTTCAGAGCATCTCTTATAATCAGGTTGATTGTGTGGGCAAGACATGGATGATGGGTCCATTTAACATTTTCATTGTCGCTAACACAACAGACCACTTTTCCATCTACTTGCCACTCTCAACAGTTCCTCTGCCAAGTTCTCTGAGGTGTGTCTGTCGCTGAACTCAAAGCAGTCCAGAAGACAGCTAGACATCGAAAAATCTTCAATGAAGTGACATGTAACCGACATGTAAGAAGTGATGTCCAGTCAAACTGGTAAGGCAAATTGCAATAGCTTTTTGGACTCTTTCCCGCATAGAAGCTTGTATGCTCTCGTACAGTTGTGGAATAAGTGATTTTGAAAGGGTTTTCCTGCTTGGAATTGTGTACATTGGATTTAGACTATTGCTATAATTTCTAAAACCTCTGTCCTCCACAACCGAAAATGTCTGGAAATCAGTGGCAATCATTTGAGCCAATGCAATATCAATTTGCCCTGTTTTGCTACAGACATAGACTTTGTCATAAACTGGTCCATAGAAGACTGTGTTGCTGTGGGTCACAGAGTAGGCCTACTTGACTGAGTGGATACATCTCCACGTGTGGAGGTGCTGGCTCCACCACTATCACTAGCAGGCCCGCTAGTTTCTCGAAGCTTCGCTACAGCTAGCTTCACAGTTGGGTGCACATATGCCGGTGTAGGTTGTGAGTGGAATCGGCTTTATATGAGATTTTGTTTTGGCAAATTCTACACTGTGCTCTAACATTGTCTACATTATTAAAATGCATCCAAATGCGACTGTACTTCCGACTCATTTTCCAGCTGTTGTTTTCACAGCTGTCCTTCCTCTCTCTCCTCGGCTGCTAAGTGTGTGACTGTGAGAGTTGGCTCGGCCCTCCCTCACGCATCTTTGGCTCATTGGTTGACACTGCGTGTCCAATTGACAGGATCAAAAGGTGAGGCTGTTACTGAGCAGACAGTCAGAACGAATGTGTGTGCGCTTGAACACTTAGGCCTATATTATTATTATTATTTTTTGTTCTTTGAATTAGTTAATTCTATTCATTAAAATCTTTTGATTATTCATATCTTAATTTTGTATATTTTTATAAATAGATTTGGCTCTTCTGATATGCGAGCCGGCTCCCAACATTCACCTACAAGAGCTGACTCGTTCGCGAACGACCCATCACTTCTTATAATATACACACAAAAACACAGGTGGAGGGAATGTGACAAGATGGCAGGAAACTGCTACCCACAGAGAGAGATAATGAACAGGTGTCCAGAGAACACTGAAGAGTACCAGTGTGTGTGTGGAGGACATTTGCATTCAGGACATTTGCATACAGGATGTTTGCATACAGGACATTTGCATACAGGACATTTGCATACAGGATATTTGCATTCAGGACATTTGCTCAGTGGGCCTTGCACACATTCACACACAAACACATACGTGCAAGTACGCACACACACGCATGTGTTTATGTGTGGATATGTGCAAGGCCCACTGAGCAAATGTACTGTATGGCTCAGTAGGCATTATGACCTGAGCACATGAGAACAGATGCCATGTCACTGCTATATCCTCACAGTCCCTGTGTAGAGGCCAAGGGGCCAGAAAACTTCCTGGTCATAATCACAATATTCTCACAACACAACCAAACCAATCTAAAGCAACCAATAAAATACATCTCAGAGTGGAGATGAACAACCAGTGCTGCTGATGGAGCAGGTCAAGGACTGGGAGAGATTGATAGCTTGACAGCTTCCTAATCACATTTGTATTCACTAATCATATGCATTTCTGTAGACTCACTCAGTCATTTGGATCATAGATATTTCCACACCTATTCCATCTCATTAACTATACGTCTGATTGGCAAGTCCAATTCCGTATTTCATCCAACCCCTTTCAAAACATTTTCGATGCGGGATTGGAAAACGGCTGAAATCCGTTGGCTGAAATCAAGGCCTGAGTCTGACATTGGCATTACACATGGAGTGAAGAAGCAGTGTGTGTGTGTGAGTGTGTGGGTGTGTAGGCATTCATGTGTGTATTTGCGTGTGTGAAAACATGCCTGCGTGTTTGTATGTCCACCTACCTCTACCACTAGGTCCACCACTAGGTCCACCACCATGTCCCCCACTAAGTCCACCACTAGGTGCACCACCAGGTCCACCACTAGGTTCTAGGTCTACTGCTAGGTCCACCACTAGGTCCACCACTAGGTCCACCACTAGGTCCTAGGGCCACCACTTGGTCAACTGCTAGGGCCACCACTAGGGCCACCATTAGGTCCACCACAAGGTCCACCACTAGGGCCACCACTAGGTCCTCAGTCCCCCACTAGGTCCCCCACCAGGTCCTCGGTCCACCATTAGGTCCACCACTAGGGTCTTGGTCCACCACTAGGGTCTCAGTCCACCACTATGTCCTAGGTCCACCACTGGGTCATCTGTCCACCACTAGGTCCTCTGTCCACCACTAGGTCCACCACTATGTCCTTGGTCCACCACTAGGTCATCTGTCCACCACTAGGTCCTCTGTCTACCACTAGGAACACCACTAGGCCCTAGGTCCACCACTAGGTCCTCTTTCCACCACTAGGTCCTAGGTCCACTACTAGGTCCACCACTAGGTCCTCTGTCTACCACTAGGTCCTCTGTCCACCACTAGGTCCACCACTAGGTCCACCACTAGGTCCTCTGTCCACCACTAGGTCCCCTGTCCCCCGCTAGGTCCTTTGTCCACCACTAGGTCCACATCTAGGTCCTCTGTCCACCACTATGTTCTTGGACCACCAATAGATGTAGTATAATGAATAATTAAAATCAGGGGGTGTCTCTCTGGAGATTGCAGTTTTAGCATAACAAAGCGATAGGACTTCAGTCTAAATTATACATATTTTAAATTATACATGGTATAAATTATACATTCTCTACAGTCTTATGATGGGCACTCAGGTTGGGGACAGTCAATGCATTATATTTTGGATTACCTTTTAAAACATTTATAAACTCTTCTGAAATATGGGAACCACTGACAGAATATACAGAATATAGTTGTTTTGGTGTAATTGGGCATTGAATACCTAATTTTTATGTTAATAGTTTCATATCTTTCACCTCGGGCCATTCTACTGACAAGTTATTGATTCCGAGGTTATATTCTAGATTTATGATCATGTGCTAGTTACCCTTCAAATGTCTTCCATTTAAATTATTGAACTTTTCATTGCGCTCAAACTTGAGCAATCTCTTAAGACTCTACTTTTGCTTAAGTCATGCACTGACAAAGATGGAAGATTTGCACAAAGCTGTCAATTAAGTGTGTGTATCTCAGGTTAGAATTTTGACACCCTCCAAAACAAAATGTGGACCACCAAAACTAAATGTAATGTAGGAATGGCATTTTCTCTGCAGCTGACGGGTTTTAGTAAATTCAATGTGTCAGATACCTATGACCTAAGTCCTACTGAAGATGAAGGTGTCCATATAGTAGAGATATTACATCTAGTTTTAAATCTCAGAGCGGGTTAGGAAAAGATGATAAAACAAAGTCCTCTCTGCCCCTGACACCAGTAAAGAGGAAAAGGTAAGTCGAAGATAGGAAAAAGTCATTTCCAAATGTGTAAATCACTAATTCCATCCTCAGGAAAGAGTTAATAAAGCGAACACAGGTTCCTGATCCAACCTAGGTACTGTATATAAACTTCAAATGGTGTATAAACTACAATATAAAATACACTGTAAACTTCCATAATTAAAATGAAACAATAAGACCCGACGGTGTGTGGTATATGACCAATATACGGTCTGATATACCACGGCTGTCAGCCATTCAGCATTCAGGGCTCTAACCACCCAGTTTATAATTAAACATATTCTGCAGTCAAATTACCTAGTGTCCTCATGGGCAGAATGTTATTCATATTTTGCATGTTTCTATGTCAGACAATTTATATTTCAGTCTTATTTTGTGTATATAAAGTGTAATATTGGGATGTAAACTCAAAATTGAATACATTCCAACTCTATATCTGACATGGTATGGGGCGGCAGGTAGCCTAGTGGTTAGAGCTTTGGCCCAGTAACTGAAATGTTGCTGGATCAAGTCCCTGAGCTGACAAGGTAAAAATCTGTCGTTCTGCCCTTGAACAAGGCAATTAACCCACTGTTCCTAGGCCTAGTTAAATAAACAAATAAATGGTACAGGTGTTTTTTAAGCCCAAAACCATGTGTGTGAGGTGTATACGTTTGTTTCTAAGTAGATTTGTTTAAGACTACCCAGAAACACTCTGTGTGACCCTGATTTAGCCCACTGCAGTAAAAGGTTAAACAGCATAAAACATTGCATACGATTGAATAGGTAAACCTTGGTGCATTTGACTTATTTTCCTCTCCAGGGCATATCCCTTTCATCATATATATAATATATATATATATATTATATACACATTTACATGTGAGTCATTTAGAAGACACTTTATCCAGAGCAACTTACAGTAGTGAGTGCATACCTTATTAACAATAACAATCAATGCCTCAACTTCTCATTACTGCACTCATCTTTTCATTCACATTGATCTTTTCTTCCAAAGCTGCTGTGAGGAGGAAGAGGAGAAAGAGGAGGAGGAAGAGAAGAAGAAGGTGGGAGGAGAAAAAAAAAGAGGGAAAGAAAGTGATAGATCTCACTGATGAAAGTAGAGGCACTGAACAACGACACCGTTATCAATTAACAAGATAGGGAGCTCAGGAAATCAGTCTGAAGTGTGTTTGTTATTTGATCTGTTAATCAGTCTGATTTTAACGCCCTCTTGGACGTTAGATATCTGAGAGATGTCAACTGAAACTCAGGTAGGGTATGGGAAGGAGGGAGGTCATTGTATTTCATAGGACGGGGATCATCCACTACAGTAGAATCAGCCGTGGACTGATTTTCTTCTTGAGCGGGTGGTTGGGGGGCTGGAACATAATTACAAATCATTTGTAAACTGCACATTGACAGCAAGAATCCCAAACAGATATAATATTTGACTAAAACAATCATTTCAAACCTTGCTCACATTTGTGAAGGATCACATGTCCCTCTATTATCCATGGGAAAACTTTGGAACAGATTGCCAAAATTAAAATCACTTGGTGCTGATTTCCTGGTGTTTTTACAGTCTTTTACGTCTGACAATGAAAATGAAAAAAATATATATATTACATTTTTTTGCTCAGAAAACTTTTAGGGCCATTTTAAAAACTACCCAGACAGACAGACAGACAGACAGACAGACAGACAGACAGACAGACAGACAGACAGACAGACAGACAGACAGACAGACAGACAGACAGACAGACAGACAGACAGACAGACAGACAGACAGACAGACAGACAGACAGACAGACAGACAGACAGACAGACAGACAGACAGACAGACAGACAGACAGACAGACAGGTGGTTATCAGGCATAATACTTTATGGATCTGCGTCTCCACTGTATCTGGTAGAAGGTAAATGAAGGTGTGAGTGAATGAGATTCAGAGAGCCTTTGTATGCCTGCAGGTGCATATTAGTTTGGCTGTGTATGTTGTAGCTGTCAGCATAGAATAGGGGTAAGTCGTGTTGTGTGTGTGTGTGTGGTGTGTGTGTGTGTGCTGTGTGTGTGTGCGCGTGTGTGCGTGTGTGCGCGTGTGTGCGTGTGTGCGCGTGTGTGTGTGTGTGTGTGTGTGTGTGTGTGTGTGTGTATGTAGGTGTATGTGTGTGTGTGTGTGTGTGTATCCATGATGTTGACAGTAATTAGAGAGTAATATCTCTCCTCTTCATGATGAAGACAAACGAGCTGACAGCAGAGAGCTGGCCTCAAACCACCACACAATAATAGTAATGTGACACACACTAACACACACTGGCACAGACACACACAGACACCCACTGACACACAAAGACACACACAGACACACACTAACACACACGTGCACAGACACACACAAACACACACGTGCACAGACACACTCATAGATGGAGTGAAACCACCAGACACTATGCATCACTTGACAAACAATAATCAGAATGGAGGAAGAGGGGAAGTGCCTCCATCTGCCTAACCCCACTTAATAATGTCTGGCAGCAGCAGAACATAAAGACACCTGTATTTTCACAGCTAGATCCATGACTCTTATGAGAAAACTCACAAGGCCCAATAACCTCTCTCATTGTCTCGCATGGAGTGGTTGATATCCCCGTTCTTAACCCTCACTCTCTCTCTTTTTCTCTCTCCCCCTCTCTCTCTCCCCTCTCTCTCTCCCCCCTCTCTCTCTCTCTCTCTCCCCCTCCTCTCTCTCTCTCTCTCTCTCTCTCTCTCGCTCTCTCTTACCTCTTCTCTCTTCCCCCTCTCTTTATCTCTCTCTCTTCTCTCTCTCTCACTTTCTCTCATGTGCTTTACACCTCAGCCTTGGCAGTATTAATGTCATCGGGTAAGGTAATGAGTGATGTTTTTATATCAGTGTCTGTGTTTTATACCTTTAGACCCAGTGTGTGTGTGTGTGTGTGTGTGTGTGTGTGTGTGTGTGTGTGTGTGTGTGTGTGTGTGTGTGTGTGTGTGTGTGTGTGTGTGTGTGTGTGTGTGTGTGTGTGTGTGTGTGTGTGTGTGCGTATGCGTGTGTGTGTGCGTATGCGTGCGTGTGTGTGTATGTTTGTGTGTGTATGTGTGTGTGCTACCTTTTTAGATCTGTGGGTAGTCAACTAACTCCTCTTGCTGTTTGCCTCCTCTCTTGGTGAATTCCATTGATTACCCAACAAAACTAACAAAACCAACAAAACTAACAAAACTAACAAAACTAACAAAACTAACAAAACTAACAAAACCAACAAAACCAACAAAACTAACAAAACCAACAACAACCTAACAAAACCCAACACAAACCAACAAAACCAACAAAACCAACAAAACCAACAAAACCAACAAAACTAACAAAACCAACAAAACCAACAAAACTAACAAAACCAACAAAACCTAACAAAACCAACAAAACCAACAAAACCAACAAAACCAACAAAACCAACAAAACTAACAAAACCAACAAAACCAACAAAACTAACAAAACTAACAAAACTAACAAAACCAACAAAACTAACAAAACCAACAAAACCAACAAAACTAACAAAACCAACAAAACTAACAAAACCAACAAAACCAACAAAACCAACAAAACCAACAAAACTAACAAAACCAACAAAACCAACAAAACCAACAAAACCAACAAAACCAACAAAACTAACAAAACTAACAAAACAACAAAACTAACAAAACTAACAAAACCAACAAAACCAACAAAACTAACAAAACTAACAAAACCAACAAAACTAACAAAACCAACAAAACTAACAAAACTAATAAAACTAACAAAACTAACAAAACTAACAAAACCAACAAAACTAACAAAACCAACAAAACCAACAAAACTAACAAAACCAACAAAACCAACAAAACTAACAAAACTAACAAAACCAACAAAACTAACAAAACCAACAAAACTAACAAAACTAACAAAACCAACAAAACTAACAAAACCAACAAAACCAACAAAACTAACAAAACCAACAAAACCAACAAAACCAACAAAACCAACAAAACCAACAAAACTAACAAAACCAACAAAACCAACAAAACTAACAAAACTAACAAAACCAACAAAACCAACAAAACTAACAAAACCAACAAAACCAACAAAACCAACAAAACCAACAAAACCAACAAAACCAACAAAACTAACAAAACCAACAAAACTAACAAAACTAACAAAACCAACAAAACCAACAAAACTAACAAAACCAACAAAACCAACAAAACTAACAAAACCAACAAAACCAACAAAACTAACAAAACTAACAAAACCAACAAAACCAACAAAACTAACAAAACCAACAAAACCAACAAAACTAACAAAACCAACAAAACTAACAAAACTAACAAAACCAACAAAACTAACAAAACTAACAAAACCAACAAAACCAACAAAACTAACAAAACCAACAAAACTAACAAAACTAACAAAACTAACAAACACCAACAAAACTAATCAGTCCTGGTAATCACTCCTGGTAATCACTCCTGGTAATCACTCCTGGTAATCACTCCTGGTAATCAGTCCTGGTAATTACTCCTGGTATGTACACCTGGTAATTACTCCTGGTATGTACACCTGGTAATTACTCCTGGTATTTACACCTGGTAATTACTCCTGGTATTTACACCTGGTAATTACTCCTGGTAATCAGTCCTGGTAATTACTCCTGGTATGTACACCTGGTAATTACTCCTGGCATTTACACCTGGTAATTACTCCTGGTATTTACACCTGGTAATTACTCCTGGTATTTACACCTGGTAATTACTCCTGGTAATAAGTCCTGGTATCTACACCTGGTAGTTACTCCTGGTAATCAGTCCTGGTAATTACTCCTGGTATTTACACCTGATAATTACTCCTGATATTTACACCTGGTAATTACTCCTGGTATTTACACCTGGTAATTACTCCTGGTAATCAGTCCTGGTATTTCACCTGGTAGTTACTCCTGGTAATCAGTCCTGGTATTTCACCTGGTAGTTACTCCTGGTAATCAGTCCTGGTAATTACTCCTGGTATTTACACCTGGTAATTACTCCTGGTAATCAGTCCTATCAAAACATCCTAACACATATTTCATATTGGAGACAGAAGAGATGGTTTCTCTTTTTAATTACAGAAAAAACAAGTAGAATCGAAAGGTAATTTCAGAGTTCAACAACAGCGGTAATCTGACAGCTAAACGTATATAATCACAGTGGGTGTGATATAATCACACACACGCACACAGACACACACAGCCAGAGTGATTGCCCGTGTTGGCCAACCCTGACCTTACGAGTAATATCTCGCCCCACAACCACCCACCCTCTCGCCATTGATATGTAAAATATGTGGTTGGCATGGCAACACGGTGAACAACTGCCTGTCAGTCACGTACCACCATTCAGCATGTCACTTGCCCCCAATCACTGAGACATCTCATCAACACACACACACACACACACACACACACACACACACACACACACACACACACACACACACACACACACACACACACACACACACACACACACACACACACACACACACACACACAGGTGTCCGTTCAATCACACCATTCAAAGAACTCTCACGTCTCTCAACGCATTGCAGCTGATGATAAAAATCATATTTACATGGTTGATAGTATTGGTGTGTGGCCTTGTCTCTCCCTGCTGCATACAGGGTAATAACGTTGTTATTGTTCTGCTCTTTGTGGGTGTAAAAATGATCTCCTAGTTCACTACTGCTGATGTTTGGGTCTACGGAGGAGTGGTGTAATGGGAGCTGACTAACCCTTACTGTTAACTTCCAAAAACTGCAAAGTAAGGAGAACTAGGTATGCCTCCGGTTTTAATAAAACAGTGGGGAATGAACATAAACACAGATACACACATGCACCTTCCATCTACACACACAGGGTTATGCTGATGCATAGACTTTCATGACAGTTTTTGGTTTTGTTTGTAGAGAGTAACTGCCATCAGGCTGAACAACATGTTACCTAAAGAGTGACAATTGAGGTTACTTGTTGTTTTGTACCAGACAACAACACATCATACATCTCTGCAATAAGAAACTGCTACTATACACAGATCTAAGATCAGCTAACAGTCGACAAGACCTGACTGACATTATGTCCATGGTCAAACGTCATCAGATTCTCCTCACAACTTAGTTCACCTCTATTTATTGGCAGCCATTTTGTGTCTGCTTACAACAAGCATTGAGGCAGAGTGAGTCAAGGAAGAGTTGGTCCCAAAGTGAGCATTAAGACCATTGAGATATTAAAGAGAAGCAGTAATGCCATATTGCTTTATCAAGTGGAGTAGGTTATTTCATTTAGCCATGGTATATGAACATCGTCATCACCACACAGTGGCCATAGAACTAATGGAGGAGTCCATGCAATTTCACGCACACACACACACACACACATGTGCGCGCAAGCACTTACACACACACGCACTTACACACACACGCACTTACACACACACACACACACACACACACACACACACACACACACACACACACACACACACACACACACACACACACACTGTTCAGGTCAACTGTAATGACTCTTACAGAAGGAGCACACACACACACTTAGATTTGACCTTACCATTGGAATTATAGGACGGGAGGAGGTAAAAGCAACTCAAGGATGGAGTAAGGAAAATGCAGGCATTTCACGACAACTTTTATATCTGCTGTAAACTGTGTACGTGAGGAATAAAATTTGATTCGATTTTTGATTCGGGAAAAGAGCGTGCCAATCCATTCAAATAAGCATTGGCAAAACGTATAGTAAAGTTGACAGATTTGTCATTCATCGTCACAAGGACGTTCCCTATGTGAGGTGGAGAGGGCAGTAGTAAGGTAGGATATAGGGGAGACAATAGTAAGGTAGAATACAGAGGACAGTAGTAAGGTAGAATATAGAGGACAGTAGTAAGGTAGGATATAGGGGAGACAATAGTAAGGTAGAATACAGAGGACAGTAGTAAGGTAGAATATAGAGGACAGAAGTAAGGTAGGATATAGGGGAGACAGGAGTAAGGTAGAATATAGAGGACATTAGTAATGTAGAATACAGAATACAGTAGTAATGTAGAATATAGAGGACATTAGTAATGTAGAATACAGAAGACAGTAGTAAGTTAGCATATTGTAGAGACAATAGTAAGGTAGGATACAGAGGAACAGAAGTAAGGTAGTAAGGTAGGATATAGGGGAGACAGTAGTAAGGAAGGACTGAGAGGACAGTAGTAAGGTAGGATATAGGGGAGAGTGTAGTAAGGTAGAATACAGAGGACAGTAGTAAGGTAGGATATAGGGGAGAGTGTAGTAAGGTAGTATACAGAGAAGAGTAGTAGGTAGAATATAGAGGACAGCAGTAAGGTAGGACATAGAGGACAGAAGTAAGGTAGGATATAGAGGAGACAGTAGTAAGGAAGGATTTACAGTTGAAGTCGGAAGTTTAGTTACACTTGTTTTGGAATCGATAAAACTCGTTTTTCAACCACAACACAAATTTGTTGTTAACAAACTATAGTTTTGGCAAGTCGGTTATGACATCTACTTTGTGCATGACACAAGTCATTTTTCCAACAATTGTTTACAGACAGAATATTTCATTTATAATTCACTGTATCACAATTCCAGTGGGTCAGAAGTTTACATACCTTAAGCAAAAGTAAACTGCCTGTTACTCAGGCCCAGAAGCTAGGATATGCATCTAATTGGTAGATTTGGATAGAAAACACTCTAAAGTTTCCAAAACTGTTAAAATAATGTCTGTGAGTATAACATATCTGATATGGCAGGTGAAAACCCAAGGAAAATCCATCCAGGAAGTGGGATATTTTGATGTGTGTAGTTTTCAATTGAATGCCTCTACAGTATGTGTTGGGTTAGGACCCAGATTGCAGTTCCTATGGCTTCCACTAGATGTCAACAGTCTTTAGACATTGTTTCAGGCTTGTTTTCTGAAAAATGAGGAAGAATGAGACCATTTTCTAAGTGGACTGTAGAATGAACCAGTGCTAGTTTGCGAGCGTGACCGATTGCGTGCCCTTCATTCTTTTTCCTTTCTATTGAATACGCTATTGTCCGGTTGAAATATTATCAATTATTTAGACAATAGACAACCTAAGGATTAATTATGAACATCGTTTGACATGTTTCGACGAACTTTATCGGTACTATTAGGATGTATTCGTCTGCATGTTGTGACCGCCTTTGAGCCAGTGGATTACTGAACAAAACGCGTCAACAAAGCGGAGTTATTGGGAAATAAAGAGGGACTTTATTGAACAAAACGAACATTTACTGTGTAACAGGGACTCTTGTGACTGCAACAATATGAAGATCATCAAAGGTAAGTGATTATTTTTATCGCTATTTCTGACTTTCGTGACCCCTCTACTTGGCTTGAAAATGTTTGTATGCTTTTGTAAGCGGGCGCTGTCCTCAGATAATCGCATGGTATGCTTTCGCCATATAGCCTTTTTGAAATCTGACACAGCGGCTGGATTAACAAGAAGTTAATCTTTAAACCGAAGTATAACACTTGTATCTTTTATGAATGTTTATTTTAAATATTTCTGTATTTTGAATTTGGCACTCTGCAATTTCACCGGATGTTGTCGAGGTGGGTGGCTAGCGGAACGCCTGCGCCAGAGAAGTTAAACAGCTTGGAAAATTCCAGAAAATTATGTCATGGCTTTAGAGGCTTCTGACAGGCTAATTGACCTCTTTTGAATCAATTGGAGGTGTACCTGTCGATGTATTTCAAGGCCTACCTTCAAATCCAGTGCCTCTTTGCTTGACATCATGGGAAAATCTAAAGAAATCAGACAAAAATTGTAGACCTCCACAAGTCTGGTTCATCCTTGGGAGCAATTTCCAAATGCCTGAAGGAACCACGTTCATCTGAACAATAGTACGCAAGTATAAACACCACGGGACCAAGCAGCCGTCTTACTGCTCAGGAAGGAGAGCGTTCTGTCTCCTAGAGATGAACGTACTTTGGTGCGAAAAGTGCAAATCAATCCCAGAACAACAGAAAAGGCCCTTGTGAAGATGCAAGTATCTATATCAACAGTAAAACGAGTCCTATCTCGACATAACCTGAAAGGCCGCTCAACAAGGAAGAAGCCACTTCTCCAAAACCGCCATAAAAAAGCCAGACTACAGTTTGCAACTGGACATGGGGACATTTGGAGAAATGTCCTCTGGTCTGATTAAGCAAAAATAGAACTGTTTGGCCATAATGACCATCGTTATGTTTGGCGGAAAAAGGGGGATGCTTGCATGCCGAAGAACACCATCCCAACTGTGAAGCACGGGGGTAGCAGCATCATGTTGTGGGGGTGCTTTGCTGCAGGAGAACTTCACAAAATAGATGGCATCATGAGGGAGAAAAATTATGTGGATATATTGAACCAACATCTCAAAACATCAGTCAGGAAGTTAAAGCTTGGTCGCAAATGGGTCTTCCAAATGGACAACGACCCCAAGCATACTTCCAAAGTTATGGCAAAATGGCTTAAGGACAACAAAGTCAAGCTATTGGGGTGGCCATCACAAAGCCCTGACCTCAATCCTATAGAACATTTGTGGGCAAAACTGAAAAACCGTGTGTGAGCAAGGAGGCCTACAAACCTGACTCAGTTACATCAGCTCTGTCAGGAGGAATGGGCCAAAACTCACCCAACTTATTGTGGGAAGCTTGTGGAAGGCTACCCGAAACGTTTGACCCAAGTTAAACAATTTAAAGGCAATGCTACCAAATACTAATTGAGTGTATGTAAACTACTGACCCACTGGGAATGTGATGAAAGAAATAAAATATGAAATAAATCATTCTCTCTAATATTATTTTGACATGTCACATTCTAAAAATAAAGTATTGATCCTGACTGACCGAAAACAGGGAATTTTTACTAGGATTAAATGTCAGGAATTGTGAAAAACTGAGTTTACATGTATTTGGCTAAGGTGTATGTAAACTCCCGACTTCAAATGTTTAGGGGAGACAGTAGTAAGGTAGGATACAGAGGACAATAGTAAGGTAGGATACAGAGGACAATAGTAAGGTAGGATATAGAGGACAGTAGTAAGGTAGGATATAGGGGAGACAGTAGTAAGGTAGGATATAGAGAAGAGTAGTAAGGCAGGATATATGGGACAGTAGAAAGGTAGGATATAGAGGACAGTAGTAAGGTAGGAAATATAGAGGTAGAATATAGAGAAGAGTAGTAAGGTAGGATATATGGGACAGTAGAAAGTTAGGATATAGAGGACAGTTGTAAGGTAGGATATGGGGAGACTGTAGTAAAGTAGGATATTGAGAACATAAGTAAGGTAGGATATAGGGGAGACAGTAGTAAGGTACTGTAGGATATAGACAGTAGTAAAGGTAGGATATAGGGGAGACTGTAGTAAGGATGGATATAGGGGACAGTAGTAAGGTAGGCTATAGGGGAACCAGTAGTAAGGTAGGATATAGGGGAGACAGTAGTAAGGGAGGATATAGGGGAGACAGTAGTAAGGAAGGATATAGAGGACAGTTGTAAGGTAGGATATAGCGGACAGGAGTAAGGTAGGATATAGATGATAGTTGTAAGGTAGAATATAGAGGACAGTTGTAAGGTAGGATATAGCGGACAGGAGTAAGGTAGGATATAGATGATAGTTGTAAGGTAGAATATAGAGGACAGGAGTAAGGTAGGATATAGATGATAGTTGTAAGGTAGAATATAGAGGACAGTTGTAAGGTAGGATATAGCGGACAGGAGTAAGGTAGGATATAGATGATAGTTGTAAGGTAGAATATAGAGGACAGGAGTAAGGTAGGATATAGATGATAGTTGTAAGGTAGAATATAGATGCTAGTTGTAAGGTAGAATATAGAGGACAGTTGTAAGGTAGGATATAGGGGAGACAGTAGTGAGGTAGGATATAGGGGAGACAGTAGTGAGGTAGGATATAGAGGACAGTAGTAAGGTAGAATACAGAGGACAGTAGTAAGGTAGGATATAGGGGAGACAGTAGTAATGTAGGATGTTGGGGAGACAAAGGGATGAAATCAGGGCGGTGGCATCTGTGTAGTTGGTAGGGACTTGGCTGAATCAATGACAGAAACGCATATGGAGAAGCATGCCTCACTGGGAAAGGTGAACGGACACTGGGGAGCTCTGACGCATGCTCACACACACGCTCCCCACACACACACACACACACACACACACACACACACACACACACACACACACACACACACACACACACACACACACACACACACACACACACACACACACACACACACACACACACACACACAGAGGCACACAGTTTCCTCTCCCCATCTCCTTTCCTTCACCTCATTGATGTAAAAGAACTGGACAGGCAGAACCATATCACTGAAGCCATCCACCATGATGCTTCCTCCACAGTAATTAGCCGATGGAGTCAATGAATGACCTGAGCACCAACTGCCTCTGGTCATCTTAGCTACAGTATATATAGCCAGGTGTTGATTATTAAAGTCAGGCTCTTACCCTGTGTTCCTGTGTGCTCGGTGGCGGTGGCAGCTCAGAGCATAGGAACTTAAATTCTCTGCTGGTTGAAGGGAAGAAAACTGTGAGAGCTGTGTTCCTACAGCCCAGAGCATAGGAACTCAAAGTACATTTCATCCTCTGCTGGGGGAAGGGAAGAACACTGCGAGAGTCGTGTTCCTACATCTGTGACATACAGTTAGTGTCCAGCTCTGCATCTCCCTGCTGGGTAATTTCAACCTCTGCGCATCCCTCCTGAGTCAATTTGGCATTTTCACAACCAGAAAGAGAGAGGGAGGATGAGGAGGAGAGGAGGAGAGGAGGGGAAGGAAAGGAAAGGGGAAAACAAGCTTCCAATGGCTAGAGAAGTGAAAACAGCACAGATCAGTGATGACAGAGAACAGACTTCCTGCCAACCACACTGAGAAAAACCATAAATACAGGAAGTGTTCTTTCACATCGCATGATCATCAGATGTGTTGTCAAGCAAACACTTGGCTGTCACACCGCTGATACCGCTGAATGGGTTTGATGGTGCGTGTATACGTTTGTGTGTGTCAGAAATAATTTAGTCGATGTGTGTGTGTGTGTGTGTGTGTGTGTGTGTGTGTGAATCCGTGTGTGTGTGCGTTTGGATCCATGTGTATGTGTGTGTGTGTGAATCCATGTGTGTGTGTGCGTTTGGATCCGTGTGTGTGTGTGTGTGTGTGTGTGTGTGTGTGTGTGTGTGTGTGTGTGTGTGTGTGTGTGTGTGTGTGTGTGTGTGTGTGTGTGTGTGTGTGTGTGTGTGTCATGCTCTCCCCTGCTCATTATGGCAGGATATTACCACACGTGACATTTACCTCTGTGACTAAGCCACAATTACTGACAGGGTATCAAGCTCCACACTCCTTTATCTGTCTGTCAGAGAGAAGGAATGACAACAAGCTGTATCTGTCTGTCAGAGAGAAGGAATGACAAGTCTCTACTCTTCTTCTCTCCTCTCTCTCTCTTCTCTTCTCTCATCTCTCTCTGTATTCTCTTCTCTCCTCTCTCTCTCTCTCTCTTCTCTCATCTCTCTCTGTCTTCTCTTCTCTTCTCTTCTCACTCTCTTCTCTCCTCTCTCTGTTCTCTACTCTACATTTTGTGAGAGAGGGTTCCCACTGGGCACAGACGTCAGTTCAACATCTTTTTTTTAATTACATTTGATTGAGTTGTCAACTAATGTGAATTCAATGTGAAATCATCAAAACATTATCCCCATGATATATGATTTAGGTTAAAAGTTGGGTGAAAAAAAGTCTAAATTCCCTTACGATAATGACTTTGCAAATCCAATCACTTTTCCATGTTGATTCAACATCATAACATATAAACTTTTCTGTTGAAATGAAGTGGAAACAACATTGATTCAACCAGTTTTTGCCCAGTGGGTTTTATTTTTCTTCTCTCCCCTCGTAGTCCTTACCTCTCTTTAATATCTCCCCCTCATAGTCCTTACCTCTCTTTAATATCTCCCCCTCATAGTCCTTACCTCTCTTTAATATCTCCCCCTCATAGTCCTTACCTCTCTTTAATATCTCCCTCTCATAGTCCTTACCTCTCTTTAATATCTCCCCTCATAGTCCTTACCTCTCTTTAATATCTCCCTCTCATAGTCCTTACCTCTCTTTAATATCTCCCCCTCATAGTCCTTACCTCTCTTTAATATCTCCCCCTCATAGTCCTTACCTCTCTTTAATATCTCCCCCTCATAGTCCTTACCTCTCTTTAATATCTCCCCCTCATAGTCCTTACCTCTCTTTAATATCTCCCCCTCATAGTCCTTACCTCTCTTTAATATCTCCCCCTCATAGTCCTTACCTCTCTTTAATATCTCCCTCTCATAGTCCTTACCTCTCTTTAATATCTCCCCCTCATAGTCCTTACCTCTCTTTAATATCTCCCCCTCATAGTCCTTACCTCTCTTTAATATCTCCCCCTCATAGTCCTTACCTCTCTTTAATATCTCCCCCTCATAGTCCTTACCTCTCTTTAATATCTCCCCCTCATAGTCCTTACCTCTCTTTAATATCTCCCCCTCATAGTCCTTACCTCTCTTTAATATCTCCCCCTCATAGTCCTTACCTCTCTTTAATATTTCCCCTCATAGTCCTTACCTCTCTTTAATATCTCCCCCTCATAGTCCTTACCTCTCCTTTAATATCTCCCTCTCATAGTCCTTACCTCTCTTTAATATCTCCCTCTCATAGTCCTTACCTCTCTTTAATATTTCCCCTCATAGTCCTTACCTCTCTTTAATATCTCCCTCTCATCGTCCTTACCTCTCTTTAATATCTCCGCCTCGTAGTCCTTACCTCTCTTTAACCTCTATGGGCTAGGTGGGACGCTTGCGTCCCACCTACTCAACAGCAAGTGTAATCCCGTGGCGCGATATTGAAATACCTCAAAAATGCAAAAACTTCAATTTTCAAACATATGACTATTTTACACCATTTTAAAGACAAGACTCTCGTTAATCTAACCACACTGTCCGATTTCAAAAAGGCTTTACAACGAAAGCAAAACATTAGATTATGTCAGCAGAGTACCCAGCCAGAAATAATCAGACACCCATTTTTCAAGCTAGCATATAATGTCACATAAACCCAAACCACAGCTAAATGC
This sequence comes from Salmo salar, assembly GCF_965601325.2. Classification (NCBI taxonomy): domain Eukaryota; kingdom Metazoa; phylum Chordata; class Actinopteri; order Salmoniformes; family Salmonidae; genus Salmo; species Salmo salar. The sequence continues at coordinate 84,517,816 of NC_138310.1, forward strand.
AGCACTAACCTTTGATGATCTTCATCAGATGACAACCCTAGGACATTATGTTATACAATACATGCATGTTTTGTTCAATCAAGTTCATATTTATATCAAAAACCAGCTTTTTACATTGGCATGTGACTAGCATGTGACTAGCATTCCGACCGAACACTGCCGGTGAATTTACTAAATTACTCACGATAAACGTTCACAAAAAACATAACAATTATTTTAAGAATTATAGATACAGAACTCCTCTATGCACTCGATATGTCCGATTTTAAAATAGCTTTTCAGTGAAAGCACATTTTGCAATATTCTGAGTAGATAGCCCGGCATCACAGGGCAAGCTATTTAGACACCCAGCAAGTTTAGCACTCACCAAAGTCAGATTTGAAATAAGAAAAATGTTATTACCTTTGCTGTTCTTCGTCAGAATGCACTCCCAGGACTTCTACTTCAATAACAAATGTTGGTTTGGTCCCAAATAATCCATTGTTATATCCAAATAGCGGCGTTTTGTTCGTGCGTTCAAGACACTATCCGAGTAGTAACCAGATTAAATCGCGTACGTTTTTTATCCGGCCGTGTCAATACTGCCCCCTAGCCCTAACAGGTTAATATCTCCCTCTCATAGTCCTTACCTCTCTTTAATATCTCCCTCTCATAGTCCTTACCTCTCTTTAATATTTCCCCTCGTAGTCCTTAGCTCTCTTTAATATCTCCCTCTCATAGTCCTTACCTCTCTTTAATATCTCCCTCTCATAGTCCTTACCTCTCTTTAATATTTCCCCTCGTAGTCCTTAGCTCTCTTTAATATATCCCCTCATAGTCCTTACCTCTCTTTAATATTTCCCTCTCGTAGTCCTTACCTCTCTTTAATATCTCCCCCTCATAGTCCTTAGCTCGATTTAATTTCTCCCTCTCATAGTCCTTAGCTCTCTTTCTTCTCTCCCTCATAGTCCAACTCTTTCTTCTCTCTCCATCATAGTCATTATCTCTTTCTTCTCTCTCCCTCATAGTCATCATCTCTTTCTTCTCTCTCCCTCGTAGTCATTCTCTTTCTTCTCTCCCTCATAGTCAGTATCTCTTTCTTCTCTCCATCATAGTCATGATCTCTTTCTTCTCTCCATCATAGTCATTGTCTTTTTCTTCTCTCCCCCTCGTAGTCATTATCTTTTTCTTCTCTCTCCCTCAAAGTCATTATCTCTTTCTTCTCTCTCCCTCGTAGTCATTCTCTTTCTTCTCTCCCTCATAGTCATTATCTGTTTCTTCTCTCTCCCTCATAGTCATCACCTCTTTCTTCTCTCTCCCACAGTCATTATCTCTTTATTCCCTCTCCCTCACAGTCATTATCTCTTTCTTCTCTCTCCCTCATAGTCATTATCTCTTTCTTCTCTCCCCTCGTAGTCATTATCTCTTTCTTCTCGCTCCCTCATAGTCATTATCTCTTTCTTCTCTCTCCCTCATAGTCATCATCTCTTTCTTCTCTCTCCCTCGTAGTCATTCTCTTTCTTCTCTCCCTCATAGTCATTATCTCTTTATTCCCTCTCCCTCATAGTCAGTATCTCTTTATTCCCTCTCCCTCATAGTCATTATCTCTTTCTTCCCTCTCCCTCATAGTCATTATCTCTTTCTTCCCTCTCCCTCATAGTCATTATCTCTTTCTTCTCTCCCCCTCGTAGTCATTATCTCTTTCTTCTCGCTCCCTCATAGTCATTCTCTTTCTTCTCGCTCCCTCATAGTCATTCTCTTTCTTCTCTCCCTCATAGTCATTATCTCTTTCTTATCTCCTCATAGTCATGATCTTTTTCTTCTCTCCCCTCATAGTCATTATCTCTTTCTTCTCTCCCCCTCGTAGTCCTTAGCTCTCTTTAATATTGTTCCTTCTTAATTATCCACTCTCCTCTTTCTTACGTGTTTCCACCTCTTTTTTTCTCTCTCTGATACTTTGTCTTGAAAGTGGAGAGATTAAGCAGAGTGGCCCAGTGGGAGAGCAAAAGTGTGAGGAAGACAGGGAAAAAAGCGATGGAGACAGAGAGAAGCAGGGTCTGATTGGGAGCAGTCGTGGGGCAGCTCTATGTCCCGCTCCCTCTCTCTCCCTCCCACATTCCTTCCCTCTTTCTTCCTCCCTTAGGTAAGGACTTCTCTGGCAGAGAAGGAGGGATGAAGACATTAAAAGG